>NW_010972566.1:1202240-1541900 GCF_000737465.1 Haliaeetus leucocephalus | reverse complement strand
ATGGGGACAAGGTCTTTAGCAGGGCCTGTTGCAACAGGACAAGGAGTAATGGTTTGAAACTAAAAGAGGGTAGATTCAGACTAGATACATGGAAGAAATGTTTTATTATGAGGGTGGTGAAACACTGGCTCAGGTTGCCCAGAGAGGTGGTAGATGCCCCATCCCTGGAAACAGTCAAGGTCAGGTTGGACGGGGCTCTGAGCAACCTGATCTAGTTGAAGATGTCCCTGCTCATTGCAGGGAGGTTGGACTAGATGACCTTTAAAGGTCCCTTCCAACTCAACCCATTCTATGATTCTATGATTCTATGATAGTGTGCCAGCATTCCAGCAATCCACTAAGTAAGGTTTTTAAGAACAAAGTTTATATTTCTGTTCCTACAAAGGTACTGCATATGTACACAAAGACAAGAAAGATGCATTAAAATTCTGAGGCATGTGCCAGGTTATTACATTGTCACTTTGGGTTTCTTTTTGTTTGACATTATGTGTGTGTGTGTGTAAATAATTTTTCAGTAAGAAAGACAGCATATATGTGTATTCCAGATGGATGGGGAAAAAAATTAAGAAATTGGAAGAGTTTTGGCAACACCTTATTGCTTTTCCCAAAGCCTTGTTTTACACAAATTCTGTGTCCATTGACTATTTTTGAGAGTACATGTAGAAGGAAGATCTGTCTACTAGTTGATTTCATTACTGATTTTACTTCAGGAAGGAAAATAGGTTTTCCCCTAACTTACAGTTCATTTTCTATTGCATTAATTTAAAAAGTAAATTGAAGAATTTGCTCTCTTTCAGCAGTGGATTTGGGGTTTATTCAGCCTACTTCGAAGCATTTTACCTTTCTTCAGTTTTTTTCATATTTGGAAATATTTTTTTTTTTTCAGTAGGGAGAGTCTCTGAGGCTTATAGCAACTTTTTTTGGTGTTAATTTCTACCTTCTATTGAATCATTTCATATGTTGGAAAGAATTTCTAAAGTATACATTTTACTTGGTGGCGTGCAATTACAGTCTTTAGTTTAAACTAGTCCTTTTCTTTTAATAATGTGGTGTGCATGGTTGCGGCTGCTGCTATTTTGACTGCAAGAACAATGGAAAGGTTGTGAGGGATCTATAATCCCAAATATGTTTGGAAAGGCTTAATTAGAGGTCACCTTTAAGCAAGAGCAATACGAATTCCAAGCTTCATGCAGTCTTAATATTACAGGGCAAATCGAGATTTGCACACTGAGGCCAAATCCTGACCTTTATTTACACGATCCGTGCGACACACACACAGGCACTGACATCCCAGTGCTGTGCCGTGGGCAGGACCGGGGGAAGGACCGGAGCAGCTCCCTGCCAGTCCCCGGGGAGCGGGATGGGGCGGGAGGTGGTGCAGCCCACTTCCCATGGTGCCAGGTTTCTTCTCACTAGAAGTGGACATAAGGCTGAGGTCAGATTTGGGTTACACAGTCTGAAGCTACCTTACTTCTGGGGGAAAAAAAAAAAAAAAAAAAGATCATGCTCAGCTTTAATTATTAAAGGTTATTACCTGTAGTACCAGTGAACTCAATTTTTTTTTTTTTCCCCACACTAGGGAGGATTTCACTCTTTATAATCCAATGTATCATTCTTGCTCATTCTCCCTCGAACACTGTTAAGTAACTGCTGAGGACAATAAGCGTGCGTTGTAGGGCAGAGGGCAGAGGAAGAAATGAGAGGAACGAAGTGTTTATCTGGGCTCCTCTTTGGAGGGACCTGGAGACTGGGCTGTTTTTTTTCCTCGAGGATGTTATGTTGCTGGCAGGAGCCAGACAGCATACATACCTTGACCTCGGCCGTAACCACAAGGAGAAAAACGGGGAAGATAAGGTGCGCGGCTGCCAGGACCATTCGGTATGAGCTGTGTTTCTGTCCCCGTTCGGTCTGTGCACATTAAGCGATATAACATTCAGCCTCAAATCAAAAGGCAGCGGGTTTTCTCCGTGTAGGAAGCGTGCTATCCGCCGTGATACGCGGTGAACTCAATATACGGCAGGAACAAAGGGCAAATGGTTTTTTTTGTTGATATTGTTTCCTTGTCAGTGAAGCCCGACGGCCCGGAGTACTCGACGGTCTGACACATCCAGAAGGTGATGACCAATTGTTAACAATCCTGTGAGCGACTTCTCCCGGCAGTTCTCAGAAAACGCAGCGCTGGGATGACGGAAAGGCACAGGATGTTACGGGATCCGTCTGCGGCTTCCGAGATGTGGGAAGCAGAGCTATGCGCGCTGTTTTCGGAGGATGCACGGCCGTAAACAGGAAACTTTGCAGGGCACAGCCGAGTCCTCGGGCTCCACGCAGGACGGGGGGAAGAAATCTGCTGGAACTGGTAGTCACACCCAGCGTGGGTTTGTCAAGGCGCGGGCAGCGTACTCGGGTTTCCTAAAAATACATCATTCATCCTTGGCGATTCTAGTCCATCGGGCCAGCTTATGGAGTGTTGTGGTTTTAAACCACTGGAAAAAAAAGTGAGATGTTCTGAAATTCAGGGCATTTTGGAAGCACTCTAATGGCAAACACAGGCTCCCTTAAGACTTTCTACTTAGGAAAGCACCTAAGTAAACAGTGAATTGTTAAACCAGTATTATGCAGAACTACTGCCAGTATTTCACTGAATTAATTTACTATTAGTTGAGTTAATTAGAGACGAAATCATTTCAGCCAATCCCAAACATAAAAAAGGTTGACCAGCTGCAGGAAAACTGCACAGGGAAGGGGAAGGAACAGGGTCCCTAGAGTACCTTAGCAGACCTGCCCTGAAACTCCCGGCAGTCCAAAAAACCAAACAGAAATCACTTGTCAGAGGAACCTTGTATTTTGGCTGTGCAGGGAAGAACAGCCAGTGCACTTGCACAGGGCAGATTCAATCTCCTCAGCCCTGCCCCTCCCTCTTCCCCAAAAATCATGTTGCAAAATCTATTCCTCCAATTATTCCAGTTCCGCTGGCGTTAAGATGTATGAGTTTAATAGCTTAACAAAGGATCATGGGAACAGATAAGTGCTCCAGCACGTCCGCTATTGTGTTTTGTGTTTTAGGCGCTCACTGTTGCCAGATGACCACTGAACAAAACGGCGCCTCTGACAACAATGCTTATGCCACAGCATTAATGAATAGAGAAAAACGCATCAATTTAGGAGTTTTCATTTTGATCATTTTTACCACAAAGACAATGCACGTGTACAATCCCCTAAGACTCAGCTAGCAGAACCCAGAAAGGAACTGTAAGGCTAGTCATTTAAACTGAATGCATTCACCACAATGCCATGTATTTGAACCCTCTAAGGCAAGAAGATAAAAGTCAGGAGGCTGAATGGACCCTCGTCCTCAGCTGACCGCTTATTTCCTACCGCATCATCAGTGACAAAGGCTGACTCAGGGAAGATGATCCTGAACACTCGCAAGTTAGAGCAAGGCTTGTAGAAATGGTCTGTCCTTTCACCTGCAGCTCCGGCACCGCTGCCTGCCATGAAGCCTGCAGAGGAGACTGGGCAGAAGCTGGCACCCAGAGCCATTTCTGCTACTCAGACTTCGTGTGCTTGTTGTCCTGCAGTAAGACCTTTGAGAAATAACTCAGCAGTCTTATTTCACCCCTATGTTACAAATAAAGAGAATACATTATTTGGGAGAGGAACTAACAACCAAATTGCAAAGTCATTTTTTGTATAGGAGTTAGTTATCCACTGTGATTTATATACTTCTCCCAGTAGATTTTTAATTGGGAAATAGGAAGGCAGAGAAGGGGAGCAGCAGACAACCTAGCAACTGAGACTAAAGACTAATATTACCCAGTTTGCTCTAATAGAAGCTGACAAACATATTGTCTTTTTCAGGCAAGGAGTATTTTGCAAAAGGAAAAATGTTTGTTCGCGAGTAGTCTGTTTGGCCAGCTCTGTCTCCTAAAAATTACCAGACCACTTGGCAGAAAGGGGTATTCCTTAGATTCTTTTAAAAGTAAAACCCTCAAAACGTTAACAACAAAGCGGGACAGGGGTGTGAGTCAAGTCCTGGAACGCCAGTAACTACGCCCAGTGAATATTAGCCCAGGACCCTTGCTTCAGGCTTAGCAAATATCCAGTCACCTTCATGCTAACAATTTTGGTATCTTCTGTACAACAGCATTTAGTCAGTTTAGGGCCTCCTGGTGTCTCATTACCTACAGATGGAAGAAGAAAGTAGCTTTTTGTCTCCTGAAGAGCCTATAAATCTCCCCTTTCTCCATGGCTTCAAACACCCGGTTCTGCTGACTGCCCCTACCACCAGCCCAACGCTGCCTCTCGCTCCTTCTCTCCTACACTATAAAACTTTCCTACTTTATCACTCACCTGCATATCATAACTACTCCTTAATGCGTACCAGGTGGCTCCACTGACAGCTGAGGCTGACTCTTCCTATCACAGATATTAACTCCTTCCTCGCTTCGCTTGACATTAACATTCTACGGATTTGGGTATGTCATCCCATGATGAGAACTAAAACAGGGTGGAGGAACTGGGAAGAGTCTTATGACCGCACAAACAACACGTTACCATCCTCTTTCTTTCCACTTCAGACCAGAAGAGCTTCTGTGCAGGTAATGCAGAGCAGTGGACGGAGGAGTGGATTCAAAGGCAGGAGACCTGCACCCCTGTTCTCTGTCCTGCCACTCAACTGCATGCAACCCTGCCATTAAGCAAGAACAAAATAGGTATTCAAATATTTCCTGCTGGCCAAGCTTTTTACAGGAAAAGCAGAGCAATAAAGGCTGAAGAACATTTTGCTATTGTACTTCTTAGTAATTGTAGTAGCGATCCGGGAGCTCATAACTACTAAGATCTGTGCTAGGGAAGTTGCTCCTATCTTAGAAAACTTGTAATACAAAGAAACAGAACAAAAGAGACATGATGGTGCTGGGACTAGTTGATTCCTTATATCACTCACTTAGGAGAGCCAAGCCTTCAACTCAGGAGTCTTGCACCCTGTCCACAGCCAGTACAACTATTGAAAGGCAACACCAAACACCCAGGAGATTGTTGCTGTTCAAAAGTAGAAAGATCATCAAGCCAACAGAGCTGGATAAGGAGATAAAATAATTTTAGTGAAGCTTATTCTTTTAAAGTTAGTCTGATTGGATAGTAGCAAAGAGCATCTTTGGAAAAAAAAATACTTTTCTAGTGGAAGAATTATCATTTAATTGTCCAGTTTAATTAAACTCTAAGATTTGCCTTGTGCCACTGGGCTTCTAACTGTAGACGCCAGTGGTAGAATTAATCTGAGCAAACATAGGTGTCTGAGACCTGACCTAATCCTCTAGGTTCCCTTTTCTTAGAGAGCAATTCTAGATCACAATTCAGCTCACTTGCAGCTGATATCTGAAACTGGTGTGATGAGTCTTCTCTAGTCAGATGAACTGCGTCCTGTCCCATCTGCCAGGTGACACTCTCCTCTTCAGTAGTTTCTTCTTCATATTTGAATCAAATGAATTGACTTTCAGCTGTGACCTCTAGAGATCAGATCTCAGACAGCATCTTGGAGGAGCAGAACAAGGCTGTAAGGAATTGGCTTGTGACTCAGAAATCTGCCTATTGCTTTCTGTTATCGTTGACACCATTGTGGACATGAAGGATGCCTCACCAAAGGGGTTATATGCCATACTCTCTTCTCTGCTTTTTGCCTCTACTTAGCTGCTGCTTCTGTGGAAAAAAAGGGGAAGCTCTGATCAACTAAAACACTTTAAAATAACAAAATATTTTCACATAAATGAAATAAATGTCAATAAAACCAGTGATATGGGAACAATAAAATATTCTGAATAAAAATACCGTCGTGAACAACAACAAAATCCCTAAGTTAAAAGGAGGCAGCATTACTTGGATTACAAAAACATGAAGGATTTATTTTGCATTGTTACTGGGATCCAAATGAAATGGAGATATAATTTCTCATTAAAAAACCAATATTTTTTTCAAATTCTAGCTATACTTAAGTCCATTTGTAGGTGCCAAACCTTTTTAGTAAAACCCTCTTTACTCCAGACTTGCAGGTAAATGTATACAGTCACATGCTCCGTTCCTCACTCTCAGCTTCCCTTTCCTTGTGAATCGGGATTCAAATTCATTTTTAATTGTGATCTGCAGCTGACATATCCAGAACATAAGTGATTTCAGTCACACCTGTACTGACCTTTGTCGGATTCAACTGAATCATGAGTCCGTGGCATCCTTTTCCTGCTATGTTCCACCCTGATTTGTATTTACGATGTTACAGCTAATTTTGTCCCTCTGAAATCAAAATGCCTCTCTCATTGTGGTATCTTTAAACTTGTTTAATGGCTATGAGAATGAACTCTTGGATACAAGACATAAGAGATCTAGAAAACAAACATTCTTATACAATATTTAAATTCATGTATATTTTAAAATTTCCAAATAAATTATTAGAAAGAACACTCCCTAACAGTAAAACAAATAAACAATAACCTGACTTCAAAACCTGGCTAAGCTACAGAAGATGGTAAATCACAAATGAGCTGCAGCGAGCATTTACTCAAAGTGGGTGAAGTACAAAAAATAGACACCCACTTGCTAAGGGCGAATCTTTGCTCAAGGATGCAGAAGCAGGAGCTGCAGTGAGATTGCTACGGTCCCCAGCCGTGGCCGGCCCATCAGCTGAGCAGGCTGTGAGCTGGACAACGTTGTGCTTTTCTCTCCGTACCAGACTCTCATTTCCTCCAGATGTGAACAGGACTGTAGAGTTACAGTGTCCTTGAACCCTGAGATTAAAAGTCACCGACCTGCTGGTTTGTGGAGGAGGATTTTTGGCTTTGGCTTAGTGGCATGGAACCATCTGCTCAAACGACCACCTTTCTTTTCTAGTGTGAATCTGTCATCACGGCAATTCGATGAGGCTCACAGGCTGGAACCTGCTTAGCTTAGAAAGTATCAGCCTGCTGACAAGCCACCAGCTAGGATGGACACTCGTCTGGAATGTATTTCGTCTTTGGTCTGAAGGCAACCACATCTATTACCCCTCTCAAGAAAATTGCAAAACTCTAATGTTTTCCCCTGGCGCTGGGGGGAACAGGGTGGGAGATGTGTGGTGAGGCAAGGGTGATTTATAGCCCTCTTTTTTAAAAAAATTTTTTTTTTACTTGTTTGATCATATTTTGCAACAACTTGTGGAAATTCAGTGGTTGGATGGTTTTAAGTAGTGTTTTAAAATAGTTGGGTAGGTCTCCTGAAACACTGTTATTTTGTATAAAATCAAATAAAGACAGAAATAATACACAGGTTCCCCTCACATGCTGCTTGCCAGGATAGGAAACATACCCATGCTAAAAAAATTGGAGAGTTTTAAGGGAGGAGAAAAGAGAACTGAAAAAACAGAAACAGTTTAGTTAAAACTTTTAACCTTGTAAGAGGGGGGGGGGGGGGGGGCAGAAATGTTCTTCAGGTGTGGGTTTGTAATTTTTGGCAAGATTATTTCTTCATATCTTTATGTCTTTCTGTGTACTTAGGCAACACCCTTACCTAGAATTTAATTTGGTGGCCTTGATGGAGAATATTTTGGTCACTGAGCATTTTAAGCTCCTTTTTTTTTGCTCTGGGCTGGAGAATTTCACTGTTTCAGCTCAGCATAGCACCTTGCATATGCTTTTATGTTCTGTCTGATTGTGTTAAGAGCAGTAAAGCCAAGGTTCCCTCGCTGTCTGCCAGGCCGCCTCCTACATCTATTATTTACTGTCACGTGCTGTGCTCCAGGCATCCCATGTAGCAATGAAAATGGAGAGGTGGAGGGAATTGTACTCTCCTGGCCCGTTGGCTCACAGGGTTGTATGTTTTAAGTCACACATTACTTTAGAGGTGGCTAAAGAAGAAGTCTAGTGGTTTCTATTAAAACACAAGGTTAAAACTATGGCCAGTCTTGAGGGTTAATTGATTCCATTGAAAGCATGGGGCATCGTCACTGATCAGAGACCAAATGGCACAACATGAAAAAAAATGACATAATGCATCTTAAATCATAATTCATTCTGAAATGACAATTGCTGTTTAACAAAACCGTTTGCCTCTGTGTGTGGTTAAAGGAAGCTGGATTTGTGTGTTCTTGTACAATCTTTATTAATGAATCCCAGATATTTCTACCAAAAAAGCCCAGTGTTCCAAAAAGAGGTAAAATATAAGGACAATTTGGTTCACCAGTGACAGCAGCTACCCACCTAGAATGCAATGCAAGGCATGCCTAGTATTTAAGCATGCAAATAAGTATGTACTAAAGTTTCTTTATACATGGGTACAATGCAACTATGTTGGACTCAGTGAGCCTTACGGGTCCCTTCCAACTTGAGATATTCTATGATTCTATATGCTTTGCATTCAGTTCCAAAGATATTCAGTGTCATAGACGTTTACTATGTTAATAAAGCGGACGCAGAAGACATTATGATTTGGAGGGGAGAGGAGAAAAAAAAAAAGGATGTTAGCCTTTGCTTTTGTATGTTGAAATATTTTGTATTTTCACTAAAAAGCAAGCCCTCAAAATGGAATTTTATGGCTCATGATTTACTATATATTTGAATGTGAACACATTTGAGAATAGTTAGAAGCAGCTCATTTTTTAATTCATGATGAAAAAGCAAAACGATGGGCTTTTCCTAGGTTACAGAAGTTGAGAACCATCCCATTTACACCAGCAAGCAATGGGTGGAGAGGGCATCACTCTCCAGACAGCTTTCAGAGTAACACATGGTCTTCTGTGCTGCTTACAGCTACAGGATCTATGTAGTTGTGGAAGTACTTGCTCCACTGTATCCTAAAATATAACCAGCTGTAGGACTGTGCTGTTCTACAGACAAAACAATCGCTGCTGTTTTGGGGTCTTTTCTTATATGTGCACAAAAGAGAATTTTATCCTTAAAAGCACACAGGTTAAAAGATATATTTGTTTTCCTTTAATGCAGAAAAAGTACATAAACAGCCTTACTCTTTAGAATAACAGATATAATGTGAAGTATTAAAACAACAGTCTACAACATGATAAATAATAGTCTGTTTTCTTTGTAAAATAAAGGAATTTGGACTTCAAGCCAGTTTCAAGGGCATAAATAACATCAATGTGCCATTAGGGATATTCATCAGTATATATTTAGCAGACAAAGTATAATGAAAAAAGATGAAAACCAAGTATTTTTAAAACGTGACAGCATTATAAGGTACATTTTAAAAAGGGAGTCACCTGTTTTGTCCACTAAAACTAAAATCAATATATTATAGCACCTGAATCTTATCTACTCTGTGCTACTACTGAGAATTAAGGGAACAGGAAAAATCATTATCCCCAATAAGGGAGCCGGGCAAGCAAAAACTGAAGGACGGCACGTGCTTCTGACCTCAGATGAACTGGTAACATAAAATGTGCGGTCTTATGAAATGCTGAACGCTTCTTGGACTCAACAAAACCCTGCCTTTGATTTTATGCATGTGACTGGCCCCTATCAACGAAGCACAAGCTAGATTAACCGCTCACTGTATTTACCTAGTAGGGAAGCGTACGGCTCCCCACACTGCAGTGCATTTCTTGTTTAGTTGAGCAGCTGCTTCTTTCCTCGATCCCCCGCTGCAGCTGTGGGACAAAGTGAGAGACCTTGCTGCCTTTTGCCCTGGTACAGTCGTTCCTGGTCATTCGTGCCTTTCGAGGAGTGAACTCCAGGGTCACGGGCTGTCCTTTGGGAAGCTTTGTTTCCTGCACTCACAATATTTACTCGAAGCTGACAAGTCCATCCTTCTAGCAGGACGTAAGCGATGTGGGATTCATGCGGTTTGAAGGGCACTTGGTAATTGAAGCCAGTCCCGCTTAGGGCTTTTGGAAGGAAGCGTGAAGCCTTGCATTCGACCGAGTTGTCAATGGGGCACCAGTGAAGAGAAAGAAGACAGACTCGTGTGCTCTCTGTGGTCTGTGTCACTGGGTGGATGGGCTGCTGTGATTTGAAACAGCTGTAAATGTGATCTTAATACTGCAGAAGTCTTTGATTGGAGTGCTTCACCCTCTGGCTGGCTTCTCTCTGCAGTTGTACTTCAAGGTGAGATGGTGCAAAGTAGGGAAGGAATCCCCGGACAGCAATGAACACAGAAAAAGGGGTCTAAAACTCAGCTGACAATGCTAACATATATCATGAGATCTTTTGTCGCCTGTTTTTAGACCTCGCGTGCAGGCAGTCTATAAAAATTTACGCAGAGAAAATAGATGTTCTTCTAGTGAAAATTCTTCCCTGAGAAAACATGGTGTTGATATTTAGCGCTACAAGTACATATTCTGTGTATCACCTACATGATGATTGTCCCCGTTATTGCCTCGCTGAAAGCATTCGCTACTCAGAATAATTCAGCATTAAAGTAAGACTTTAATTACAACCTTACGCTTCTGAGAAGACACTAAATGGATAGAGGCCAGGATATTTTTATTCTTCAGTCTGACTTGTCTTAACTCATCTATTGAAATTAGTTGCCCAATAGGCTTGCTGTCAGGGCCTGACCTGCCAACTCATAGAAGTCACTGTCCTCCATAACCATATCATGGTCTATGGATGCTTTCACAAAAACACACCTGTGTAAATATATACCCAGTGGAACTGTCTTTCACAGAGGGATTTTGCCAGGCTTGAAGCACATGCCGGGTTGTAAGTAATCCCATGGGCCATTGAGCTATTAAAGGTAAGCCTGAACTGAGGATCTTTCCTGGATCAGGTGCTGCCTGGGGTAACGAAAAGAAGTCAGCGAAACAAATGCTGCCTCTGCGGCATCTCTATTTATTGGGTGTCATAATGCAGAGTAGTGGCTCTGCCAGCTGAAGCAGAGGGACTGGGAAACGTCAGGCAGGTTTCCATCCCCTCCACAGCTCGCTCTGTCTTTTGTAGCCCATGTGCAACCCTCCACATCTACACTGCAGACCCAGGACAGTCATCAAATGTGAGAGATCCATATTTCACGGCCCTGGGGAGTGACATGATCTAGATCTTAATGCTTATAACAAAGGGATTCAGACAAACCAATCTGAAGTGATAATAAAAATGGAAGCTACATCTGCAGAGCAAATGTGTGGAGCTTTTCGGAAAGTGTGTTGTTTGCTGTGATGAATAAAGTCTTAGAGAAAGGCAATAGAAAAGCAAATATCCTTCCCTTTCCCTACCGACCCCTTTGTTGTAATAACTAATCTCAATAAAACGTGTATCTGAAAGCTGTCATTTTACCACGTTTTCTGTCCTGTCTTTCGCAGTGAAGAGTTCAGCCGTGACCTAGGTGCATCTGCAGTTATTTCTTTTCTCTCCGATTTTATTCGTTTTAGCCAAATGGAAACCCACGCTCTGTCTGGTTTGCTGAGGCAGCTGCTCCCTTGTGATGGATGGCGGTCGACTTTCATGTTTGCATACCTGTGGCTGATGCCTCCCATCTTGCATGACATCAAAGGGAAGCAGCGTTGACTGGCATCTTAATTTGAGGCTCGTGTTCTCTGTGCTTGGCTGGGCCGGGAGCGCTGCACTCGTTGAATTTTCTTCTTGCCGCTGTGTGTGTGCCGAGCCGGTGACCCCGGCCACTCGCACCCTCCCACACGGAGAAGGTTGCCTAATGTTGGGTGTGTTCTTCTGCTTTCATCTGCTGATGTCCACGAGATAAGGCACGGCGCATGACAGTTTGTTATTTTCGCTAAGTCTTTAATGGTGTGTAACATGTTTCTTAGAGGTGGGCTGATGTGGGGGTAAAGTCCTGAGGTCTGTTCAAAGATACAGGTCATGCTACAGCAACTGAGCTTGTCAAGACGTGTACAAATCAGGCTGTGCTGTGATATAAAGAGAATTGTGCGTTACTTGTGCACCCAGATGCTGAGGAGAGGTTTCCAGGAAATGTCAGGATCATCTTTTTATTTACATTATGGTAATGCCTCAGGCACCAGCCTTGACTGGAGCCTCACACCAGAAATTATGCAAACACACAAAGAGTGTCTGCCATGAAAAACCCTAGAAACTAAGTAGGCACCACAAAGAGGGTTTGGAAGAAAGGAAATCCTTCTCCTATGCTCACATGCTTTTCTAGGAAGATAGGATTGGATGGGACCAACTCAGTCACTGAGCTCGGTGCACCAAATCCATGGGCAACCAGATAGATGTCTAGGTGTCCACAGACCACCTACTTCAGAGAACTAAAACACTGTGGTTCAGCACATGACTTGTGTGCCTAAGTGTCCTTAGTGTGAGACCCCCCAGATCCAGCAGAGAGATTTAGGATAACCTTGCCTAAAATTTCAGGGAAGAAAAAAATCTCTATCTAATGCCCTGTCTACTGAATGGATCAGTAACACCTCTCTCTTTTCTAGGCTGACTAACCAGATGGCCACCTCCACGCAGAGATGGTAGGGCTCAGGATGGTAGCTGGTGAGTGGAGAGCATCTCCAGCACCTTGCACCTCTGCTATCTGCATGTCTTTAGCCTCTGGAGGTTTGAGTCCCCAGTACGAGATACCGAGAGAGTGACCGTTCTAAAAGGTTATGAGATTTTCTGTGTGAAAATACTTCTCATAGCTCCAGGGCTTGTCAGACCAATGTGAAATCAGAAAAGCAGTATTTCTAGGCCCCGGACATGCAGAGGGGAGATTCTGTTCTGTAGAATATATTTGATTTTTCCAGCAGTGGTCTAATGCAGAATACACAAACAGTCCTGACAGAAAACTGTAGCTGAGGCAGATAAACTGAAGCCATTTCAGACTGTGAAGGCCAAATCCTTATAAATCCTGCTTAACTACAGCACTGAAACATGAACTCAACTCAATCTGGAGAGGAAATTTCAGATCTGCATCTCTCTTGGCATTTCCTACTGACTCTCTGAAGCATCCCAGCTCCCAGCTATGGCTGCTGAGTATCCCAGTGCAGAAGCCTAACTCCTTCCAGTAAGAGATGTGTCATACAACCACTTATAAAAGAGGTATCTCAGCGTAATTAATTCTACTCCTGGAGCTGGGAGACTGCCTTATCTGTTTTGCTATACTGTTACAGTGCCCTAACTCCCTTTATTAGAGGTTTGCCTCTACAATCAAATGACTTTTAAAAAGTACTATTAGAGGAAACTGGAAATTCTGTGAGAGAATACCAGTCCATTGCTTTAATCACAGTATCAGTTTTCCTTGAAAAAAATCCCAAAGTCTTGATCAAATTCAGACCCACTTCATTTTTACATCTACAGAAGCTTTTTTCACCATACCATTTAAAAAGACAATTTAAAAAAAAGTTATGCTTCCCTATAAAAGAACTAAAATATATGTGTGATATGCAGTTGATAATACATTCACAACCAAAGAGGCTTGGATGACACTGTTGGTGTCTCATAATGTACGATTCTGAGTATAAAATTAGGAAATCTGTGGTCTGTGGATAAATATATGACCTTCCTATTTTCTCTGCTGCTAGAGTCTTAGGGTTTGGGTCTCACAGCATCAGGTTTTGGCTATGAAATCAACGAGGTTTGCCCAGTTGTAAGTGGGAAGATTTTGGCCTAGGTTTTGTTTTTTGTGTAATCTGATTTCTTTGGTTGAAACCTTCAGGATGCAAAAAATATGTGGGAAAGGAAGCCTCTCAGCTCTTGGTCATATCTTCAAATCTAGCCCAGACTACCACTGATTAAAAAATCTTTCCTATCTTCTGATAGTTGTTGCAATTTATGAGAGATACAGATAGAGTCAGCTGAATTCCAGGTGGAGAAAGCTCTCGAAACTGCACCTCGCTGGTGAGCCACCTGAAGGTCGACCACTGCAAAAATCAGAACTGCTCCCTTCCAGAAGTGTGAGATCCTTCAGGGTTACTCTCAGAACAATGTTCACTTGCCCGACTGGTGACCTTACTGGACTTCTTCTGAGATAAATATTTCTGGTTTCCAAGACTCTGTTCATAAACATAAACTTCACTTTACATTTTGTAAAAACACAGAAAAAAACCACCATATTCCGAGAAACCACAAAGAGAAACCCAGAGAGCATGATACCAGAAGAAAAAACATAGCATCTCCACATGAATATTGGTCTTGGCAGTGCAATGCTGTATCACTGATCTTGTTATAATATCTAAAATTACTACTCCATCAGTATTATTACCTGCAGGGGAGGAGAGTGACAGAAAGAGAAGTTCTTGGCAGGGTTCAGAAAGACAAACTGTCAGAAGAATTATAATGGACAAGGGTAGAAGTTTTAAAATTGGGATCATCTGATCCATTTTAACCTGTACAAGTTCAGAGTGAAGTCCAAGCAAATCGTATCATTTACCCCATTTGTCCTAAACATGAATTACTGTTAGGAAGGGATTGTTTCTATCTCTTGAGCCTAGGTGGCTAATGCAGCCTGGATGGACAGTTTTTAATTAGGTTAAGTTTGACAAGATGAATTCTACCCTGAATGAATTTGGAGAGTTCACATTTCTTCATATCAGTGGCACTGAACAATCAAACTAACTTGATAAAGTAGGTTCAGTTGTACAAAAAGCAGTTTAGCGCAGTGAAATTCACAGTTATTCATCGAGGTGTATACCCATATTTATAAGAAGAGGGACTATATCCTGCAAAGCAGTGATGCTGGCATGGATTTCATGTTCCTTGGTAGGTAACACATTAAACATGAGCTCCTACAGAGACAGCAACACTTAGAGGGTAAACATCAGTTTTGGATGTATAAGCAGATGAATACCTTGAATGAGTAGCAGATAATATTATCTCTTAATAGGATATTACTGAGACCATTTCTGCTATCTGTTTCCACCTCTGTTACCCTTCCTTCAAACAGGATAAACAAAACCAAGAAAAGTATAGCAATGCTTATATTACTGAGAAACAAATAGCATGCTGTAAGACTCAGGGGTTTGGTTTTTTTTGTTTCTTCAGTTGATCCAGAATATGATTAAAAGATTACTTCCTCAGCTTCACCAAGAAACAAGGAGAAAGATTAAACAGTGGGAGAAGGGTGAAATAGAACTTAGTAACAGCACACTTTTGCCTGGTTTATTAGCCACTGCTTCTTTTGAGCTAGCTTATTTGAGATGCAGCAGATTCCCTATTTCTGATTTTCCTTAAGAGAGGGCTGATAGTGTGACATGGATATTATAAAAGACACAAATCAGATCACTTTAAAAAAGTGGGGAGATTGTTTTTCAGTCTAGCATTGGTATGCATTTATCTCTCCAGAAAAATAGACTAATATCAAACTGGTCCTAAACTTCTAAAAAGGATTGGTAATTTAAGGCTTACTTCAGTCCCAGACTGCCCAAAGTCTTCTCACTTCTCTGTGCTGAGCTCTCAATTTCCAGCAGAAACATCCTCATTGTAGACTTTTACTATTTCCGAAATGTGCTACTGTGCTACAGCATTGAGAAATCCTGTTGTTCAGCTGTGCAGAAAGCAGGTGCCAAACAGCATTCCTCCCATCCCCACTCTGCACCATCATCTAGACTTCTGTCTCGAAAAGTGTGCACATCTGGAGGAAGTGTCCTTTCCTGGGGGATTAAAACATCTTGGTTTAACATCAAAGAACAAATAATTGCATGCATATATATATACACACACACACACACACACACACACGTATACATGTGTATGTCTGTACACGTATCAGTAGTTCCTTGCAGCAACCAGAAGACAATCAGCATTACTTTTAGTCCTTGCATGTTCTTCAGTTAACTGAGGTAATGGCACTGTGAGGCATATATAGTTCCATCATTGTAATCTATCCACAATGACTTGGGGTAAATATTTAAAAGCAGAGAAAGGGAACAAGAGATTACTTCAATTCTTAGGTCCCTTCTCAGCCAAATTTTCTGAGATCCTTTTCAACAAGATACATCTATCTTTGGTTTTCCTCTTGTAAAACTATGCCAGCATTGACCATCTTAACTCATTTTTCTGGCATAAAATCAAATTTTTACTGTGTTTCTTAATAATTCTTTGAAGTCTGAAAAAATTCATTAAATTTTTGCCTTTTCTACCAAAGTCCTTCACCTAAAAAAAATGCTCTCTCCTAAATAAAACACAAATCTGCACATATGCTTGAACTAAGTAAGGGGGATGTAAGGAGAAGACATTTAGAGAAATCCAGTTCACTTGCAAGAGAAGAGAAAAAAAGAGAGAAGGGCAAAAGAAAAAGAGGCGATGGCTTGCTGTAAATTTTAAATGTTGTTTTTAAGGGCCTGGTTCAATTCTCATGCATATCAGTCAGATCTGTTTTTATGACTTTGAGATATGGACCACAGATAAAACTTCCACAAAGATTATACTATATTTTTCCTCCCCTCACGATAACAAGTCCCTTTCCGGTTTATATCCTAAATTAACCCCACCAACAAAAATAGCCCAGCATGAGATCTGCGAAGGTCACCGACAGAACTCCCCGCTGTAGGGAAGGCTTGCGAGGCCACCTGCACGCAGTGGACATCCTGAGCAGGCACAAGGGCAGCGAACATGTAGCTCGGCTTCCCATGCGCTGCATCAGCTATTGTTATAAACACAATTAGCTGACAAAATGATTTCTCCAGTGAAACAAATAGAACGCGCTGAGTGATTGGAGAGATACAAAAGGTGAAAAAGTGTTTTTTCTTACTTTTTCTCCTGCTAGTAGTAATTTCAGGTGCAAGATGCTTTTTTTTTTTTATTCCTGTCCCTTATCTGACAAAAGAAAGTTGCAGCTTTTTGTTTGTTTGTTTGTTTGTTTTCTGTCCATAACAACTATTCTGCTCACTACATGTCTGTTCCTTTATTATCAGCCAAGGACAGATAAGACAAACACGTCACACCCACAGCGTTACGGATACCCAGTTGCACTAACTGTATATTCGAAGCACAATGCAGTTCCTTCTATTAACCTGAACAAAAATCCATCCCATCCTGAATTAAAATCCTGAGCACTTACAAATGAGTAGATTAATTTGCTGGACAATTCTTTGCAGCTTTGGGACAATAACAAACATCATGATTCATATAGTTATATGTTGAAGAAACCGTTAGACAAGGACCTCTCAGCCAAATTCTTCAGCTGTAGAGAACTGATAGAAATCCTTTGCTGCCAAAGGATTGTCACAGGCAGGAATGTAGTCTTTGATTTCTAAAAAGCCCTTCTGCTGAAAACACCTTTGAATTTACAGGTATTCTTGGTCAGGAAAGCACAAGATGAGGATGGTAAAATGTATCTGAACTTCATAAGAATCTCCCAGTAGCTATGCCAGAAACTTTAACTTGTTCTCAAGGTTTTAGAAAGCTTAAGAACTTAAACATAGTTACTGTTATGATTCTTACTGCTTCCTGTTTAAGGGCAAGACAAGAAGTGGAAATTGCTCAAAAATAGCTTAGTGGAAGTTGTTTCCATACCAGACTGAGTGTGTTTTTGCAATATTTCCAGCCCCATTTTCCATATCAACAAGTTCTCATAAATAGTACTTGAACAGTACGTCGCTGATTAGAATCACACAAAACTTGTAAACCTTAGGTCCACCTGGAAACACGAAGTTAGTCTTGAACCTCAAAGTGATACTGCCAAGTTAAAAGCAAATGATGAGTACGAGTTCTTATAGGTATCAGGGTGGAAGAGAAAATTTCTTCAACACAAAGAATGTTGCTAAGTTAGTCCTAGCCCTAAACACACACGGTGATTTGTATTTTCTGAGTGCTCAGCTGGTTGCTACAGAATGCTTTCCTTCCCCTGAATAACAGTATTATATTTCCAGAGAATTATGTTTTAAAATATTTGCTTTTCAATTACAAAACTTTGTAAGATGGTCCTACTTCATAGACCTATAAAAGTGAGTGATGAGATTTCTACAAATCACCAGTAATATCTGGCAAGATAATACAGGGGATAGTATACAAAGAGATGTAGGAAATCAATTGTCATTCATGGCCTGGTTATATGTTTCTGTGGTCACAATCATTGAGGAGACTATATGGTTCACACACAATCCATCCAAATCTCATTCTACCTCTGGGGATGGAACAAGACTGACTCAAGAATCTGCCTATCTCATAGTATTAATGTCTTCATAGGGACAAAATTTCCACTGTCTATTTTTAAAGCATTTTCCTCTCTGTGCATCTCTTCAGGACACTAGGGCAAACTTAGTTCAAAGTAAATGGTAAAAGAAGAACAAGTAGAAGGAAACAAACCACCAATATGGTTCTGGTGACTACTGTATATATACACTGGCAACTAATGTTACCCATGCACCAACCTTGTGCTAGAGCTTGCTGCCTGTGAAGATGCACAATACTTTAATGGACCTGACCAAGACCACCTTTATCACAGTTTTCTGTTCTCAAACGCTCCTCTTTCCTTCTCTTTGTTCTTGTTCATTTTCCTGCCTCCCCCACCACAGTGAGATGTTTGGGGGTTGAGTTCCATGGCTGCTGTTTGATGGTTATTTGTGGTAAAAACCAAGTCTGGCAGCTGTCTTAATATTCAATCAGCTTCTTTTCTTTTTCTTCAGAGAGCCTGAGGTGGAGGGGACACCAACAAAATCTGAATGTCTGAAATGAAATCTTTTGGCAGGCTGACTTTATTCAGCATTTTTTTGTTCAGTTCTGATGCTCAACCAGGCATAATAATCACTAGGGTGACTTTGGAGGATTAAAGTCTTAAGGCCCAGTGGATTAGTATGTTCAAACCTATATCTTTCAGCTGTCAGATAGAAGGAGGGTTGCTTCAGGAGTTGAAATTTTTTGTAAGTGCTTGCATGCAGAGAGCCCAATTTGTCAAAGTACTGAGCAGCTCCCAAGAATTAACGAATTTATCTTCCAAGCTGCCTGGAGAAGTGGAGAAGGATTATCTCCAGTTTACAGATGTGGAAGCAAAGCACAGACGGATTAAATGACTTGTTTCAGGTCACGTACAGGGCACTGCAGGCTGCAGGGGCACTTGCTGATTTGGGGCAGGAACAAAAGAAAGTGGTCCTGTGAGCTTTTTTGCTGCTTTTTCCCAGGTGGGGAAAACACCTTCTTTGGGCCTTTGCCTACTGAAAGTTTTGGGAAAGTTTTGGTGAACTCCAGAGCCCCTGATCTCTCCAGCAAGGTCTCTCAGTAATGGTGTTGATGTTAGCCATTAAAAACGGCAGAGAAAGACCTTGGCTCGATGCCCTGGATGTAAAGGAGTACATCTTGGCTGAGTGAGGTGAACTGGGCAATCCACCAAAAGGTTTTGATTACTACCCTGGCCCACAAGTGTTCTTCAGCTAGACCTGTAAAAAGAAGGAATGCTATGTAACTGGTATAGACCAAAGCCTCAGGGAAAATTAAGTCGGAGGAGTCTGTCTCAGGTCTTTGGTGTGTGATATGTGCATCACACTGATTATTTTAGTGCTGGGAATAAGGGAGCTGTGCTGAAGTGTTGATTTAAAATGTCGTTTGTTCTTCCAACTGTTCTTATTATCAATGACAGTCAAGATTATCTCCTTCCCACTTTTGAGATAGCTGACGGGACTGGTGATCCTTCTGAAAGTGCCTTTGGAGTCCAGGCATCTGTTTTCCATGCTGTTCTTGGAGGTGGTTGAGATTATTCCCCGATATATTTGGAAGATTCAGAATCTTCTTTTAGAGAAGAAGTGTGGGAGGTGTACCAAATATACCTGCTGCAAATAATTGCAGATGGTTTCTTTCAAATCTAAAATCTGTAAGGGTTTCCAGGGCATCCTTTTAAGATGAATGGATTCAAAGTCCACCTTAAATGAGATACTAAATATTAGTGGGAGGGGGGAGGGGTAGAAAAAGAAAAAAAGAAGGAAATCCTCAGTTTGGATATTTCACCACATTTTGTCAGCAGAGACTCCTGTGCAGACGGACATATACAGCCCAGCTGACATTGTAGCATTTCCTCTCCCATCTTTCTGTGAGACTGCCAAAAAGGAAACAAAATCATCTGGATTATTTGGAAGCCAAAGGCCTTGGAAGTTCTCTCTGTATTATTCAGTTAAAGCTTGCAAACATGCTGGTAACACCTTGCTAATGTTGTTCTTTTCCAAGGATGTCCTGGTACTATCAGCAGAAGTCACAAATATTTCATTTCAGTTCCTACATAGATAAAAACATTCTTCATCATTTGAACTTGAGAAATGAGTCCTACATCAGTTTTCCCCACTCCTTGAGTTCCTTTCTTTTCTTCTAACTTCACCTGGCCTCACAAGCATGAAGTCTTGTATCTGGATGTGTAGTTTTTTCTCCTAAAATAAACTCAGGCCGATGTTCTCCTGACTACTACAATAGCAGAGTGAAGCAAAAAGCCGTGATCTTTCCCTCTAGTACGACGGTTGTCTATTCTCCTTTAGAAACATCACTAGTCTGTACAAGTGGTGTGTAAAGCAACCTGCCTCACATCAGGTAAGATACACCCAGGGAAAAGTATGATCTTAGGAATGTAATATCTTGGCCCTGACAGCTGATATGCTAATCACAGGGAAAGTGAAAAACACACATCCCCATCCACACTCGTCTGGGTCAGACCAACTGTTATGGTTGCTGAGATTGCTTTTGAGGCTCCCTTTAAGAAGTCAGAGCTTAACTGGATGAATGTAGCAGTGCTGCACCATTTTTCCTTCACATGTGCAGGTAAAAGGTACTTCTTAAGAACGTGGAAGAAGATGGGCCATGGGAAAAATATCTTTTAACACTGCATCAGCCGATGCGGTGCAGATTTCCTGCATGGGTTAAAGAGGTTCCCAGCAATACAGCACTGGATTGCTTTTAAGGATTTCCCCTTGCTTTGATTGACCTCTCTGCCTTTTACATGAAGCTGGTTTTGGAAAGTATTCGTAAAGTTTTTTACAGGAGCTAGAGAGGCAATTGAGCTGTACAGCTCCTCCCATGCCCAGGCTGCCTGCTTTTGCCCTTACAGATGCCCTCGAAGTCGGATATTTCCTGCATGCATGCAGACAGTTATTCTGCATGGGCAGTCTGGATACTACGCCCTGGAGCACATGGGACTCGTTGCATTTAAGCACACCCTACTATACTGACAGTCTTTTGGCTGTCTGTGAAGCAGCTGTGCAATAGGAAGGCAGACAGGTAACAGAGCCCCGTGCCTCTCTCTCCACCCTCCATCAGTTGCTGCCCAGATGTAACCACAATTTTATCCCACAGATTGCCGACGTCTTTGAGCAGTGCTAGTGAATGGGGTGTATCTCTCAAAAACAACTTCACAGCAAATGCATCAGAGTTTCATTTTTCATCTCAATATAAATCTACAAGTATGGAAGGAAAAAAAAGGAAGAAAGCAAGTTTCCTCCTCCCCCATGATGTTCATTCATCACAAAGATGACACCAGGAGGGTAGTCTGGTATATATTATATATTATTTTGTGGTACATAGATCATTTTTCAAATAGAAAAGCAATCCACATAGCCATTTATTCACATCTGGATATAACTTTTTGGTCTGACTAAAAATCACCTAAGCATCTTTATGCACTTAGGAATGATTCCAATGCATATGTAAAGGGATGCTGCTTCACTTTGGTGTTTTTTCAAAAGACTCTGGAATACCATGCATTTTTTCCTTTAGAAGAGTGAAATCAATTTACTTCCGAATGTGCCCCCTTGGCAATACTGTACTTTTGCCAATATTAAGAATATGTGAGCATGTCTGGAACTTACTGGTGTGTTTCCTGGACAAGCAGAAATATGTTTGTAAGAAAAGGAAGTGGCTGAAAACAGTTGCTTCCTCTTTGTTCTTTTGGAATAGCCTGTTGCTCCAAATAGTTATAGGTACATAGTATGTATAAAAAAGTGTCCTCCCTCTCTCCAGATTTTAAATTTGTTTCAAGTTTTCATTGGAAAATGCATATGCAATGATGTTGCCTCAACCTGCTGCAACGGTATGGTGGGATCTGTGGAGTAAATGCAACTGTCAAGCAAATCTCAAAGTGCCAAATTTTAAATGAAATATGTTTCATTCCAAGGTGAGATTCCAGGGCGAATTGTATCATATATCACTTAAGCATAAATTTTAATTCATGAGTTTTTATCAGACTCTGGCTATGAGGCAGTGTTGTACTCACAATTCTTTCTGTCAATCCACAGAAATTACATCAGCATACATAGATCAGAATTTTTTTACTTACACAAGGAAGCAATAGTATTTTCGTACTCACTGAAGGACTGTTTGGAAATGTGTATTTATATTACTATATTTTGAAATGTATCCTACTGTATCCTTCAAAAGATACATTTCTCCAGAAAGATTAAGACCCATGTCTAGGGATGGTAGAAAACAAACAGGTAGATCTTTGTGCAGAGATTTCTTGGACTGTAGAAGAAGTAAGGGCAGAAGGACAGGGTAGCATGATATCAATACATGCTTTCTTTCCCCCTCTGTTTTTCTGCAGACCTTACCTGTGCCACTACTGTAATTCATTTTTCAGCAGAAGAGAACAACATGTGGCAATGTAACTGTCCAGCCACTAAGAACAAGGAGAACAATTCCTTTTTCAAAGCACCTAAAAGGAAATACAGACATAAACTGTCAGCTATTTCTAAAAAGCTCAGACCTTCTAGAGACCTTTTCAATAGTTTAGCAGCCTCCCTGAGGGAAAGGTTTCACAGTGGATCTCAGATCCGAGCTTTTCAGGTTGGACAGGAGTCTGCAGAGGAAGTTTTGGTCTGGGCATGCTTCTAGGATGATGAATTATTGAATTAATTTCATGACTTCTGTCTCTTCATTTTTCACAACTACAGATATCCATGTATCATGAGGGATCCCAGTTGGGTGCAAACAGAATTGATTACCATAATTTGGCGCACTATGTAATTAAACAAACATTGTAATTGCCTGGAATTAATGAAAGTAAGAGGAAACGGAGCCTAGCAAGTAGGGACATAGGCTGTCACGGCTGCTGAGCTGAAGTGTTAAAGAATAATAAATAGCAACAAAGAATTGAAGGGGAAATTTTGAGAGATGGATCCTGTTTCTGTCAAATTGTATCTTGTGAAGAGCTGGGGGAAAAGAAGCTCAGTGTAGCATTCAGCTGACTACTGGAGTACAATATATGTTAATAGATTGCCATATATGCATACATGCTATACACTTTATTCCAGTCTATGTTTGATCTACCTATGGTTAAATTATGTCTAGGAACAAAAATATATAGCAAAACACAAATTAGCAAATTAGCCATCAGACACTTACAGATCTCTGCCCCAAAGGGTTTACAATATACCAAGAAAACATTATTCTCCTCATTCTTATAGGTTGGTGCTTGAGGCTAGAGTTAGATACAATGTCAAGGAAGAAGTGGAGGACAGAGGGAAGGGGTGGAAGGGTTATACAGAGAAGCAGAGCATCTCTGCCACATGGCCTGCAGTGCTTTCTGCATCAGGCGATGTCAACAGGGGCACATAGTCTCTGCAGTGTCACATCTATGCTGTTAATGAGAAATTAAAAAAATAGCCTCCTCCTATTTATGTAGACTGTGGCCGATCTGGTAATTTTATCCCTAAACTTTGAGCACCAAGCAGGCACCTGCATGGCAAAAGCAGTATTCCTTCATTAATCTCACTGCTTCATCACTTGTCTTGTGCTTTTCTCCATTTCCTCTTTAGTTTCTCTCTCTCTGCCTGGATTTCCTTGTACTGCTTTTCAATGCCTACAGCTATAACACTGAAGTTATAGAACTGTGATTTTGTGCTCTAGAACACCTGGGCTGTTAGGTCTGTAGGAATAAGTTATGTTTGTTATATAGATCTGGTTTTCATGAAGGCAGCCATTCTTTTACCCATATAACCTGAAAACTTGTATTAGAAACTACACAAGATGAGGGCTAAGTAAAAAAAATGTATACATTGTATGCTGGTTTACATGTAGCAGTCTCGCTGCAGTGGCTGTGTGGCCAACAGCAGGACGTACAGTGCAGAGGCTGCTCCACCGCACGTCAAGGCACGTGTATCCTGCCCTGTGTCTGTGATCTGAAGAATGAGAATGGGAGCAAACATTTTAAACTTTCTGTGTGGGTAAATCCATGCATGGTGAGGCAGGCATACAAGTAAAACATAAAAGAGGGGGATAAAGAGGTGCAAAAACCCAGCATAAGAAAGATTGCAGAATATATATGGAAAACAGGAATAAAGAGTTGAACGCTTTGAGAAGGAGAAAGAGAGCTAGTGTTTGAGAAGGAGATCTAGCATTTTGAGGAGATCCGGCATTGGGGCAAGACTAGGAAAGAAGAAAAGAGGGAATTTCATGAATGAGGAGAGAGGTAGAAGATACAAAACAGAGGCAGAAAAAAAGTACTGGGGAAATTTTATGAATTTGTATGTCACAGGAGAAAAGGAAGACAGAATTGTTCAGATATCTGACAAAATTATTTGGAACACAGGAACAATTGTAAGCATGAGTTGAATGTAAATTAAACAAGTTGAAAAGGAAATATTGTATGATGTCTAAAAAACATCCATAAGCTTTTGGGGTTTTTTTTTCACACATATTTTCACTTCCTAATTCAAGACAGAATGAGAAATGAAAGCTTGGAAATACAGTGCAAAAAAGGATTCTCACAATATTTTCCAGGCAGCTACCCGGAAGGAAAGGAAGGTCTCCGCAAAAGCTTGTACTTACAGGAATTCAGATCAAAGAGATGAGGATATATAGAGACCAGCTTTGAACTTCCACATGGTTTTCTGAGCCGAGTTTGCCAGCTTTTGGAGGGCCAAGTAACATACTTGAGAATAGCAATACAGAAGAAGAAAGAGAAATCACAGAAGGAAAAGTGCACAGGTGCTGAATGGAGAACACTGGAGGATGGAAAAGAAGAGAGTAATAAAATATAATTACTCCACTTAAATTTCATTCTTTTATGCATGTCTCAACACTGTGTGTACATATTCCAACCCTTGCATTGCAGTTCTTTGCTTTCACTTACTGTTAATTTTCTGAAGCAGGTATAAATGAAGTAATAACTGTATACAGCGATAGAAACGTGGCTGTAAGAGCAAAGGTATACACCTGAAATCGGACTGTTTGGTCACTAAACCATTTAAAGCAACAGAAGACATAATCTGAATGTTGAACTGAACTTCTTTTGGAGGATCGCAAATGGAAAAGGAAGAGTTTGGGAGATTAAAACTGGATGACATGAGTACTTGGGGGAAAAATGTAGGAAAAATATATGATGTGTGTGTGAGAGTATCCAGAATATTGTCTGTTAAACTGCTGTCAAATTTTAAATTTAGAAAGAGAAGGAATTTCTTTGGATGAATACTTAAAAAATATAACTATGTATTAGAGACTTAATATCTGGCAGGCTGCTGATTAACAGCTATGACAGTGCCTTCCTTCCAAAGATAACCTGAGCCAAAGAAATACAAGTTTTTTCTTTAAAAGCCAAGGAGAAAGTTAATGATAGCCTTAAAAACATAAATCTTAAGATGCCAGGTTCAAATGATGTGGCTTTTAATTGAGCAAATCTCCCATGTATATGATATATCTTATGATCAGTTATGAACCCCACACATGAGCAATCACCACTTAATGATGCAAAATCTGTTTCTGGACAAGTTTGGACTCTGTGGGGAAATGGTATGGATACATCAACATTCTTCTCAAGAAGGTGTTTTGGACAAACTCCAGCTTGGCAGGTTTTACACAACACTTGCTATCTGATGAATACAATAATCATAAAACAACCACCATTTACATAAGAACTTTAATGGTCCATGTGTAAGAATAGCCTTGATGGATAAAGAAAAGTTTATCCACATGAATAGTGTTAGTTATAAAAACAGACACAGAATAGGGCTTTCTGTATAAACCGTCAACTAAAGAAACAAGTTGCAGTGGCTCCTTTCTTCTAGTCCAATTGCCTATTGACTGCAGTAGTCTCCATGCAACCCTTTGCAAAATTAACTAAATCAAGTTAATTCATATTACTTATTGATATTGCTATTCCACAAAATAGCTGTAGCATTTAGCATAATCCTATGTTTTATTCAGATATAAACCTTTCCACAGTCACCTTACTGATCTATGACTTGCAGTAAACTGTTCTGTAATAGGATAGGTTGAAACATACAGATCTACAGGTAGAAATGACAGAATTAAACTCTAAAAATAAGGATGCCTTTTTCATCATTAGAATTCTTTTTTTCTGGGCTTTTTGCTCTTCATGAGTAACTATACAGCTACATGATGACTCACAGTGTGCCTGATGCTCAATTGTAAGTGGTTCTGGAACCCATTAGTCATCTGCATGATGCATTTCCTGCAAAGACGAAGGTGTCCTCTGGCAAGGACTGCACACTGACACAAGCTGGTGAAACACTGAAGAGAAAAACAGTATGCTGTTTCCCACAAAACTTGATAAAAATGCTTGATAAAACTGTATGCTTTTAATTGTCTACCCATCCCAACCCCATTCACGATTAAACTTTTTGTGAGAAGTTATGCCTCTGGCTAACATCCTGTACTCGCAGTAGTGAGTAGTTTCCTTTCAGCTTTTTACCAAAAATAATAACCAATATACAAACTGAATGAAACTATTCCAAGTCAATTGCCCCAAACCGAAAATGGTAATTAATACCATTTCTCATACAGATTTCAGGAACTTCACATCCCATCTTTGAACTCTTAGGAAGGCAGAAGCATTTTCCACTAAGTATTTTCCCATAATTGTTCAGAAAACAGTACATTGAAATTCCAGATTTTCTCGCTGAAGTTAGCAATATTTCATTTGTCTTGCAAGTCTCACTGAAACTTAAAAAGAAAGATCCTGATTGTTATGGTCAGAGGTTAGCGCACTATGTGAGATGTTATATGAGAAAAACAACTTCCTTGCCCAAAGAGTGTCACAAGTCTGGTTTATAGAAGATGAGATGTGACATTATTTTAGAAGTGGCACCAATTTTCAAGGTACAACAGCAAAGAACCACTCTATCGTCTATGACCTGCTTTTTCCCTTTTGTCAAATAAACTCATTCCGAGTTCTGCGAATGCTGTTGAGTTGTGACTCTTCCCTTGACATTTAGAGTCAGTGAGTAAGAAAATTCACTGGTGCTGTATATACTGAGAACACTTTAACTTTGGATGTTTACTGGAGACAAAGACCCAAATCATCCAAGTTGATATTATGTCAGAGGGTCTTTGATCACTTCCAAAGATGGTTTCAAAAGGATGGGCATAAGACCTACAGCAAGCACCAGAGTCTTCAATAGATGGCATGCCATAGATACACATCAACAAGCACACTCTTGCTGTAATTTAAAGCACAGCTTTGCTGGCTAGTAATGAAAGAATTTATCTTACTGATTAGTCTGCAACTTGGGCTAGTCTCAAAGCCCAATTTTTGCATAAAGAGAATAGTCTAGGCAATCTATGTCAATGGAGAAAGACAGACTCCACTGGAGTGAAAACCAGGGTTCCTACTTGGTCTCCTTTAAGAGGGGCCTTTTTCTACCTTTTACTTAGTATAAAGGGAGTCTAAGAAAGCATCCTTCTTTTCCTCCTTCCTTCAGTTATCGACCAGAATATTATCAGTCTCTGGCCTGATCAAGATAGTTACACAGAGAAGCAATGCCTCCTGCTTTACCCTACCATCACCTTATGTTTGGTTGACCAGGGCATGGCAGAGTAATCATGTCTGTGCACCTGCCTATTTCCATTCTGTAGTTATTTCTGTTCTGCACATAAATTCCCCTAACAATCACTCAGAGGCCAGAAATGTTCTGGCTTAGACCAATGGGAAATTGTGATAGTTCCTTGAAGCAGAGGATCTGAGCTACTATCCAAAAAGATCTCAGAGCCTTCCAAGTTAATATCTCTGACCCCAGAGCCTTTCTTTCTTACCTGCAATTGGAATGATTTATGTCCCTAATAAGGGCTATGCAAAATCGATCCAAAATCTATCATTAAGATATCTTTGTTTTTCATGGTAGTTTTACCTCCAGAGCTTTTTGAATTTACTGAAACGTAAATCTTTAGACACAATGTTAAACAGACATACCCAGGTGTTTATAAGTTCTCTCTTAAACCAGCTACCTGTCACCACTTACCATATCTCATCCCATTCCCCAGTATAGCTTTTCTTACATCTGAAAACAGAAATACATTTCTAATTGATATCAGATTTCCATCTCTTGGGATTATGTTGTCAGGAGACAACAGAGGAACCATCTCATTTTCTTACTGTGCATGGCCAAAGTACCACAGACACCTGAATGGACCTTTCCTTTGAGATAATTAAATTAATGTCAGTCATTTATAGACTGGTCCTGACTTCTTATAAGAAACTAGAAGTCTGAGCTAGCATTTTGGCAATGGCTTAAATAAATTTAAATAAATAAGGAGCTTCCTGCAAATGAATAGTATTCACTCTGATTTCTGTATGTTTCATTGTAAATGCTGTAATATGAAATATTATTCCAATAAGTCTTACAGCAGGATTTCAACCTTATAAAACTGTTTTTCAGTTTTTCTTATGAAACAAGTGGTTTAAGTCAATGTTGCTTCCCAGAATGAATGGACTTTTGACAAATAGATATTTTTGGTGGAAAAAATGTTCTCCTGGAAACCATGCAAACAATTCTATACATGATCTTGTAACATGCTTCCTAAGTCCCAGTCCTTTCCCATATGGGTCAGCAATTTTTTATCACCATGGCAGAACTGGTAGGGTTGCACTCTGTGCACAAAGGAAAAGCCTTTTGAAAACTGTCTAAAGTGCATGAGCCCTACTTTTCTGATCTCAAGATGAAAGGCAGCCCCTCATTTCATAGGTAGTGTTATTTCTACTGCTGGCATCCTGTCAACCACAGGAATGTGTGGCACACAAAGCAAATAAGTTACAAGCATATCTAAACACCACCTTCTGCCTCCCCTCATTGTTATGAGAATGGATTGTATTATACTCTGCTCTCCTTTGATGAGACAGATTTCGCTCTTCATGCCAAAAAGCTTGTTTTGAACAGAAAATAGAAATAAAAGCACGTTTTTAATAAAAGCAAGATTCTGCATGTTGGTGTTGGAAGTTACAGTAAAACAAAAAGCTCTTGTATAACAAGTTAGTGCTAGATCCACAGAGGTGGAGAAGAGGGGCTGAACTGCAGGGAGGTGGGGCTGGAGCCACCCTGTGAAGCAGTACCGAGGGTGCCAGGATGAACCTCTGCCAGCACAACCCAAGCCTGGCACTTCATCTCTTGCAGAACTCTCAGCCTCTCCTAAAAAGGCTGCTATTTTGGAGAACTCTGTCTTGAAAGATAACTTGCAGGTGTTAGAGCAAGTGTATAATGGAGATCATAGAGGCAAGACCCCAGCCCTAATTTAGCACATGTCTCTGTGAAGCTGACTCTGTATCCAACCAGATGAAGTGTTTAACTTGAAGCATCCCTCTGACGGGTTACACAAGCTCCTCTTGAGCCAGCTTGAACACTTGGCTTAAGACAAGCACCCAACACAGAAATACTGCTTTCTTACACTCCTACTGGGTGGAAAGAGAAATGGAAATATGACCAGACCCTTCTGCATATTTACTTTTAAAGGGAGGGATGAAGAACCTCCATCATCCAAGCACTGTGTGTATAATACCTTCAGGCAGTAACATCCTCTTTCCAGGAAAGCTTGATACATTATCAAGACTTTTCCTTTAAATCCCATTGAGACATACTTTGCTTAGCAGATGTTAGCTGGTGGTTAAGAAGGCTAGCAAAAAAGCAGATGTCAAAATGAAAAAAAAGTTTGCAACACTTGAGTATATGAGCAAAGCTGTGTCAGCTACCGTAAATGTTGTTTTGTAAGCTATGCAATGTTAAAAGGTATAATGATAGAAAGAAGAAAATGAAAGCCTGTTTCTAGAACCAGCTTGGCTATTTATAGGGCCTGAATCCTCTATCAAGAGGCAGAAATCAGGAATATACTCTAGTATCTTCTGATCAATACTTCAGCTCACATAAAGTTGACTAATTCCGTCCTGATTTTTACCCACTAAGACTCTGGCCTGCTGGGATTTCAGATACCTATCAGAAAGACAAATCCACACAGTGATAGTACTGTGTATAGAAACTTCTTGTAGCATATCAGTGACATCTGTCACAGCTTTCCTTAGCAGTCAGGTACATAATGCAAAGATTGTTGAGATGCATGGTGACAACAGAACAGAATTTTCCGTGTGAGAAAAATTCTTCTTTTCTTTTAGTTATTAAACACAAGTAAAAACAAGGAAAATGCATCTGTGTTGAAACAGCTAAAACTTACAATAGTAAGGTATATTTGGAGCAGAAGTCCTTTCCCAATGGAGTTCTGAAGGACCAAACATATTTGGAAACGTCTAGCAATAATCCTTCTCAACTAAATCATTCATCTGCTCTAACTCATAGCACCCATTGGATGATGCTATCACCCGACTCTGTGCCATTAATATGAGACCTTGTAGCCTCTTGCCAAGAAGGTTAAAAAGAGTGGGAGAGGTAAAAGTGTAAGGAAGAAGGGTGTACCTCTTTCCTGCAATCAGACACTAAGAACTACTTTTGGAGCTACTGTTTCATAGCTTGGCTTCCAGTTCCAGTTGATTGTGGGGTGGTACCTACTGCCAAATTCTCTTCTGCACTAAGCATCTGCTAAAATGTGACAAAATGAATTCAACAGCTGAGTTCACATGCTTCTGGGAGAAGATGAAATATTCTGCTAGTCCACCGTCCCCCAGGTATGCTACTAATGACAATAGAAAGGTTCCTTGTCAACTCTAAAACTTGCTTTTAATGATGTCCATATCATGGCCCTCATACTTGGTCCTTTCCAATTGGACAAATGAGGGGAAATTATCTTTTTGGCATAGAAGGTTATCTTCAGGTTGGAAAAAAGGCTTGGATACAGGGGAAGCCAATAAAATGTGTTGTCCAGCCAATTAGCTTCCTCTTCAAGGTAAAAAAAGGCTGGTGGGTATCAGGTTAAGCAAGTTACTATTGTTAAATGAGTTAATGGTTTGCCTTTCACTGCTTGTCTAAGCAGACAAAGGAAGTGATTTCATACAGAAAAGTCCAAACTTGTAAGACTGCCAGCTTCATTTCACAGACTTGGTTATTTCAAGTGAGTTTTAAGAAATGCTGGAGAAAACTTTTTTAACCAGGATATCAACCTTCTGATATGTTTCTTAAAAACATGTTTAAGAAATTTTCAAAGTACAGCACACTGGAATTTTGAGTGCACATGCCAGTTATTATGTTCACAGATGCCTGATTTGCTTAAGCATATGGCAAATGCCAAAGTATTTCTTTACAGAGCATTTTTTGCATCCTCTGTTTTTAAAAGACTCTTATGTTTGCTCATGCAGTTCAGTTATTTGAATGCACAGATCAAACCATGGGATTGAATGGACTTGAGCAAAGAACTAGTTTACCTGTCCTATGGAAATTCTCAAGAGTTAAAAAAATTTCACATTCTTTCTCAGGACAAACACAAGATTTTCCAATTTTTTTTGTTCATTAAATAATCCCCAACTGTCCTAACCTAAATATCTTTAGGGCACTTAGCTGAAATACCAGGGACCAACACTTTATTCAGCCTGGTTCAGCAAAAGAACTGGAGCACCAATATCTCAGGCAGATATTTCAGAGGAGGGGAAAGGAGATGACTGTAATGTCTCTCTAATTTCTCCCAATCTCTATATACAATTGATCATTTATTATGGTAGGGAATTTAAAAATGCTATTAGCAAGTCACAAAGTTAGAGTTGCTTCCTCACTCGCTCACTCATCCTCTAGATATTCACTTAATCAAGATGCAAAAGCCCCAGCAACAGATGCTAGCCCTCATCAGGGTGTGAAAGACCAAAGCTCAAGCCCCTGTTCCAGTATGAAAAGAACAGTCACAGCAGGGGCTTAACGAAAGAGCACACCCATCACAGCCACCCGGGAACATTCAGTCTGAGTGACTGGGAGTCAAATCCTTGCTCCAAATCCACCACAACAAAACCCTTGGCTGCTGTTTGTTATAACTTAGTGAACATCTTAGTAGCTGTGTATTAGATCTTCTCAGGCATCTCTCTCTGAATAGAAACCCCATCCTTGTCAAAACTGGATGTGTGTTTCCACAGAAAATTACATTCATCTTGACAAGATATTTTGTCAGAAAATTTTGGCCATATTTAGTTCAATTGACCAAAGGCCAGCTATTTACCATTTCTTCTTTTCAGACCCACTTTCCTGGCCTTAACAATTCCTCTCTGACACCAGGGTCCTCCATTTCATTTTGTCTTTCTGCTGTTACCTAATTCTGCAGGCTTCATTCACCATCCTCCCTTTTACTCTGTAAGCAGCAGAGTATAGTTTCTCCATTATTAACTGATTTTGTTTCAGGATATTTCTAATGCTGCTTTTTCTAAAGCAAAGCAACTAAATTAAAAATAAGATGTAAAAATAAATATTCACCTTTTTATTTGTAGGTCTTGGATAATTAATCACTTGCAAATTCCAAGTGTGACAGGAGTCTTAGTCTATTGTACCCAAATTTTCATATTAGTTCAAACCCTCCTAATGATACTGACCTGTTTCTAGGAACTTACTCAAGGATTTTCAATAGATTTGAGATTTTATCCATGCTAAATCCTATCATGTGGTCCTGAGATTGTTTTCCCTACCAGATTATGGCATGAGAGGGATCAGATGACTTAGGGCCCACGGTCTCAGCACAGTCTTAATTCTTCAAGGAAGACCTCCAAGAAAGTCTCCCCTCCCATCTCCTCCACTGTAGATTTTACTTTGCAGAGTGTTATACTTTCCATGGGATATTTCTGGAAACTGTTGATTTTCAGTTTAGCCCATTGCTGGATTTGCTTAAGGCTCAGTTCTTAATGATATATACATACCTTTAATGAAAATATAATTTAAGAATCTAATAACATGAGAGCAGGGAATGAAGAGAGCAGGGTTCACATTACTGCCTTTGTTCACATTAAGTAGATGTTCCAGTCCTCTGATTCCTCAGGAAGTCTTATATAAATCTTTCAGACCTTTATACTTTATTCCCTTAGACAACTGCCCAAATTTAGTAGTACAAAGAATTGATTGGAAAAAAGCACGCTTCACTTTATCTCCTGGGTATTCTTAGGCTCCTCCTGTGGATGCCCAAGCACACAGCTGGCAAAAACCATTGTTCTGCCCTCTGCCAATGAATTGCTGCCCTCTTGGATAGCAGAGCTTAGATTTTTCTCGTATCTCCTTAGCAGAAAGAACTTCCAGTGAAACAACATCCTCTTAAACCACCCAAAAAAAATAAACTGTGAGCAAAAGCCAACTTTTGCTGATGCCAAGTTGAAAACAGAGTTATTTGCCTTAAAATATACTTTTCTCACATCCCCCTAACATCTTATTGTGACTAACCATTTACAAAGCAACACCTCTGAGAAGTTCAAAACCAATTCTTTGCCTATGCAACCAGCAGGATAAATTCTAATCCCCAAGCACACGTGCACACACACACACAGACACTTTCACACACAAACTTACCTTACATATAAAGGTAATATACAAAAACTTTGGGACATTGGAAGATTTAGCAGGCTCCAGAAGTTCACCTGGCCTACAGTTTGAAAATTGAGTCTCTAAACATAAGTGAATACTTTTAATGAGTCAGATATGGACCAAAAACATTTATTATGTCTATCTTAGGCACAATTTATAATGTTCTAGATCATCTTTTTCTGTTTTCTATGTAAAAATGACAATCCAGCTTCTGTCCTTGCAGATATGCATGCAGTTACATGAAAAGACAATACAAATTGCAGTTTGTGTATTTCAGAACAGGTTCTGAGCCTTAAATTGGGCTTTGGAGGGATTTCGGTTAGGAAGATATTTTTATGGTGATACAGCTGTTTGCGATTCTTGTTTGTGTGTTCCTGCTATGAAAACTTCATGGGTGTCTAATTTTAGACTCCTGAAAACAATCATTAAAGAAAAGATTTTAAAGTACCGTCTTTATTTGAATGTGTACAAAATATGAAGCACCAGAAACACACACAATAATTCAAATTCCAGTTAGGCTTTTGCAAGTGTAAGGATGGAACAAGCCATTCCAGTTATCTGATAGCTTATCATAATTATTTGGACACATAGTGCAGAACTGGTGCCTGGAAAATTATATAAGGTCTATAGAGTTTGGACTTAGGCATGTGATCTACCCAGCATTCATGTCACAGGAAAAAATCCTACAGGGTTTAGCAGCATTTAGGTCATGGCCCTGCTCAGTCTAAGAGAGCATGGAAGTTTTAATTAGTCTTTCTGAGGCTCTTATGTTGGATTCTGTTTTCTCAGCTAGGTTCATGACTTTGATCCCATCACTTTTGAGCTCCCCAGTGGGAAAATCTTAACCAATATTTTTTAAATAGAATGCAGATAAAGTTTTTGCCATTCAAAGATGCCGTATCATTCTATGTAGTTTTACTTTTGCCTTGGTTAAGGAGTTGTACTGGATGTAATCTGATTTCAATAACATTCCTTTATAGGACAGACATATTCCACAGTGCCAGTTAGTTGGGGTTAAACAAGGTAGAAAGGAAAGAATTTGCCAGCTGTGTTTAAGGTAAACAGAATGCCTTAATATTTTTTAATATTTTTTTTTTTAATAAAAGGTACTTTAAAGTTTAAGTTAGAATAATGTGACTAGCAAGTGGTATGAGAGTTTAAAAAGTTCTAAAAGATCTGGGGTTTTGGGGTGTTTTTTTGCCAAGAACATAACAAGGACAAAAAGGGAGGAGACGTGTCTCACAGTTCAAAGATAAAAACAGATAATCATATTTTGATATGCAAAGTAATAAATATAATTACCAGCTTGCCATTGGCAATGTTAACTTTTCAGAGACAGAAATAATATTCAGAAATTCATCAGGCTGTAAATAATAATCTAGAAGAGTTTCCTTTAAGCTTTGCAAGGCCAATGAAGTATCATTAGAGCAAAAAACACTAATAACAAACACAAACTTGCTGATAACCTTGTACACATCTCAAAGTCACTGCAAAATCTTAACGTCAAGAACTAAATACACAGGCTCTCATCCAACAATTCTGTGTTCATGGACAGGTCTTTGTCATCATGCAAAAATCCTTGTTGAACTCAAATTCTAAGCATTTGCAGAGTTGAACGCAAGATTTTTCTTCCATGAACAGCACACTTCCTTCTACCTACTATATTCAGGATACCATCTGGTACTACCATGATATCAGCATCACAGAAGATGTAAAAATTATTTGAAAAGATGAGACTTGGACCTTAGGTGAAATTTTAGAAGTGTATCATCCATTTGGTAAAGGAATCTAATACATGAGAAATAATTTCTTCTTAAAAGTTTCTGGAATAATCAATAAACTTATATCCATTGCATTTCATACTATACCCATGACTCTCAAACTTGTTCGATTGCATGTTTTGTCTCCTTGTTTTAACGTATAGGTGGGACTGTGGTCTGACCCTCTCATTCCTGTTGCACTCAAGCTATTTCTGCCCCAGAAAGTTCTCCCTGAGATTGATATTTGACATAATTCTACATATGTAAAGAGATATATTTTTGTGGCATAAATTTGGTAAATGCCAATTTGACTGCTTTTAATTATTCCAGAGTGAAAATATGGTGCTAAGATATGTTTTAAATGCTTTGTGAGGTATTCAAATTACTTAGAAATTGCTTGATTTTTGAAACTGTAGGGGCTTAGCCCTCAGTAAGAATAAATGCATTTCCAGCCACTGCAGATATTTAGATCTTAAACAATGAAGTGTTTGGATATCTTATGACATATAGAATGATTCTTGATATGTGCAAACAAACAGCATAGTTTGCTTTGTTCTGTATTTTTGGAGTTTGGCAAATGGAAAAATTAGATGCAATACTGTGACTATGTATTTAAACACATAAAAATGAAATCATGGGTTGTGTATCTACATGTGTTGTAGATTGTTCCTCCTATACATAGATATGGATACAATTAAGTCATATAAATCACTACATATGTACATTGGCTCCATGGCTTTAAAATTAACATTTTGCTCTTAAATTCTCAGTCACATTAGTAGTGTTACAGAGGGACTCTTAAATTCACTTTCCATTAACTGTTAAACATTCATAGATAGGTTATTTGCTATCAATCCTTTCCTGACAAGGTTTATTTAAATAAAGATGGAAAAAAGAACATTGTTTTGTTTTATTATATACCTGCTGAAAGTGACTTTATTCTCAAGACAGTAAGGTCAGAACATGTTAATTTCCATGAATTCAAATGTGGACAACCATTATCCTGAAATATAAATATGATGGAGTAACATGAACTTCATTGCAAAAACACTTCCTGGGGCATCTGTTTAATCCACAGCCAAATGATAAACAGCCCTCTCAGGAAGACCTGTCCCTTTGCCCAGTGGAGTCCATTAACCACTCAGTTTTCACACCTTCCAAAGCTCCTCCTTGTTTGTTCTTTAGTAGGGACACAAGTATATGTTCTTTCGATAATGTGACCTTTACAATGAGAAAACTGTCAGATGCTTAGTTCAAGAGGTATTCTCAAAGATAAATTCCATTAGAACAATCAAAACAGAGTTTGCTTCAAAATTATTAATTTAGCTTGCTTTCAAGTAAAATAGTCTGAACCTTTAAAAACATGCCAATCTACAACTCTATACAGTAAGTATAAGAAAATCAGTGCTTTAGTATTAACAGCCATTTATTTTTCTGCTGGCTTGCTGTGATGATAGCAGAACAGGCAGAACTGTTCCCGATGCTAGGCAGTTTCACTCCTGCAAAGGTTATTGCAAACATTTTCCTTGGTTTCATTCTTTGTGGATTTACACCCTTCCCTCTAAAATCTTTGTTTTTGTGATGTTCAATTTGACAGGAATGTTAAACTGACCTTGATTTGATCTAAAGACCACTAAAAGATTATTCATGACCAGAGTTGACCTCAGAACTCTAGATCAAGGCGTAACTGCTGAGTCTCACTGTTTTTCCATTGAAAACACAAATGTTTAATGCTCTCAGCACTAAAATTTCCATTGACCATAATCTTGTCTTAGAATGTTTTCTCATAACTAAGTTATCATCTCTGAAGACTCATGTAGAAAATTGAAATGTATGAAGGATGTGTCTTTATGATTTTAAAACAATTGATTTTTACAGATAGACAGTGGACTTGGACATGTGACATGAAGGACACTGATAATAATTCAGCAGAGCACTTAAGTGGATGCTTAAAATCAAGCTTAATTATCAGTCTGTAAGCCTGAGCCTTACAGGTTTGTTGACTTTTGGTGTTTATGATTAAGCAAGTACTTAAGTGCTCTGCCAGAGAGAGGATTAAATGCCCTTGCAGTACCAAACCTGTGGCCACTTTATAACAAGAACAGATTTACACTGGAATGAGGTGTGGTGTCATTGATGCCTACCCCAGATGACATCTAGTGTAAGAACAGGGATACTAATTCATCTAACCTAATAACGTGGCTCTGACAGCAAAAGAGATGTACAGGTACCTAAATGTAGGTGACAAATGACCTTTCAGTGCTGGAGGATGTCCTGCTTAATCTCCAACAGCTGTTCCAAAACAATACAGGTGTCCCATAAGATCATGTGTCATACCTGTGCCAGATAACATAAGACCTCAAAAAAATGTCACTAGACGCAAGCGTTCAGGCACCTGAGTTTCTCCCTAGGTGCCAGAGTGCTGTGGCTTGTGATGAGCTGCTAGCAGTCACTTTGTTACATGTCCTCTGGACATTGTCTGATCAGTCTCATTCAGAGGAGCAGCATGGAGTTTTCTGGGTTTTTTTGGTTGGAAATTATTATTCTAAATCATTCTTGAAAGTGGTAGGTCAAGTAGTCAACGCTGTTGCAGTGGAAGATGAACAATGTACTCCTCCAGACTGACTGACAGGGTAAGCAAGATTTGTGCTTGTACTCCTGTGTATCAACCTTTGCTACTTACTAAGTTTCTAAAGCAGCTCTTCTCAGGGGAAGAGTCAACTGGAAGGATCACTGATCTCATCTGCTCTGGCAATTCCTGTGTTTTTACGTCCCCTTGCTGAACAGATGTAATGTAAGCTTAAATTGTAATAATAAGATTACCCGCAAATAACAAACCTATCCTATAATAGTTCCTCATTAAGCTCCTTTTTATGCAAAAAGGGAGTGAAATTTGTATTGCCCAAATCAGTGTAAAACTCGTCTATCCTTGACTGCATCACTTCCCACTCAGGTCGAATGGCCTGTTTTACGCAATTGATGACCTTCTTTCCTCCAAATACTGACCCCAGTTTCCAAAACAGAATGTAAATCATGCAGAAGTAGCCTGCCTCCCCGCCAGAGAGCTTTAGGTGACTTGGTCGAGACAAGGACAAAGGAATGAAGTTGGACAAAATAAGTATAAAAACTCAATCACAGGTCGGGAGAAGTCAAAAAGCCTATCAAGAAAAGCCCTGGAATCAGCTTGAAGGACAGTAAACAAAGGGTATTAGCTGTAAGTATATTTTTGTTGTTATTAACTGGCAAAAACTGCTGTTATTAGGAAAACAAAGTATCCCACATTTTCTCTCAGAAAGTAAAAACATTAACGAAGAATGTCCTGTCTGTATCATCTTTAGAAACTGATATCTTATCTCGGACCGAGATCTATGTGTCAAATGGCGGTACTGGTCAAGACAAACAGGCTCAGTCCCCAGGCAAACATTCGGAAGACCTGGAGGCCCATGGTGCCAATCTCACATGTGGATGTGAAAAAAGCTGTGGTAATTTCAGGGAGTATGTAAGGCAACGTCCACTGCCTCCAAACTCATAGTCTACATGAAGCTGCAAAGAAATGAGTTTGTTTGCTTTTCATAACTCATGCTTTCTTTAGCCTTTTCTTTCTGTCATAGCCAAGGGCTTAATTCATCAAGAATGTGCTGATAGGCCAGACCAAGTAATAAAACACACAAGCACACAGATTCTTCCCACCCAATGATCAAGAGGAAATGTAATTAACACACACTAGAGAAGCTGGAGTTGCTGTCATGAGGATGGTACTTGCACCCACTGTGAACGAGGCAAAGCCCACAGACAGTATGATCTCAGGTCTGCGGCTTCACAAAGCCTCATGGAGGGTGCTAGATGAAGTGTTAAATAACAAACTTATCCACAGGGGCCTGGTAATGAACTTACCCCACAGGAAATTAAAAGCAATAAATTAAGGCATGGTCCACTTGCTCACAGCTTTAACCCACAATTTCAAGCTCATCTTTTAGTAATGATAAAATAAAAAGATTTCAGTGTGCCAGGTGTAGCTACTTTCTGTGTAACTCCTTACAGTTGATAAAATGCAAAAATAAGCAGATCATCTTTTGTAATCCTACCATTTTAATGCCTTTTACTTTCAGGGAAATCTTGCCTTAAAAAGTACACCTGGAATTACCTTATCTGTGCACAGCCCTAGATAAATGACAGTATTTCACAGTTGACATTTGAGGAAATCCTGATGCTTATTCTCACAATTCCCTGAGTATCTGTTGATGACAAAAGTATTTTTCACACTTTGAGTCTTCTCTTTTGCTGTCCTGGGCAGACTTTCTCACCAGAATTTCTCACTAGTTTAGTTTACAGTCATACTGATAGTATGAGAATAGTCTTGGCAACTGAAGTACTTGATGCAATTTCAGGTAAAGGAGCTGGTGTGTTGGACCATTTTCTGGCTGCACCATTTTAGATTACAGAGTGCTTTTTTTTCTGTAATATTTTAGGATTAGAGGGTACAAAGATTGTTTAGTGCCACTCTTATAACCTTTTCCAACAGGCTTTATCTCTTGGTGTCACATCACAAAAATTCAGACTTTGGAGTGGGAGCTGTGATTCTCACTGAGCTGTCACTATTTTTCTATGTTGAATAACAGCAGGATGAGTTCAGGACCAGAGATCTTGACCCTACTTGCTTTTACTTTACGTACCTTTACCTCCAAAAGTAAAAAGCCGTGGCCGTAAAAGATGATATTCTCTGAGATCCTTTTATTGACCCCACTTCATATTTGCTAGCTCATTTAATTTACACCTTCTGCTCACATCCCTCCTGTCAATTATATGGCTTTTATATATTTCTGACTGTTGCTGCAAAAATGTCAAAAAACCTCTCCTAACAATGTCAGCTAAGCAACTGGTTAGCTTAGAGGATTTTTTACTTATTTTTGTTTGAAAAAGAGGTGAGGAAATTATAGAGAGATAAAAAGAACTATTTGAGGGTGATTTACGGTATGAAGCCTAGCAATGTGTAAGACCAAAGGACAGTTTCCATTTTTAAAATGAATGTTTCTGAAATTAGAAACAAGCCTTTCTCTTAATTCTTCTGTCATTAGTGTGGATATTACAATCCATGTAAATGGGCTATCAGCCAAACAAGGGGAGAAAACTGTTCCGCTGTTGTCGCACAAACGGGGTTCATTTACCTGATGTGCAAGTCAATAACACACAGAGTCGAGGTATTTTCAAATTAGTTTCATTGATGTGTATGAATGGGTGCCTGTCTCAAGACAGCACACCCTTGTCTCAAAAATCCTCACATTTATACACTTAATTAATACATATTCATTGTTATTTTTCTTAATGATTGGTTCTTTCTTCTTCGCCCACTGTGTAAATTAGTGCGCAGACTCTGTCTTCTTCCTTCCTTGTCTTCTTTTGAGTAGGTGGTATCATTTGAGTAGGTGGTCAATGAGTCGGTAGTCGCAACCTCCCCCTGTAGGAATTACCTTTTAACTACTTCTTCCCTACTCTTGGCAGTTCCAAGCAGTTCTTCAAGGCTTATTGACCAGACCACAATCCATTACCTTTTCTGACATAAACATAAAGCCCCATTGTCTAGTAGTTAGTTCCTAAACCCTAAATCATGTCTAGTTATTGTTCCTCTATTTTAAATATTAACTGATGGGGGTTGTACACAGGACTTTAGCAACTCCTGGTTATTTCAATCATATTATACATATTAATTGATAACACCACTAGGGTACATAAGAACATATTTCATTTTGAGCTTGGGTGCAAGGACCCCACTACTGTATCTCTGATAAAGATCAGTGCTAAATGCTGGAAGAAAGTGTGCATGAGGCAGGAGAAGCATTGCATGGTCCTTCTCCCAGTATGTTCTCCCAGCTTCAGGAAATCTGTGGTGCAGCAACTTCCTGAGTTCATAACAGCATTTTTCTGTAAAGTAAGCCTTGGTGGGCACAGAGTAACTATATAATTTTTAGTCACTTTTTGAACTTATGCTTTTGGCAACTTCAGCAACCTGTAGTTATGGATCATGTAAAAAACTACTTCTCTTTTGATCCCTCTTAGCTCTTCCACTGTAAGCAATGAATGATGATTACTTACTCACCTTCTCTATGCAACTCATAATTCAAAGATTACTTTCAAATGCCTCCCCTCCTTTTACCAGACTGGGAAGCCCTAGTTTATGTAGCCTACTTCTATGATAACCATTCTTCACCGTTGTCATTCCTGTTGATTTCTGTCATATCTTTTCTACTACAGATTTTAAGACAAGGGGACAGAAACTTTATGTCCACTTTATTTACTCAGTAAGTGGACACACCGGACTTATGCTATAACACAGTGTTGTTTCCTGTTTTGTTACGTATCCTAATAGTTTCTAGTGCTCCATTTGTCTTTTTGGTTCATGTTGGGCATTGATTTTTATTTTTTTTCCCCAGAAAATTGCTCACAGCAAAAACTGACCTGAGATTCATTTTTGGGAGGAGTGGAAATATCTAATTGAGAACCTGTTACAGTGCACATACTGTACAGGATGTACATTGTTTACATTTACTGAATTTTATCTGTTTTGCTGGCAGTTTTACCTCTTTCAGTTGGGAAAATCTTTGTGCTTACTCCCTGTTCTTTGCTTCCCATCTTTTAAATAGCATCTTACCTCTGCTTATCTTTTAAATTCATAAGAGGATTTACTTTTTTCTTAACCTGTGATAGCCTAATTTTTCTAATGGTCTTTGGTGAGCAATCATCTGGGACCCTTCTGGAAACCCAAGTCCAGTGTATTAACCTGATCTCATGTATATGCCTCTTTGCTTCCTCAAAGAACACAAGCAGCTTTTGAAACTTTCGAAGCAACAAATTACAAGTAACATGTTGACTCTTCCCTGGTGTGTTAATTTAGCTACACGCCTATTACGTCTACCTTTATGACAGTTTTTTTCCAATTTTGCAAGTATAGAATTAGGGTTATTGGGCTATAAGATATATGAGTCCCTCTTTAAGAACAAACTATTTTTTATTTTATATAAATGGTGATTGAATTGATAGGCTGTATACAACATTTAATAGCTTGTCAATGTAATATTTCAATCCTTTTAAAGATCTTGGGTGACTGTTATCTTGGCTTTGTGATTCATCACTCTTCATTTTAATGAACATTTTTCTAAGCTTCTGCTGCTGCTGCTTCTGCTCAAGATGACTCCTCTGACTCATCCCCCAGAAATAACAGTTCCAGGTTGGGAGCTTCCTCATGTTCCTCATAGTCAGCAGAAATGCAATGAATTAATTTAGCTCTGCTCTTACAGTCTTACCTTTTCTGAGTAAACCTTTCATATCTTGACCATCTATTAACCCTGAAGACTCTGTCAGGCTTCTAGTTTCTGGTATGTTTGCTTTCTAATTAATGTCTTTTGATTAATAATTTTATGCCTTTAACATGTTGATTCTAAGAATCTGTTTTGGCCTGTATTACAATTGTTTTGCATTTAATTCATAAAAGTTTGTATTTTCTGTTTTTCTTCTACTTTTAATACTACATTGATTTTTTGAAGAATAAATTTTTCATAGCTGCCCCTTCTCTGCTGTTTACCTATTTGTTTTCTTTTTTGTTATTCTTTTAAAGTCCTTATTACACATTCAGTTTGAGCTCCTGATAGAACATCTTCAAAAGATATTTCCTGGCTTCTGTAAACATTTGGCTGCTTTCCTTGTTTGCTTACATTTTTTAAAAAATCTGTGGTTCCTCATCCCTATGCTGTTTCCATTTTTTAAATTAAAAGCTACTCTACTGGATTTCTGTGGGTAATAAAGTTGAAGGAAATTTGCTTTCACCAAGAAGCTACTGGCAAAATATCTCATTTCAACTGTATTCATGTAACCTTATCATTATTAATTATCATCACATAAATTACTTGTAAGAGTGATAGCTGACAAAAGTCTCTTGCAGAAAACGTCATTTGGCTGAAAAAAATCTGCCTAGATGCTACTTGCAAAACATCTGCTATCAAGACACGATCCCTGTGAGCAAGTTATTACTTTTTATGCAAAAACCAACCCCAAGGAGTTTCACAGGGTAGCCTCATAACAAATATATTGCCATAACCTAATCTTGAGGTGACAAGGTTTCAAAGACCAGTGGCAACCTCTGTACCTAAGAAAAAAAGTTGGTTTGTTGGTCAACAGCATTGATAATACCTGGTTGAGCTGTTAGTGTGAATTGTCATCAGACAGCAGCTGGGTACTACTCCAAGTTGTGAACAATTTTAGCTATGAAAGGCTTTGCTCTATCAGTAGAGGGGCTAAGGCTACTTCTGCCATCTCTGTCATCAATTTCTCCCAGCTCGTCTTCCTGCTTTCATCTTGTCTGAGCTAAATCATAGTCAGGTTCTCAAGTATCATGTGCTCCTGAGCCAGATACTTGCCGTGGTGAAATTTTGGGTTGAATGTCTTATCAACATATCACTGTTGTCAGCCTTTGAGTACACACATGGTGCGTGTCTGACTAAATTGCTTTTAAGATTAAATTGGGTAATAAATTCAGGAAAATAAAGGGAGAAACTAGCTTGGGTTCATTGCCCATAAGTATTTGTGCCTGTTGCTTTTTGCCCACTGCCTACATAGATCAGTTTTGTGAGACCTTCAGGGTCTAGCATCTGGGTCAAATTCAATAAATCAAATTCAAAACCAGGAAAACTTTTTGAGGAGCACAATAGATTAGTTCACCCTGGCAACTTCTACGTTTTAGGAGTAGGGGGTATGGATCTTTGTTGGAATAGAAATTTTAAATGATAATAATGAACACAACCACAGAACAGGATGGAAATAGTATAGTGCAAATTTTGCCCATATGACTTCCTAAATTATTTCTTATGAAATCTTTGTATCACTTTCTTGTCCTCTGACACAACTCTCCCATGAAACTGTCAACCCAAGCCATTTAGGCATTTTTACCTTCTTTTCCAGTATCATAAAATATTCTCTTTCTACTGTGGATACAGGTGTACTTCCCTCTGTTTCTAGCTGGACTTGACCAACCAGTTTCTCATTCAGAACTGACTCCCAACACATTTCTTGAAGAGTCCTTCCAGTGACCTCTATCCATGGCAGTTTTCAGGATGAATACCTATTCACAGTCTCTTTGAGCTTCCTGTTTTCACTATTGTACCTGGAGTCCGGCCATCCATTGACTTCAGGGTTTCCATTCTCCCCTGGTTTTCTCTCTAACCTTTTGATGCACCATCTGTGTCTCATTCAGATGTGTTTTACCTTTCCTGTTACTCTTGCTGATGGTGGTCCTAAATTTGTAGTCCTCGGTCCACCTTCTGTATGTTTTCTCTAAATTGCTATCCAGTGAGATAGGTCTGAATTGTAAAGGAACTTTGTAGAGGTCTACAGACTCTCAGCAAGTGAGAAAATCTATGAAGCTGAAATGTCAGGAATGCCTTTAAAAATTAATCCTGACTGTCCAACCCAGTACGGCACTGTACACCTACAGCAAGTTTCCGAGCTTCTGTACTGTTGCTGGATAAATACTGAGAATATACAGCTCTCTGTATCCTCTCCTCTTGCCTTCCGGTTTCCTCCTTTTCCTTACATATAAACTATGCTGGGTAACAAAAACCATTTCTGGTTCAGCTTGTCCACTGAGGACCCTCTTCATCTGTTTTCAGTATAACACATAACAGATTACACTGTTCCCAAAAAGGATAAAAGATTTTATAAAATACAATATAATTATATTTATAGAAACAAGGAAAATCACTCACATTATACATATTTTTTTTTCCCCTAAAATGAGGTAAAATATTGTAGGAAAAGAAATATTTGTTCCTCTGAATCCTTCATAACCCCTGTGGGACACTCAAAAATTTATTTGCAAATGGAAAACACACGCATTGTCAAGCAATGCCAGACAAGTTTGCTTACAAAGACTTTGGAGCATTTCAAATGTTCATGTTTATAGCAAACACAGTGCTCTTCCAGTAGGGAATCTATCCAGGCATGCAACTGTCATTTACTTTTAAAGCCTGCAAGATCTGAAATATGACAGCTCTAAAACGTCAGGCTTTTTTAAAAGCAAGCCTGGTAAAAGACCCTGTCTTTGAAGCTGGTGGTGCCCGTACAGCTGGAAGACCACGGCCAACCGTACCAGAGAAGGCCTGCGAGGCAGAGCGGGCCTAGAACCCTTCCCCGGGGGACATTTTGTCTGCGCCTATCCTGCTTCCGAGGTCTGACTCGCGTTTAACAGCAAGGAAGCGGCCAGACCCTGCCTGGAGACCTCCAAATCGCTTCGTTCGCTGCCAGAAACGCAGTCAGTGCTCCCGCACCGACGGTCCGGGTGCCGGGGAGCCAGGGGATCTCCCAGGGCCTGGTCCCGCCAGCCCAGCCAGCAGAGGGGCAGGCGGGGGGGCGGACACCGAGGCAGGCCGAGGCCGGGACATGGCCCAGGGCCCACGGCTGGGCCTGGAAAGGCTGCAGGGAGATGGAGACCGGGGGGCTGACACGGGGTCCCGGGCTGTGGGCAGGACCGGGGGAGGCCTGGGGAGCTGAGATGGAGTCCTGGCCTGTGGGCGGGTGGGCAGGGACGGCCAGGGCTGCAGGTGCCCTCACGATGATGACGCTGAGGCTTTGGTCCCCTTCTTTTAACAATTTAATTCTTTTATACTCTCCTCTGTGAAACAGTGACAGCTCCTTTCCCCTTCTCCTGCCCGGCAGCAGGCATCTGTCATCCCGTCCGTCCCACCTCCTCCCGTGGACACCGCAGGGCTGTGGGGACAGCCCCGTACACTACTAACGCAGAGCAGACTTTGGGGTTTTTTCTGAACAGTCTCTGAACGGAGGGCAAATAGAATCAGAGTGCACCGCAGAGACAGCCTCAAAACCCAGAAAACTGCTCCTGCCTATGGGGAAGTGTTGTATTAGGTGAACGCTCTATATTTTTCCCCCGCTACCTAGAATATCGGAAATTTGAACCTGAGGACGCTGTACCTGTTTTCATAGCCCTGAGTGCCTCACAGGGAAGCATTTCATAAGCGTGAGCTCTATTCTTTTGAATTCCAAACAGTTGCCTTAAGCATCTGCTTTTAATCAAAGCGAAACCAATGCCCTCCTTCAGTGGGCAATGTGGTACAGATAAAAAAAGGCCAATGCTGTATTGACTGCAAAGCCCTCGGCTTTCTTATTCCCCACTTCAGATCCTTTGCCAAAGAACCTTTGTTGTCATTTCAGTTTTCCAGCAACAACCCAAATTTAATGGTCAAAATTTCAAAGAAAGGTTATATATAAGTATATTCTTTGGGACTAATTTTCATCTTACTATTCTTTTTCTACAAGTAATGTGCACATGCTTCTTTGAAAGAAAAAACTAAATTTTGTTCATGCCAGATTAAAATATAATTTATCATCTCTGAAGGGATTGGAGATGATTATTTAGTGCTGCATGTACTGGGGGGAGTTAACCACATAATTCCTGTTAACAATGAAAAACAAGTAAGCAGTTCAAAGTACACCAGTTTAAAAACACTCTGAATGTCCTTAATACACATATATATGGTGCTTCCAAAGGCCACATTACCTGTGGATAGAAATCATTTTGTACACATATATGACAGCCTTTAAAATGTTCATTTCTGCTTCAAGAAGCACTTTTTGCAGTAAAATCAGGTTTCTTCCAACTTTATTTAGCATAAATTGCACATGCTGTTTGCATCACACAATAAGCTATTTGAAAACATCAGATTTAAGTCAATGAACATAAGAACATGGCCTGAGTAATTGCAGAGCCATTTTTACAGCATTGTCCATTGAAGATGATAAACTTCAGTTTTTATTTGTCAGCGAAGAAATCAGAGACAGTCTAGATGCAAAAAACATTCCCCCCAGACATTGCATTGGTACATGAAATGCCAGCTGCTCTCTGTAATTGTCTATCTCAATAACATGGTTTCTGATTGTCAGATATATTTACAGCTTCTTGGGAAAAAAAATCCTTGGTGAAAAATTAGTATATCAGAGAAGGCAGGAATTTTCTAAGACATTTTTTCCATGGGGCAGACATTTTAACATTCCTAAAAACTCTGGGCTACCTGAAATAATATACTTAGTCCCCTGCAAGAACCTAGTCAAGCACACTTTAGTATTTAGATAAAGCTGAGCTTTCTTGTAGTCAGAATGGGCAGCAGAAGACCAGACGACAAGTCTCTGCCTCTGCTAGTAAACTGCTCCAAGGCATGGATCTGATTCCTGTCCCACGGTCAATGGACTTCTGTCACCAGCATGGCCCACGGCACACTTTGTTCAGCAAGCACCCTCCCAAGCAACGCCTGGACGCACCTGAGGGTTTAGCACAGCTCAGTGACCGTTGTCAACAGACAGCGTGAATACGGCTGTTCTGTACTGTATAAAAGCTGAGATTGTACATGAGCCGTGCCAGCTGGCCCCACTGCCAGAGAGGGGTCCTTAGGCTTTTTTATTTACTACTGGAAATGCAGCCCTAGAGTCTGTCCTGTTCTCTGCCGCTGAACTGCCGTCTAGCCCCTCTGGGCCTCAGCTTCTCCTGCTCCGCATAAGGGTCAGGTTAGTGACAAATGCTTCCTGCTGTCGGATACAAAAAATGCTAAGAGTTCTAGGCAGCGTTAGATCCACTTTATTTTATAAAACAGTCTGTCAAAGTAATAAGTTATGTCAGCAATATGACCCTGAAGAAAGTTATAAAAATATTATCTTTATAGTATAGGAAACCTGGATAATGATCGAATTATATTGAAGACAGACTGGGTAGTTTTCTAGGACTTGTGTACCTGAGAGAGCTGTTTTTTAAAACCTTAATAATTACTATCAGATACTTCTAATTCGTAGCAGACCAAAAAAAATTTAAGGTAAAGCAGGACATGATTGTTAAGTATCAGTGTTTCTCGCTGTTGCTGGCTGAAGCTGAAGACATTGCCTGCCTGGCTGAAACACTGGTACATCTTTTGACTGTCTTTCAACTCAACTTGCAATTGTTTGTCCAGTATGCCTGTGCACTCAGATGTGCTTCATATCCTCTTTCCTGCCACACAGAAGGATATGTGGGATCAGAATTCATTGTAAATCAACATGTATGACAACTTCCAAACCTTGTCTTGGAATTTTTAGGGAGAGCACTAGTTGGTCCAGGCAAAAAGTGGGCCAAGGATCATTCAACAGCTTAAGAATACAGACAGTTGGCTTTTAGCTCCTGTTCCAGTGCCCTGGCACTTTTTAATTTACTAGTATGGATAGGTCCATTATGTGGAATGGATCATAAAAATGTTTTATTTGTTTCTTAGCATCAGAAGCCGTACTGATCTATCATAAACATAATTCCCTGCTCTTTTAATACTAGTGTTTCTGAAAACATGGCTAGCCTCAGACACAGACCTAACTAATTTGCTGCATTATCAATAATTTCAAAATCTTTATCGTGTATGGTGTCTCCACAACAGAGAAACTCTGTGTGTTAGTGAAAGTTATTGATGTTTTGCTTTTCTGTATTCAAATAGACTTTCTTCAGCTCAGTTCATAGTTTTAAAATTGTAGTTACCTGGTTTGTAGTTGGTAAATAAAAAAAAGAAAAAACAGAAAGAAAAATGTATTCTGCTATATTGAAATGTTCTTACCATCTCTTATTTATTAATGATTAGCTGGAAATATAATTATTTCTTTTTCCTAGAAGATGGGAAAGACTATTGCTAGATAATCAGTTTTATGCACTGAGGTCTGCCCACAAAACTTGATTCTTTTAAAATAAGATGCTGATCTGGTGTCTGAAGCTAGATGAAATCAGTGGAAAAACTCCAATGAACATTAATAAACTTCAGTCCATCAGGTCAAGCACTCACCTCACTGTTCCCTTTTAGCATTGTTGCCAACTGCTTGGTTCAGTTGGCAAGTAAGTTCATGCTCAAGCACTGCTTGTTCCCGTGGGGTTACTGATGTCCTGCTAGAATCTGGTGGAAGCGGCTTTCTCTCAGCCAGGTCGGTTCACCCCTGGTTGCACTGGGATATACTGGTAATGTAACCACAGCAGATCTGTTAAGTGCAGCAGCCAGGGATATGGTAGAATCCATTCTAGATTAACAAACGAGGTAGTTCTGGTAGTTTTACGGAAGCTGTGTGTTTCTCCCACTACTCCAGCATTATTTTTAGATAATTGCCCTTCTGTTTTTTACATTAATCTTTTATCTGGTTGGTTGACTGTTACCCGATTTTGACTCTTCTGTCCTCTCCACTGCTGAGTTGTGGAGGCCGGCTGGAGAGGTAGTGCTGGTCTGACCATGGGTCAGGATGTGATCCGCTATTATTTGCAAATGAGTCAGCAATGTTGGTTATGGAGCACTGGGCGAAAACACATTGTTTTCTTTTTTCCCTTTGTCTTGTTGCTACACACAGAAAGAAAAAGGGGAGCTGATTCAGTCGCTCTGGTTTGAAAAACTGACAATGACAAGAGATAATGCAGATTGCCTTTTATGTTGTACTTTGTCCTAGAGCGTGATTGCCATTATGGAAAAGTCCTATAAAAGGCTAATGAAACCCAGTAGCTATAGATCATTATTTTATACTCTGTCGGTTTTCAGAATGACTTCTGCAGAAACCCATTTCAATTCTGTAGACCCTTATTGCTTTATCCTTTTAAAATTCTGTCCCTATCGCATTTCCATAATAAGGTTCTAATCTTTTGAAGATCAATTGAAATGTTCTGCAGATTTTTTCTTATATCTATCATAGAGATCAGTTCACTACAAAGAAATCATTCCAAATTATAAAGAACATGCAGTTTCAGGTGGCGATGGAAACTGATAAGTGAAGTTTATATTTTCCAGTTCATTTTGTAAGTATCCACTCTAAATTCATTCAGTATCTTTATTGCCTCTATTACTGCAACAACTTGATGCTTGACTATATATATATTTGAAGTTATGCTAAAAAGAAAGTGAGCCATAGGATAAAGGAGAATTAAGGAGAGTTTCCTGGAGGCTGTTCATACTTATTTGAGCTTCTAGAGTTCCTTTGTCATTTCTTCAGCTGCAAAAAAAAAAAGCAAGGAGCACAGAGATGTGAAACACCACCTTCATTCTTTATCCCCTACTCCTGTATTCCTGTCCTGAGTGGAAGCTTTGAGGAAGTCTCACACAGAAATAATTATTTTGTCTTAGGTTAATTCCCAAAGGGCATATTATTTGGAAACAACAATAGCTCAAAGGGTAATTAGTGGACCTGATCCTGATCTCACTTATTTACGTGTACTCCCAGAACAATTCCCTTAAAGTCAACAGAGTCGCAGTGATGAAAATCATTAGATAATTTGGCTTCTACTGGGGAAGATTTCTAAAAACTCAAGGCAATCTATTTTAAAAGAAAGCAGAGGGGCATTATTTCTCCTTAATTTTTAAAACCTGAATGAGATTTCCTCATTTTCTCCCTGCTGCACGATATCAAAACTTAGTGCCATAAATAAAATAGCTTTGTAATCCAGAGACAATATGTGATATTAAAGTTTTATGCAGAATACAGGCCAGATACAATTTCCCATTAGAGGACTCCACATGAAGGCAGATGTATTCTTCTTTTCCAGTTATAATTTTTATTAGGCTTTGAAGAAAATCCAAGTACAAATGTGTTAAACAGTAACGATAGCAGCATAGCAGGGTAAATGCTTTCTTGGCAACAACCTTGCAGTTACATGCTTGTTCATATCTTCAGCATCTTGTGTTGCATCACATTGGCATCCTATCACTATCAGCCAATTTGCAACAGGCTTCACTGCCGTGTCCAATAGCAACAAACTCTGAAGTGCACAACAGAACCATTGCCACGCATTCATCTCCTCTTTTTCCAGCACTGCACTTCTAACCCCACCTCAGAGTGCATAAAATGATCCCAAGGAAGTGCTCAATGTCTTACCATCTTTCAAACTACTCTATAGCCTCTTGATTGTTAACCCTGTTTGGGGGTTAAGAGACTGTATTTTGGGGACTGGAGACACTTTTCACTTTCATAGATAGGATGTTGGGTTTTGATACCCTTCTTCCCTCTGATTTTTCCCTGTTGTTTGTGCTGAACCTAGATGATTTTCTTTCTATCCTTTTAAATTTAAGACTGGATAAAAATAACAAGCAAAGTTGCAAGGGACAAGGTCAGGGAAGATCTCATTATATGAAATATTTCAGTTCATTTTGATAAAGGCTGTGCAATGTGCATTATTTTTTTTATGAGCTGCCAGTGATCAGGCAAAACAGATGTACTTGTGTTATTTGTGTGTTTGAAAGAAAGAAAGCAGAGCTGTTTCATTGTAGTCATTCAGAGAACTGAAATCTTGACAAAAGAATTGCAGATGATGTCATCATGCTGAAGATTCCTGTCATGGGCAAGCACTTTTCATATTCCCTCCTCACACCAGGGGAAAAAAAAAAAAACAAAAAAAAACCCAACCTTTTCTCTTATTATTCTCTTATTTTATTGTTGTAATAAAATCTACCTGAAAAACTGGGAGGCATTTCCCAGGGCATTTTCAGAAAATTGGTTACTCTTGTTGAAAAAGTTTTCCAGTAAGAATGACAGGTGAGAATAGACTTGATCTAAAATGTTTTGAGCTGAAACTGGAAATTCAAAGCTCTTAACTTTAGGGCCCTACTTCACATCTAATTTTCATGCCTGCTTATCCCAAGGTGGTGGAGGCAGAATGGAGCAAACAAAATAATTGAATAAAACAGTTTTATTTACATCCTTAATGTTTTCACAGAGAACAGTTAACATTTTGTTTCATTTAAAGCAGGTGTAAGATGCACTAGGAACATGGCAGTTAAGGGATAGGTTACAGATATTACTTTGGCCTTAGGTAATACTTTCCACAGAGCTGGAGAAATTAAGTCAATTAACTTAAATGAGGAATTAACTTTTTTTAGTCCTGCTTTTAATTTATTATTTTCCACATTCGATTTGTATGGATGTCTTCCTCTGAGTGGCATATATCTATGGGCAGAGGCCAGCAAAATTTTGATAATGTACTCAGCTCTTATTGTAGTGCTTTAGAAAGCAAGCACCATCAATTTTGAATGGAGTGAACCAGATTTGATACAGAGAGGGGATGTGAAGTTGCAGGGCTGCCCTCCTGATGTGTGATCAGGAACAAGACATACAGTAACAACAGCTACAGTCCCTTTTGTTCTCTATATAAATCCATATCAGTCAGTCCTAGCAACCATATAAAGCTTGATATTTAATTTTTCAGCCATTCCATACTCACAGTTAATGTGAAAGAATTATTTACCCAAACTACAAAATATTGTTGCTGGTCTCTCACTACCTCATTGGGGTTTTTTTAATGTATTTTATTTTCTAATGGAGAAAGAACTCAAAGAAATTTCAAGATAGTGAGATGGAAACATCTTTTTTAAAGCACATATGTGTTTAAACATGCTCCGTACATTCACACCATGTAAATGAATTACGATCTCTACCACTGTTTGCAGAAAACAAAAACTGTCCAGTTACAATTAAAGTGAGTAAATCTCCTTAATTCTAAGTAATGAAAATACTTTATTTTTCAGAATACATTCCTGTTCCAGTAATATGGTTTGTCATTGACTTATGCAGAAAAATTGGTTCTTAAATAGTTGTTAAAACAATAAAGATCTCATTTGCATTGTTTCCAAAATTGAAGAACACTGCTCTTTCCTAAACCATGCACCCCATGGATCTTTGGGGAAAAAAGTCCACGTTTTTAAGCTGCAGTGATTCAGAATTATGGCAACTGCAGTTTTCCTTCAGAAGTACTGGTTTCTGAGTCAATGCTTGTGGGAATATATTGTTTCAAAGTAGTTCATGGGATATAATTTTCAAAGGGATGTATGAAAACCATACACTTCCGATTAACGTTAATGGGGAGTTGTGTGGCTAAACACAGCTTTGAACATTCTGGTTAGAAGTTTATATCTTAGTGAGCTGCATATGGTTCCCCCGCTCTAAGCAGATGGTGTTTTTATAGATTGCAGAAGAGCCCTGCTGTGGATCAGCAGACACCACGTTGACCGTTTCTCTCTACTATATACTTCATAGGTAACTCCATTAGGAGCGAGAGACCTTTTCTCTATTAACTATCATATTTCATAGGTTTAGCTTATTAATTATACAGGATAGCTATCTATTATAATACAAGAAACTTCCTCATGCAAAATCAAAATAGTTCCTTGCTCACAGTAACTCTATCATGCACTGCCAAGTAGCCTAAATTGCTTATTGTGTGGCATTATCAGACCTGCCAACCACTGTGGAAAGTGCTCAGTTAGCTTTACTCACTAGTTGCATTCTCAATGAAAGATTTTACTGTTTGTTTATGCCCCAGGTGATAAATGATGATACAGCATTATATGATTACAGCACATGTCACTTGAAATTGGGCATGGAATAATGGGAAGCCATGCAATGCTGAGTAGAAAGAAGCTAATGGCAATATGATATGATAGTACAAAAAATTATTGCTTGAATAAGTGTATACAATGAATTGACATTCACACTTGCTAGCCATGAGCTGAAAGCTGTTATGAGTAAGCCCTGAACTACCTCAACTATATCACGTAACATGGTATATTAGATTTAATAGCATTAATTATCTATTCTTGCCTGCTAGTTATCTAAACAAATAATCTTTTTGAAATATGCGTTGGTCAATCCTTCTTTTTCTGTTTGAGGATCACTAAAATGCAATGTGTGCACTGCAGAAAAGCAACTCATCTCCTGGTTAGGTGACCATTTGCATGATTAGCATAACAATCAATCAGCCCTAGAAGGATTCCATGGGGCTTTTCAACAACAAAAAATCAACAGATCTCCTTTCTCCTCATATCTCTGCAGGTGTTCAAAGAATCCAACTTATTTTATTCCAGATATTGGTCTTGCCAACTAATTGTTTTTATAACAATAGTTTATGCAGAGCGTGGGAAACCGTGCTTTTACGTTTTCTCTGCCTGTGTCCTGATTCAGGACTCAGCACACAGATCCAAGATGTGTAATAACAATCTGGTATCATAACGGCTAAACTACAAGCTCAGTAATACATAATGCATAACACAGAGCTGAGTCTAATACCTCATATTTTTACCACTGCTATGCAAGGGGACAACAGTGATACAGCTTTACAAGAAGAAAAAAAGTTTAAAGAATACAGTTTTCTGCTCTGACCACCTTTTGCTTACTGGCCCACATGTATAAAGTTGGTTGTCACTTTAAAGTGCTTATAAACTCTCCAAAAGTAATAAAGCTGCATGCAGTTTACTTCCAAATCTCGAACTAGTTCAGCTTTTCTAATTTGCTGGAATGACAAAAAAGATGGACAGAATAGTTTCACTGGTCTGACGTTTCTCTCTGTTGGAAATCAATGAGAGTCTTTGCATTAGAATCAGTGACCTTTGGATCAGTCTCCAAAGATGGCGTTTTTACAAATTATCCCAAGCAAACTAAATCATGACTCTGGACCAGAACATCACTGAAGTCAGAAGGATTTAAAATTTGGCTTTGTAGTGGAATCTTAGCTTGTATTTAATCATATATCCCATCATAAAAATGTTACCTTCATTGGTAAAACATTTATATTAGTTACTTCTTTCACCCACCAAGTAGTACTGGTCTTACCATTTTATGCATTATATCAAATTCAGAAAGTGTCATTCTTTGAAGAACCTTTTGTTCTCCTAAAATTATAATCTTTCATTTTAAGCATCAATGAAAAGTATCACAGCTGAAATATGCTTTTCAAGAACATTCTTATTTTTATAGGTCAGAAAATGTTATTCAGCATGTAGTCTGATTTGTTACACTGAGCATGAATAAAGTTCAGTGCAAACAAAGATTTTAAAATTGAAATACCTAAGAAGCTATTGCAAAATACTTCGCCATCAGTGGAAAAATGTTAAATGCCAAAGTGTGTCTATTCATCTTGCAACACACAGACAACATAAATTTTATCACTTATTTTACTCAGAAACATTGTTGAGAATTATCTTGAGCAGGTAAGTAATATGAGCACCTTTTTTGTTCACTGACATTTTTTATTATGCAGCTTCTCTAGAAATCAGATCACTTGAAAGACCACTGTGAAATGGAACCCTCCATTTTTAAAAAGCAGAATGAGTATAACACTGCAAAATAAAACATTTAATTTGCTAGCCAAAGTTTTCATTTACATTTCTAATTCTTAGATCTTGCCTAATCTACAAGAAAAACAACAACCAAGGGTAAGTTTGGCTTTTTAAATTTTTGCAAACTGGAGAGCTTAAAATATCTTATTAGCTTAAACAGATATTTCTACTCACAGTCCAAAGAAGAATAGACTCTAATACACCAAGAAAAAAAATAATAGAAAATGTTCAGCTTTTTTCCATATTTGTTCAATCACAGTTTATTGTAGGTGTCACTTGCAGGCAAAGATAAGCGAGCTGGTACAAAATCTTTCCCAGCCATTAATATGATATTTATGTTCATGACACCCTTTTAAAATAATACTAATTTAATATATATTTATGAAGGTAGTTAATGATACAGATCAACATAAGTTGGGTGGGTTTTTTCTGAAGGCTGCAAAAGCCTCAGAAATTAGGCAATGTGATCCTAATATAACAAGATACTCAGTTACAGTCTTAGTTAAGTCATTTGTTCAGTTCAGTTTATGTGGATAGATCTCTTAAAATAAGGGACTGCATGTTTTTGAAACTCATTCCTAGTAAAATGGACCTCACACCTGTTTTACGTTCATTCATATAAGCTAGCTTTCCAAATTCATTTTTAGCTTTGGCACCTGAGAATGAACAGATTGCTTTGTGGTAGAGAGGATTTCTGATAAACAATGAAAAAATGGACAAGAAGGTGCTACTACCAAATTCTGAATATGAAATAGCAACTAGAGGTCTAGAGTCTGGAGAGGTTTAGCCAATTAAGTTGATTAAAACACCTCTAATGAAACCAGTGTCACTGATGTACACAGATCTTTGCTCCTTTGGGAGCATCTGTCTTTCAGAAGAAAAGCATAGCAGGTTAAAACTCCCAATTAATTCTCTTCCTTGTATTCATGTTATAAGCTCTCCTACAACTCTGATAGAACTTTCTTAATTATTTCCCACAGTTACCCTATTGTTCCTTATTCAGCCAAACATGTTTTTTTTATTGTTTGCTAACAGGGCATTTCCTGCAACCACATTATAAAAGATCAGACAAAATTATGTATCCTGCACAGAATACTCATCTGATTTATTAGACTGAGCATGAACAAAGCTCAGTGCAAACAAAGATTTTAAAATTTAAATAGCCAAGATGCCATTGGGAAACACTTGGCTATCAGTGGAAAAAATTTAAATGCCAAAAGTGTATCTACTCATCTTGCAATACACAGACAACACACAGTTGGAGCAATATGGAATATTTTCTTTCTCATCTTTAAAATCAGATCAGACAGCTCAGTTGAATGGTTTGTTTTCTGACTGGACAACAGAAATTTATATTCACTGTGGGAAGGGACTTCTTTCCTCGATTCATCCTGACAACTCAGTGATGCAAAACCATATTTCCCACATGGGACCAAACAATTTACAGGTAAATTAAGCAGAACAGATGAAGTATACTCTACTCTCAGTCCCTTACTTTGCATTTATTGTTCTATGTGGATGAAAGCTGAACAGAAACAATTGTTTGGAATTATAGTAAATCTGCTTCTTAGTATGACAATATGCAATAGTTGGTTTTATGACTTCCGTATGATTCAGACATGAAAATCAGCTTTAGTTATTACATTTATACATTACTTTAATACACAAGAAGGAGTAACTTCTAACAGTGGAAGAATTTGACTGAATCATTTAAGGCCAAAACTCCAGCTGATCAGTACACTGGGCAGTAGTACACTTTGTAGTCATACCCAAAAAGTAAATTATAGAGTAACTCTATAAATATTACATCTATAAAAATCGTTTCAACAATTGGTGCCATCTTAGGGTCTTACCTGGAAATGTTGTAGCATGGTGGTTTAAAAAACTGCTTAGGGCAGAAGACATTTCATTACTGGTTTTATAAAAAGTTTCAATAAAAATATTGTGGCTTGCTGTTTAAACATCTCATGCAGAGCAATGAAAACAAAGATAACAATTTTGAATTCCTGGTGAGAGGCAGGAAGTGAAAAATCATCACTAAATGGAACTGGGAGAAAACTGGTTTTATTGTCCAGACACACACAAAATGTAAACAAATAGTTTAAATAGTGGAAAGCATATTGGATAGTAGAACATGTTTTTAATGGATACTTTTCTGTACTGATTAACACAATGATCTTTTAACATATTCTTTTTCTAGTGTTTCTTTTTACAAGCATGAACATCTCAGGGTTAAGAAATCCCTTTTTCAAATGTCAGGTTTGTGTTGTGGAAGGTGATGGAGCTGATGCAGTCCCATAAAGATTTTACCTCCTGATCTTTAGAACAGTAATTTTATTGTTTAGGCAAACCTTAAAGTTAAGCCTTGGCATTAGAGAGTAGTACAGATCTATCCCATCCCAGAAAGCTGGTGCCTGGAGGTACACATTCCTTCCTAACTAGTTGAAAGTTATGTGAAATTAGTCATCTTTGCTAAATAACATTCACAAAACAAAGCACTCTATTTTTTCAAATGCTTGTGCCATAGTGTTTAGAAAAGAATAAGATCTCAGGGGTTCTTCATGACTCAGCAGCGAGAAGACAAACTGACACAGAAAACTTGTCCTCTTTCCTAACAAATGCTTTATTTCCAGTTTCTGTAGGACATAAACTTAGTTTAGGTGGATTTCAGTGGAAGTTTAATCAGTGAATATGGCAGTTCTGACCAACTGTTTCTTGACAGGAAATGCCAGTTAATTGGGACTGAAGTTTGTTAGTATTGGGGATGCTTGTCACTAGATTTAGACATGCAGTCTCATCTAACCTGTTTGTCCTTACGTCTTCCTGCCCTGGGCTTAGGTGAGTTGGGTTTTGGAGCCTGTCTCTTTCTGATGCAGTTGATTTTTATACAGTGGAACAGTTTTATCAGAAGGGATTGAAAAACTTACACTGTGGTATAACCAAGTGCTTATCATCTTGCCCCAACTGTCAGGGAGGCAGAGAATGGCTCAATCCCTCTTTGAAACAGGCGAAGTAGAAGACATGCTTTTCGCTTTTGAGGTGAGTGCTTTCAAGCAGTGTGAAAACTTCAACTCTGCAGTTTTAACGAAAGTCTCCAGCATGCCTAAGGTTCTTCTTCATGCAGAAATTGCACCTTCTCCATTCCTCAGCAGAATCTGATACCTCTTTATTTGCCCATATTTGTTTCTGCACTTACTGCTCTGCCACCAGATTCATAAGCAGGCAAACTCTAACTATTCCAGTCTTTCCCTTTCTACCTGCTCCCAAACAACCTCATTTAACATGCTTATGTATTATCAGCTTTTATTTTTATTTCATTCTGAAGCTATGCAGCATCACTCCACAACAATGGAGCTCTCCTGGAACTAAGAGCACTGGGGACTGCTATGCATTGCCATCTCACCTAGTTTTTATCTCTACAAAAGAGCTGTGCTATGAAAGCAGTACCCTGTTCAGGCACTAAACTCGTAAGTTCTTGCCTGCCCCATGGGGCTCCTGTGCACCCTCTGTACTATAGTCATCTATTTTAACCCAGACAATCCTGATTCAATCTCACCAGATACCAGGTCAATTCTTGGCTCTGCTCAAACTTCTGACTTTTTCTTCAGTCATTACTCCATATGTAACTAAATTTTTATTCTAAAAATGAAGATAATAAATAATCCCTTATATATGCAAATTTTTGGTGCTTTTCACTAGGCACAGGCAATGAGGGACAGACACTAAGCTCATCTGGGCTCTTTATTTCAAATAGGAAAGTCAAGAAGAAGGTACAGAAATGCTCTTCTTTTTAGTGTCTGCTACTGCAAGAAAATGAGTGGACAGCAGGTTGTTCCTGATGCTACTGAACTCAAGAAGACAGGAACAACCTATACTAATAAGTTTTTTGTACTAAGCTCTAAACAGAATCACATAATCAGAGAATGGCTGAATTTGTAAGCCACCTCTGGAGATGGTCTAATTAAACCCCCTGCTCAGAGCCAGGTCACCCAGAACAGGTTTCTCAGGGCATGTCCAGTCAGGGTTTGAATAACTCCAAGGATGGAGATGCCACAACCTTTCCTGGCAGCCAGTTCTAGGGTTTGATCATTCATATAATAAACAAGTTTTTTCTTAAGTTTAGATGGATTTTCTTGTACTTTAATTTGTGCCAACTGCCTCTTTACCTTTCGTTGGGCACAACTGAGAAGAAAGTCTCTCCATCTCCTTTACCACCCCACACTGGGTACTCATACACATTGATCAGATCCATCAGAGACTTCTCTTCTCAGGTCTAAACAACCCCTTCTCTCTCAATGTCTCTTCATGTATCAGGTGCTCCATCCAGTTCCTTAAACATCTTTAAAGCCCTTCTCTGGACTCTTTCCAGCATGCCCATGTCACTTTTGTACTGAGGAGCCCAGAACTGGACCCAGAACTCCAGACGTGTTTTACCAGTGCTTAGCAGAGGGGAAAGATCACTTTACTTGCTGGTGATGGTCTTCCTAATGCAGTCCAAGATGCTGTTGGCCGCATTTGCCACAAGGGCGCATTGCTGGCTCATGGTCAACTTGTCCACTAAGACCCTCAGGGTCTTTTCTGCAAAGCTGCTTTCCAGTCTGTTTGACCCCAGACTGTGGTGTCGTATGAGGTTATTCCTCCCCACCTGCAGGACTTTGCATTTCCCGTTGCCGAATTTCATGAGATTCCTGTTAGCCCATTTCTCCAGCCTGTGTGAGGTTCCTCTGAAGTGCAGACCTGCCCTCCTGTGCATTGACCATTTCCCCCAATTTGATATAATCCGCGAATGTTCTGAGGGTACATATCAAACAATCTCCAAACACTACAAGCAACCACTCCCTTTCTTGGAAGTCTGTAGTTTGATATTGTCTTTAGCTACCAAGGGCCAAAAGCAACACAGGTGGGTCATAACTTAACATTAAGTGGGTCATAAAGAAGTATAGGTAGGTGGCTCTTAATCACTTTTGTCACTTCCCTGTTTAACCCTAATGTTTCTCAAGAGATTAGCATTAGAGATTTTGCCCCTGCACATGCCAATAATGTTCCAGTGCTGACAGGCAGAGATTGCAGACTCAGCACCCAAGCTTGATGAGTATCTAGAAACTACGTGCTCCTCTGCCACATACCTTGTAGGACTTGATCCAACACCACCTTCTGGAGAAAGCTTCCTACAGATACCATTGCTACTATCACTTTACATGAGCATGTCAGAAGAAGACAATGATGTTACCTGCCTTACCTGTATAATAATGCCATGGACAGGCCTGTAAGTAACCTCTGAGAAGAGGGTCTGGGGGTCTGCATCCCCATTACTATAAGGGCTCAAGTCTACCTCCAGCTGAGTGTCATGTTGAATCTCACCTCTTATGCAGAAATAAGCATTCAAGAGTCATTGAGCTGGACAAAAAATAAATGTGATTTCCTGTTTGCCAGAGAAAAAAAGATTGTGAAAGTCACTATGGAGACAACTGAAGTTTCTAAACCCAGGCTAGCCAGGAAGGGTGTACAGGACAGGTACAGCATGAAGTCTGGCTCTAGGCTAAAGAAGGATGACTACTCTATGCTGCTATTTCAGACTGTAGAGAACGCGTGTTGAATTCCTTAGCAGAGGATTCTCTACGGAAGGTGGAAAACGGTATTTGTGCGTCAGTGGACATTAAAAGAACAAGCACACAAAAAACATTGTTCTTTACACTGCTTAGATCTAATTGTGATGGAGGAATGTGGTTTTCTAAGTCAGAAGGAAGAGTCATCAAAGAAGAATCCCTGGTTATGAAACCAATAGGGCAAGGAAAAGAAATATCTAAAATAATCAGCTCGGAGTTTGTCTGTATTGAACTTGGTGGTTTTCTTAGTGCTTTCCAATACCCTTGCAACCAGAATCTCTGAACAGAACATACAGTATCACAATTAGCATAACAAGGAGGAAGAACCAAATACTGAAAAGTACTATTGGCAGATATATGGGAAAAAAGACTAAAGAAACAATGATCATGGACAGTGGAAGGTAGGTCCACACATATGACTTGTATATGCATATCAGGTTGATTTTTATATCCCCAACTCATACTTAAGATGCAGAAAATGAAAAAGTGATAATAGATCTTCAGTGTTCTAAGTCTGGAGCACCCGCAGTACCTACATGAAGGCAACAAGTAGGCCCAGAAATCCACTGACATTGTTAAAGAAATTACTTAATTGCCATTTACAGGTCAGTCAGTCATCTGTGAAAAAAAAAAGAAAAAAGAAAAAAGAAAAAGAAAAAGAAGCAGTGCATGGCAAAAGGCAAGGAAATGAAAAATAGCAGAATTAAAATGTCACTCTCCCATGCTACAGGGACCAGGCAATTCCTTTTACTCTCAGAAAAAGAGGGGTTCAAAGGTCAGCTGGTATTAAACCTGAACACTAATGATCTTACTGCTTATTCCAAGGGGTCCGATGACTGGGCAAGAGGCCAGCACATCTTAGCCAGCAAAATATCTCAATTAGCTGCAAACTCTTTGCCAAGTTACTCAGACACATAATATGGCTCCCCCTAATTTCTTCTTGATCTCATTCAGTCAAATACTTTTTGGAATTCAACAAATGGGACTAGACAGAGGAAACTGATGGGACGAGACAGATGTATCTGGAGGCAAGCAATGATGGTAGACAATTTTTCTTTTCTAAGGAGGAAAGAGGGGTTTTCCTCTACATAGAAGTGTAGACTTCCACAAGGTACTGATCACAAATACAGAATTTAAATTTAGACAACTTTTAAAAGTTTCTAAATTTTGTTTCAATCTGTTTGATGCTTCTAACTGTAACTGTTACCCTGCAGATTGATTGTTCAAATCCTGGGTCTGTTTGATTACTAAAAAGCCCGATTCCTTCCATGTCACCCCAAGACAACCCAAACTTGATTCTTTTATATTGTATATCACACTGTAGCTACAAAGCTACAATCTCTTTTATACTCATCTTCTCTCTCTCTTTCCTTAGTTCTGACAGACCTATCTGACTGTGTCTTCATGAAACATTTTAGATTTACTAAAACAGAGTACTATGGCAAAAAAAATTCTTCCATCTCTAATGAACTGATATCCTGTATATAGAAGTTCTCAGTTATTGTAGGGTTTTGCTTTATGCTACGGACATTTACAGAAGAGACTGCTTGTGTACAGAGAGAAACTCAACACTTGATCACAACAACTTTTTTAACATTTAACTACACATGAGGTCTCTCAGGATCTTGGTTTTTTTACTTTCTACCCTGTCAAGAGACCCACACTGGAGACTTCCATCTCTGTAACTAACAATTAATTTTAAACATTTATATTGCACCAGATAACTATAGCTTTTTCTAGTAACTGAAATGCAAATGATGATCTTGACCCAGAGGATGTACACTCAATATCATGAAGCCTACCTTCTGACCCTGATATCCCTGGAGAGGACGCTGACAGCATAACACTTTGACACCACTGCATTCTCTGTCAAGGAAGGTAAAGACCAGGCACGGATACAAGACTGGACAAGAGGATCTCAAGTTGTCATAGGATTCGTGCTTTCACTTAAAGGCAGAATGATGCAGAGAGACCATCCACATTCGCTGTTTGTTTTCTGAGCTATCTTTCAGAAAACACCAATGGCGTTTTTAGCTGTCCTATCCCAGTGCTTAGCTCTCTATACAGTTACAAAGGCCTGTTTACTATTTCATCCAACTCTTGCTCACTAAAAGTTAAGCTGATTATTTCTTCTGTTTTTCTTGGGAATATGAAACCAACTGATCATCATCACCCTTGTTACAACAACATTTGGATACTCTCCAAATTACTTATGTTTTAAAGTATGGGGAAAAATATTTTTGTTTGGATGATAGAAATGCAACATGACATGATTTGTTTTGGTTTAGATTCTTTAATGGCTTATAATCTTAAAAGACATATTTATACTAATTTTTCAAATATGAAAGTGATTTCAGAAAATGTTAATGCAACTATTTCAGCATTTCCTAAGCAGAATATTTACTCTAGAAAGTGATGAAACAAAATGCTTCAGCATTTTCCCCATTGTCAAAATTCTTTGTTGAATTATAATAAAATTTTCATATCACATTGGTCTCCACAAAACTATTTTCATACATGTACTGTTCATCCTCCTCCTGGATATCTTCCTAGTTTGCCTTGAATAACTGATGATTATCTTTAAGTACTTTCTTAGATCAGCTTTACACATATCTTGTAATAATTTATTATAGGCCATATGTTTCAAATTTCCTCATAGGATATCAAAAGGGTGTGTCAAAAGCCTTACTAAAGTCGAGGTATCTCATGTCTCTAATTCCATCATCTGAGGGCTCATTCCCCTTCAGAGAAAGAAATTAAACTAATCTAACATGATATGCTCTTGACAAATTTAAGTCTGCTGTTTCCTCTTGTCTTTAAGCATTTACAAATTGAATATTTACTTACATGTCTCAGTGTCTTGCTAGTTACTGTCATTAGGCTGACTGTGCCGTAATTCTCAGGTCTTTATTCTTCCATTTTACCTATAAGACCTAAACTTGCTTTCTTCAGTCCTCTTGAGTGTTACCTGCATTGAAATTCTGTCCTCATTTGCAGACCTCACTGAAGGATTTCAGATCATTTAAACTGGGTCTTGGCAATCTGATTTGTTACATGGAAAGCTATACTGGATAGTCATAGTCCTTCTGTGTGTTGAGAAAGTAGCTTGTCTGGTCTTTAGGAAGATGGTACAAAAAGAGATGGTTTTGATGTAGTTTTGCTTATTTATTTGAAGGGAACCCTTGGACCAATTATATTTTCTTTATTTGAAACTGAAGGCAGAGTATCATGGAGGTCATCTGTAGATTAGCCTTAATCTCAGCACCAGACTCTTTGTATGCATGACCTCACTTGTGCTTTTTTTTGGTTATGGACAAAGAATTTTTTTAACAGATTTTGATGTTCTAGGTAACAACTAATTCTTTTTGTTGTTGCTTTCCTTTGTGCCAAGTCTTCTCTTTTCCCCAAATGATAGTTTCTTTTCTTTATTTGGTTGTGAGGATGTGGAGCTTTCTCTTAAAACATTTTTCTCAATTTGGAGGCAAATTACAGATTTTTTTTGTGTGCCTGTGTCTATCTCTTATTTAAAGGAATCTCTTTTGAATTTGTCCTCTGCATTTGTCCCTAAATTCTCCTGCCTCTTAACTAATTATTCCTTTAAGTTCTCAAAATGTACCTTTTGAACTAATAAAAATATTCTTTATTGTAGACCTACTTTTGTTTATCCATTCATTTAGTTTAAATGCACTAATCTTTATATATGAGGATATTTCTCATGAATTTCTTTTCCATAAAGGCCTTGCTACTTGATTAAAATTAACTCTGAAACAGTATCTTCTTGTCATCACTCCTTGACTACTGAGTAAAGCAGTAGGATTTTTTCCTTAGCCTGTATCTAGTGGTAAAAGTCCCCTATAGTAATAAAAGCATGTTCATTAAAAAGCTTTTTATCTATAATCAGCACAGTCATATAGACTTGCCTCTTCCTGACATCTAGGATTCTCATCCTTTTCCTTCTTACTAATTACAAGCTGTACAGTACCTAGCAAGCAACAAACAGCTTGCCAATTCCCGTCCTCTCTTTTCATTCCAAGTTTTGCATTTCTCTGTGCATGTGTGGCCAGTGGTGGGTCCGTCTTGGCATTGGCATCTTGGCTGGCATGGGCTCTGTCAGACATGGGGAAAGCTTCTAGGACCTTCTTACAGAAGCACATGCATGTGCATGTGAAATGCTCACACACACACACATGTTCACTCACATCTTTCTTTCCAAATACATACCTAAGTATGTAAGGTGAACACTTCTAGTGGGATTGTTGCCTCCCTGTAGGAAAGTTTATCCTCAAAATCACTGGAGCTACACCGAAGTTGAACACGCAGTGGGAGAATAGACCTTTTTGGGTCATTTGGTTTGGTGCGAGTACACCTTCCACATGGGCTAGTGCCTGCCAACTGGTTACATAAATACAGGGAAAAATTTTTGAAGTAGAGAGAAATGAAAACTATGCCATTGATATTAAGATCTGCATTACATTTTCATCTGGACCCTCACCTCCATTTGCTAAAGAAATGCAAGGTTATTTAGATGTAGAGTTTGGGTTTGGTGGGGCTGGTATTTACAATAAGGTGGACGTGTGACTGGAACTGCAATTCCCTTTGAAAACTAACTTCTACTCAGAGCTCATTTATGGTGCTGAAAAACATTATTTCATTTCAAGAAGGTTCATCTGTAGACCAAAAATGTTGTTATTATTACAAACAATATTGCGTGTTACTAAGTAGAGTTAAGAAAACATACACAGTAACCAGCATTCATAAAGGAGTCCACACTAGGTGAATCTGTAAGAGATGAGCGGTGTCTTGACTTGTCTTAGCTTCAGAGTGATTTTGTTCCGTTTTAAGTGGGCTGTTGTAAGTACATATAATGGACTTACGAGTTTATTTAGTCCCAAAGTGTACAGAGAGATGAAAAAAAGGCAGGCTGCTTTGTAATACAAAATGCACATTACTATTTCTAGCCAGCATGCATTATAAGACCTTTTAAAATATTTAAAATTGTTTTATGTCTTTCCATTCCCAGGCTATGCCATCAATTAAGTTTATGTAAGTAAATGAAATTATGTTAGTGCTGAAGTAGTAAGGACTATATTTGAATCCAAGTCTTTTCTTGGCCTTTGAAGCTATGTGTGTACAAAACTGTTCCTTCATGTGCATATGGCTACAGGTTTGACTGACTCCAACACCTGCGCAAACATATGGTATTATGTGTGTGAATTATTGTAGCGAATGTTTGAATGCCAGATCTCCCACTTGCATACTGGTGGTGTTGAATAGCAGCAGGTCAAGTGGGTACAAGTATTTGCACTGCTGATAAGGGGAGGTATATTAGTGCAACTTCACAAGTACATGAAGGAACCGGCAGGTTGAAAACCAGGTCTGTGGGGCTGAATGTCAATGGTTGCATTGGTACGGACATCTCAACGCACTGTGGAACTCACCAACACACCTTAATTCATTGTATATCTACACCTAAAATTATCCCGCCCATGTCAAATTTGAGTTCTGGGAAGTCACAGCCTAGGTCCCTGGAAGGCTAGGCAGCCAGCAGGAGCAATTTCCAATGTCTACCCTCCACATGCCTTCTGCATGAACAACATTCATACTGGAAACCATATGTAGGGAAAAAAAACAACCAAACAAACAAAACCCAACAAACTAACCAACCAAAAAAAACCCCCACCACATTTTTCTTTAGCTCTTCACCTGCCTCCCACACCTTCATGAATTCCCAGATTTTCTTCCAGAAAGTTTCCAGGTGTCTGCCTTTTACTCTCTGTTCAGTGTTTTGTGATTTTCTCTCCTCATTTAGCTGCTGAGAACCATTTTTAACAATGTAGAGAGCAATTGTAAAAAAGAGAAAAGTTTTTCCAAAGGAAAAAACACCTGCAGATTAGAGGTGGCTACTGGCCCGAGTTTTATTTCAAAACTGTATTGAATAAGTACTGAGCTAGCAGGAACTTGTGATTTCAGCAGAGGCGCCTTTAAAATGGAAGTTTTGATCAGATGTGCAAGTCAGGACACACTGAAGTCTATTGTCAGACTCAGTATGCAGTGTTTGGAGAAGGTTAGCAAAAGAAACTCAATTACTATAAGACTAAGTGAATAATAAATTGAAATACCATGATTCCCTTACAAATAAGGGAATTGAGGAAAGAGATACTATTACAGAAACTTAGCCTGCTTGACAATGGTGAGCTTAGGGGGTGTAGGTCACATCCTTGGAGAGACAAGCAGTGACAGTACTAATGAAAGTTTCTGTGTTTGGAAAGCAATCTAGAAACAAATTTACTGAAAGGAAAACACAGTACTCGTAACACACAATTATACGACTTGTCTTAAGCCTACTCAGGCTTCTGAAAACACCTGACACATTAGGAACCTGCTTGGAAAACATCATCTACCATAACACCGGACTCTGCGCTGCTGCCTTATCTCACTGACAGCTTTTTGCTGGCCAGTCTTGACTGGGGTCACTGTGATCCCGTCACTTTGTAGGGGAGGATGTGGGTCCTTGCCAGGTGTTGATGGGGTGGTTAAGGTCCCTTTAGGTCTGACACAGAGTTATTCAGAAAACCTCCTTTTCTAAATCTGCTTGCTCCCCTTTTTTTTTCTCTTTCTGTGTGTGCACCCTGCACTTTCTGTACTAATTCCCATCTTCCCTGTTGAAGGACTAATATGCCATGAAGTGCGATCTCAAATGCTAGGTAAGCCCAGCCTCCAGCATTTTTTCACCTGTGGAGGGGAAAGCAGGTATCTTTCTCGGAGCAGTGGGTATAGGAATAAACAGCTCTCTGAGGGGATGAGAAGGGTCATTGTGCAGAGTGACGGGGGAATCTACATATACTGGGACTGCCAGCAAGTGTAGCTTATTTTTTATTAAAGTGTTTTTTATTTTAAAATATTTTGTAAGCTTATAGTTTAAAGTTGTCTTCTGTGTGATTTCTCACTCGTGAATAATTCATAGGATTGCAAAAATTCACTGAAATACAACTATATCCCAACTCTTACAACTTCTCCATGTTGTTTAAGCAAATCGCTTTAATGAAAACTCTTATCAGTGTCATAATTACCTTTTTCCCAGCTTAAAATACACGTAAATTAGATTGCTGTAATAATTTGTTCCAGACAAAAACTTAAAGGTCTCTAAATAATTAACTCAAAAGGGATCTACTTAACACACTTAGTATTAAGCCAGTAGGAGAGAAAATACATGTATACACATTTATCAAAAGGTGTCAAGCACCTTTTTGACTGAGTGATAGTCAAACACATACAATTTGGTCACAAGTTTTCTGAACCTGTATCTAAGTGAATTTTCAGCAAATGCATTTTAAGCTTCTAACACTGAAGGCAATTTATCATGCATACCTGAAGAGTGTTGATTTTGTAAGACTTGCATCTTCCTGTTGAATTAACTCTAAATCTGGTACTTATTGAACATGAAGGGCTTTCTGCCAAACCTCATCCAATTTAGTAACATCAGCAGACGTGACAAATCCCATAACTATACCATCTCCATCCCTCTTCTATATTTTCATATGAATCTGTAATAAGCAATGGCAACATGCTTTTTTGTCTGAGCCAGTTTTAACACTTGAACTTTAAATAACTAAGATAGCAGGAATTTTTGTTTGGTTTCAAACTCGTGATCTCTTTACTATTCCTTTGCTTCCTAACTTGTAAAGAATGAAGCAGATGTGTATTTATGAGACTATTTCTTCTTAGAACAAGTTAAGGATTTGTTTCCATAAGTTACGATCTGCTTTGATTTCTTGTCTAGACATATTTTTACATTGGAAAAGAGAAAAGGAATGTTTATTGTTTTTTATAGTATGTCAATGTTTTGATTAATGCTGTATTAAATTTAAAAAAAACAGAAACCCACCTACTTGAGGCAAGCAAAACTGTGTTCTGCAATACAGGGATTTTCTCTCTCATTGCAACAATCTGATATTCATGTGAGGTTCACACACTGCTGACTGACTCCGATCCTGTCAGAGATCTGTCCTGGTGAAACTAATCAGAAGGGAGTGGCTGATATTTTTGTCAAAGTATACAAAAAAAGGCTGCTGCCTCAAGGTTGTTAACAGTCTCCCTTGCATGGAAGAAGAATTTTACTGGAGAAAATTTGATATCCAGATTTCTCCTGAAAATATTTTCCATATGCAGTGCCTCTCAAGTAATTTCCATTGTCTTTCTTCACATATAGAAAGGAGTTCAGTTCAGGCTGTTTTCCTGGACATGGTGTTTTGCTTCAACCGATACTTGAAAAACCAAACAAGAAAAATGCAGTGAGGCATGATGAGAAAATCTCCAAAGATGTAGAATGTGGGTTCCAAAAGTATGGTCCAGATGTAACTTGTCACAGACATATAGACCTTAACGGAATTATACTGATACATGCCAGCTGAAGGTCTAACCCAGAATGTTCATAGGAATACCTGAATGTGTGAAACTGGGCATCCAATCGAATATAAATTAACTTTCTTGGACAAACCAGATCACATTCATTTGGAAAGGAGTCCCCACTAGTTGGCACTGATTTTAAAAGCGTTTTTTAAGCACCTTTTATAGGGCCTGATTCAAACCCAATGTAGTCAGTGGAACAGCTCCCCTTAATGGGTTTGGAATCAGGCGCGTCAGGAAAACTGTTTCACCATATGTTTCAATGACATTTAAGCTCACTCGTCTCGTTTGAAGAATTCTTTATTCAACTACTCACAGCTTGAGAGTCTCAGTTCTTTGAACATTTTTGGTTACTTCCATTCTTGTTTGGAAGAAGCTGGAATGGGAAGAATTCAGTGTACTTTTTAGGCTAGGAAAAATAGTAAGCATTCTGGGGTTGGCCTGAGTTATGAAGGAATGACATCTTTCTTAATGGTAATTTAATTATGATTGCCCAAACTTTGATACCAAATATAATATTACGGGTGTGCCAGAGATAGGGAAAAATTTGAAAACTTTTTTTCCAAATTTATTTCATTTTGGAAGGAGAAACAAAATAGAACCCAGATCCTAGATTTTGCAAGATCATGTAAGATCATTTTGGTCTTCATGGTAGCTGTATTGATAAGCCACATTTGTTACAGGGTGATTATCCTTCAAAATTATAAAAATGCATGACTAGAAATATGGTTGTCATTATTCTTAATACTCTTACTGCCATAGTGACAGCCATTTGGGGGACTATTCCAACAAGATTAGTATGAGCCTGTAGGGAAGCAGACATCTTTGTATGTAAACTTTCTAAGCATCATCCCATCTTTAACAGCTTAAAATCTCCTGTGAACTGATGAACCTCTAAAAAGAAAAACTGGTTATTACTAGAAAGAGCAAATATGAACAGAAAATAAGAAAAACATGTGTGTACAAAATTCATGTCTGGAATTCGTTTTTCTGTGTTACAAGGCATTAGTTAGTCTAAAACTAAAAATAAAGACAAGCTGAAAAGAATCCTAATAGTGTGGTTTCTTTTGAACTGCAAATTGACACAGACATTTTATGGGGGAAAAAAAAAAGTGAGGGAAGCCATCTACCAGTGTGAAACAGTGAACGTATGCTGTAAGTGATATATGAATCCCCTTACACTGGCAATAACTTCCATATTCAGTAGACATGGATTTAAAATGCAGTTGATTCATGTTAGTTTTTGCTGTCAGATCATAGGAATTTCAAAGGCATGTCCATGGAGTTATGCACAAGGAATATCTTATTGTGAAAGGGGGAACAGGGCCTGTGGTAATAAAAACATTTACACCCACCCACACAAACACATTCTTAAAAAAACAGACAAGTTCCCCCCCATCCCCTACTGCAACAGCCAGTTGAATAAGAACAAAAAAAGAAAAAACAATGTGGTTAAGGGAAGTTTTGCACCTATTGGCTAGTCTCGTAGTGTTTAAGGATTTTATCTTCCTTTATTTAAAAAAAAAAATATTAAAGACAATTTTTAAAACAAATAATGTTTGTACTTTGTTATCACCTTATATGCTGGACTGTGGAAAACAACATAGACTTCTGGATAATCGTACTTTCTTCAATTTATTTTGTCTGTCAGGAACCTTCATGGTTCTTCACAAACATATTTAAACATCTAACCATATTCCCATTGAGGGAAGTATTTGCATCTGAACACAAATGTTTAATTGTGTTAATTTATGTAAATATGCATGTGATGATAGGATTTCTGAAGCACTTGTGTACCTAATGGGAATTCACAGTCCCTTAGATACCTTCTTCCTCCACAGCCTATAGCTGCATTAGCACACCACCTTCCCAACTCCCTGTTTCCCTTTGGGAAATCACCATTTTCAGCTGTACCACGTTTTTGAAAGCCCTATAAAGTGTCTCAGGAAAATCAAACAAATTAGTTGAAGCGGCAGGTCTTTGCTAACCCAACTCATTTGGTTAAAATGGATTAGGACGCAAACTGCATGTGAAAATGAGGGGTTGATAACTTCCAGCAGAGAATGGTCATCAGCCCTAGAGCTGTCTCAGCCCTTGAGTTGAAGGCAGCAGAAGCGGTGTGAGTATAGCCTAATTCTCTTAACAAAGGAATGCAAAGGTGCCCTCCCCACATAGATGAAACTAAATTAACACTTACATCTAGTGGGAAAGCACATAACTAAAGGGAGATGTTTGTAGATATTAGCCTATTGTCTTGCTCTGTTTTACATTGCAGTTAGAACTCAAATTGATGTGATACAGCCCAGCATAAGCACATATGGAATGAAATGTGACATGCAATAAACAAAGTATTTTAAATGAGACTTTTTATATCCCTTAAGAAATAGAAGAAACAGTCACACGCTGCTCGTTAGCTTGTAAAAGTAGACACAATGACTTGTTTTGTAGGAAATTTCAATTCATGCTCATAAATCAAATAACAACGTAAGCTGTTCTGATTCTAGTTTGTAGGAAAATGTTTAATTGCTTATTTATTTCATTTGTTCTACTAAAATGTACTCTTATAAGTTGTGTTCTTACATCTTGTGTCCTCAGAGAGTGGAGAGATGTTTCTCAAAGGCATTTTTTAGAATGACTTGGTATTGGTCCAGTGCTCTGATGTCACTGGAACAAAAACAGGACTCTCTGTCTGGATTTATTAGAAGGGGGAAAGGCTCTTTTTAGTTTTCTCTGTTTTATTGCATCTTTCTTGACATTAAACTCCAGTACTCAGTACAGCCTATGCCAGATGTAAAGTCTTTCTTTAAAATAGCATGCCAATTACTGACACATAAATTATTGTAAACTATTAGATAAAATGCAGTGATAAAAACAGGCCCATTAAATACTTGCTCCTCAATTTGATTTCTCCTTTTAAACAGCCACATTAAAATTATGAAAGGTAATATATTTATTACATATAGCATATGTTTGCACAGTAAAATAACAAAATATAAACTTAACTCTCCTTATTACTGGTTGTCAAATAAATTTTCTGATAAACACAGACTTTTAGCAGCTCCTGTAGGCTTTATTACAAGATTACATGCTTTCTCTCTAATATGGTTGCAAGATAGAGGACAGATGTCACAGATCTCTTCCCAAAACAACAATTTCTTGTTTCCCTAAACGTCTTATTTTTATCTGTAAGCTGTAAAACTCCAACACAAACTTGTAAACTACATCCCTTCAGCGCTTCACGATATGCATCATATATCTCATTCTGTTAGGTAACGTTAACTTATATTATTCCTCTTCATAGTGCTGTTAGAGATTGGTTTTGCACATATTGGAGAAATTGAATAGCCTTATTTCCTGTTTTCTGTACTTAAAGCTAAAATGTCCACATATTACTTAGTTTACAAACATTTAGACTCAATGCTCAATCGTAAAACCTTACATTCAAGTAAACCTTCATATATTTATTTAATTCTTCTGTTCAAGGCCAAAATACTTTTATGCCTGTTAGAGAAACAGAAAAAAAAAACCCAACAAAAATTATATTTAAGTAGGTCTCACCAAAGCATGGTTTGTTTTTATTTGTAAATCCATTATTTCAAGAATCCTCAGTATAAGCAATAAGTATCTTCATATATTTAACATCAGGCAAAAGATCACTTGGGATCCTAGACATCAGAGAGAAAAATATACTTTAGCCAGCCAAACTAGGTATAGAAACTTTTGGCTTAATTACAGAAGGGTTTGGGAGTTTCTTTGAGATTTCTGAAACAATCTTTCTGAATGAACATGCACAAAATACGGATGTACCTTTTGGTGAATATCTGTTAGAGGCTCTTTTAACCTCTAAGCACTTCTGCACAGCCAGGAATTAGATCAAGGCAATTAAAAAAAAAAAAAAAATTCACAACAAAAATCATCATAATAGTAAGTAATCTATTTGTTAGCTCTTTGGAAATTTTAGACTTTTTTTTAATTGTTAGCAAGCCATACAGCACAGTTTCTCCACCATGCGTGATTAGACTGGCAGATCTAATTTTGAGCAATAAGTCATAACTCAGGGCACCACAATCTCTGTGGTTCACTCAAGCCAACAGTTAAGACCAAGGCTTTTTAGTTTAGCTGTGCTCAAAGAGTTGTCTTTAGAGCTCTCTGAAGAGTGTGGAGAGAGCTAGTTGCTCTGGTGAATTTTTTGCTACTGTTTAGATGGTAAGTTTGAGCACATATAATAGATAACGTTCTGACAGTTACTGGAGTGAAAGACATTGCAGGTAAATGGAGGACAATGAAGCCTGGTAAGAGATGTGATAACCTTTAGTTTAATCAGATTAGGAATACCTGGGAGCATCTGTATGAATCATTGTTTCACATTAGTTTCCCAAATTCTTACACAACAACAAATAAGACATTAGCATATAAGAACAATTAGGAGGAAAACAATGACTCCATTCTTAGTGTACCATAAGATTGAAAAAACTATAAATCTTAGGGTTTCTCAGAAAAGATTTTTACAATACATATAATGAAGGAATTTGTAGTTTAGGATAAATAAGGAAAGAGTAAACCTATCGTATGAAAAAGACATTGGCTTGTTTAATATAGTAAAACAAAGGCCAAAAAGGGACGTGACTCTTCCTCATAAAATATGAACAGCTCAACAGTAGAGAGGGAAAAACAATGCTGGCACATGAATAAATAGGAGAAAACTGACCATTAATAAATTAAAGCTGAAAATTGGAAGTCTGTTTCTTGCTTTGTCTGTGAAAACCCAAAGAAATGTACATGTAGAGGTAAAAAATATAACTGGTTTTGAGGAAAAAAATTGGATAAATTTAATTTACATTTAAGATTTACATTTTTGTGCTGCAGAAGATTGAGTCAACTTACCGAGTATTGTGAAAAAAATGGGGGATTTCGGTCCGGAAAGTATATTTTGATCCCCTTTGCATTTGAAATTAAATTGCTCCATAGAAAAGTCATTGTTTCATGTTCGAGTGTTTCATAGACACAGTAGATAATTGCGTTTAGTTTCACACTGGACAGATTGCTTCATACGGTTAGAATAAAGTTAAGTTATTGCAAAAATTTCCTGCCTAAAATGGTCACAAAAACTCCACTCTACCATTGGGTTTACTGAGGCTGAGCAATTTTAACCAAGAGAGAAGAGGGTTTGGGGCTGTTTTTTTCATTTAAGTTCTTGTATTTGCCCAGAGCTACATAAACATATGTCACTCATCATTTAAGAAGAAAATCAAAAAAAGGGAAAAATTATTTCAGCTATCACTACGTAATGAACTTACTGTGAAGCAGTAATTGTGACATTAACCATTTTGGATTTGAAGTAACCAGAGACCTTCAACAGATTCCAATGGAAACCTTGTAGTCAGAAGTATGCTAACAAGTCAGAAGTATGCTAGCAAGATGTTTTAAAAACAAGCAATTAAGAGAAGAATATAATTTATTTATATCCTTTCCCAGCTCCTGTGTCTCACAACTAGGAGACAGGCAAATGTATGTTTGTTTCCCAGTGCTGCAGCACAAATTTTTTCTTTAAAAAACCCCAAGAGTGAGGCTGGAGCTTCACATCAGTTAGAAAGAGAACTCAGTATCAGATTCCCTGTTTTACCACTTTACCTCATGTTTAATTACATCCCCTACTTCTTTTAGCTCTCTTTGGGATAGAAAAGAAAAAAGATTGCAGCATCTTAATAATGGAAATTCAGGAATTATGCTGCCCTTTCTCCTTGCCAAGATGTGGTTGCCCCACAGGGACTACTCAGAGTTTTCTGAGGCAAGGAGCGGTATGCAGTGTGCATACACCCAAGAGCATTGTCCCAGGACTGAATCCTTCTTTTCTCATACTCTATACTACTCACATTTGAGAGTGCGCCGTGTCCTCAGACATGTCATTTAAATTTGACTGCAGTATCCTTAGAAAGGGGCATGTTTTATATTTTAGAGACTGCTATAAGGCTTGATTAACAAACATCTTCATCTATTCCCAATATTGTATGAAAATCATTTACACATTGGTCCTAGAGTGGCATATTGTCTGACTTATTCACGTCAACTAGGCATGTATTAGACCCCACGGGTTTTCATAGTTTCTGTTGTATATTACTGGCCTTGTGAAAAAACAGAGTAATTAAGGCCTTGCGCTTCTTAATGTATGTGAAAAGATTAACTCGATAACATGCTGAATATGAAACAAAAAATCTAAGGAAGATAAACAGAAAATGTATTGTTTTCATCTGAATAGGTCATAAAAAGCACACCAACCTGACATTACAAAACACTGAACACACCTCAGGTGATATCAGGATTTAATTAGGACAGACAATTAATTCCCACATCCTTTGGGTTTGTATGTCACGACTCCTCTTTATTGTCTAACATTTGAACTGAATATGTATCCAGGGTAATGAGACTAATAGTTAAATCCTTTTCATTTTCTTGTTGTTGTTTTGGGGTTTTTTTGAAGTTCACCACATGAGTAGTTGAAAATTGGCACTGCCAGTTAAAAAAAACAGAATGAACAGACAGCAAAAAAGCAGGGGAACTTCTACAGATTCTCCAAAGTTTCTGTTGTCTGCTTTAGAAAGACATGGGAAGCAGCTTTGTAAAAAGAGGCAGTAAGCCTCATCCTAACTACCCAGCTTTTGCTTTGATCGCCTGCTCCATAGCACCGATGCTCCAGGATATGACATTTGCTTAGCTCAGATTCCTGAAAATCTTTTCAGAATTTCAGGTTTACAGAACACAGTATATTTTGTGCTTTGCCCTCTCTCCTCCTTCACCTTTCAGAAGTGAAAAAGTTCCACTCGGGAAAAAGTATTCACTGTTGTCTTCTTTTGGGGAACTACTTAAGAGAGAAAAGAAATCTCAAGTAGCCAGTGAAGTAACAAAAGCATTTTTGACGTACTAGCTCTTTGAGAAGTTTACGAATCTGATCTTTTCAAAAGAAGCATTCCTTCAGGAAACAGAAAAAAACTTTCTTTAACATTCATTCTCTTAAAGCACAGTTATTTGTCACCCTCTTAAATGTGGTTAAAACATTTTCCAAAACTGTTTCATAACAAACATTGCTTTTTTCTTAAGCATCAAAAGTATGTACCGCTAGCATATTCTCTGAAGCCAATAAATACCAGCTGATCAGGCTTGAATCCTTTTAGGAAGTTTAAAACAGCTGTGCTGCACAATGAAGTGAGAAAAGCAGCAGGAATAGGCTTTGGCAAGCTTAGATTTGTTCATAATGAAACAAAGTAAAGGTTCTAAATTATTTCAGTGCTGGTAACCTGTAAGCTGTAACTCCAGCTATTCACTTCTGTGAGTGAATAGCACACAAGAATGATCCAGCAGACAAATGAATTCAGCTGCAATTGGGACAGAAAAAAAGTTATGCCTTTATAAAAAGTTATTTGTAAAATAAGGGTTCAAACACCTTGCAAACTTAAAATATGTCAGTTAGATCCTTCTGAACTGCTTGCAAACTCAGAAAACTGCAAGGAAATTAATCACTGACAGAAATTAAAGTGTGCATATTTCATTTAGCTTAATATGATAGAGGAAAGCTATTAATAGCACTTGAAGACATTGTACAACAAGACGCATTGCATCCTAAATATTGGGGTTTGAATCACAGCTGCTCATGGGATGTGATGTTTCAATAAGCAGGTTGTAACCGCCCAGTGTGCTATTGGGTTTGCCTTCAGAGGCAGCCAATCTTAACTTCAGTGTCCTCAGTCCATTGCTAGGCATATTCAGTAGTCAATCTTATTTAATGGTTGATGTCTTTTCACAGTGACAATTGATAATTGTTTCTCATTTAACAACAGCTTACAGATTCAGTAAAATGCTGTACTGCTGACTTGAATATTAGCTGTGGCTTTGGCACCTTCTCTTTCCCTGGATTGATTTCTGTCAGGATACATGGACAGCCTCATTTCAGAAAAGTAATACAGAGAGAATGGCTTTTACTTTGTTAAATCTCAGTTCCAGATATAACTTCTGCAATAGCTCTTTGAGAGAAAAAGAGGACATAACCTTATTTGATGTTCAGAGAAATAAAAGCCTACTGGATTCTTACAATTGTGGAAAGAAATAGACAAGTGTTTGTCATAATTCCAGCTCCTTTCTTTGATCTTCCTGAATAAAGTTCAAGAGTCATTTCTCACACAGCTAGTGTGTATAAGAAATTCAGTTCCAAGCATTGGCCAAAATGGCAAATCACCAAATTAAATCTTTTTAATCTTCTGTGTTAACTAACTGATTTTCTTACAGACGAGGTTCCAGATGTGGATTGCATAGTCTTCCCACCAAAGAAAATTGTAATTAGCCTATTCATGATTTATGCCAAACTGAAAGTGGTCTGACATCTCAAAATGCCAGTAACAACTCATTGTTTATTTCAGGAATACAGTCAGATGAAAAAAATGTTGCTGACCAGCACTTAATACTACTATTTCAATATACACTGTGTCCAGTTTCTCCAGGTCATGTATTGCATGATCTACCCTCCCAGGGCAAACATACTCTTCTGTTTAGGTCATTTGCATACAAAAGAATTTTGAAAATTTTTTTATTCTCTCTTTTTACAAAACTAATGTTCCAGAAAGTATCAAGTGAAATGATGCCAAGTGTATCTTATCATTCAAGCAACCCTGGACAGCCATTCATGGATATGTTTCTTGGCACCTTCTGATCTCCTCCCAAAAACATTCCTGCTCCTATTGAGGCTCTTGGTGAAATGCCCTTAGCAATAATGGGATCCAGGATGATACCTCAACCTTTGCCCAGAACTATCCAGTAGAAACATCATAAGAATCAAGAAACTTGGCTTCTCAAAGCTTAAACTCTGTTCAAGCTTGCTGTTATCAGCTATTTTAGGCAGAATGAGATTTCTGGACACCGGTTGTTCTTAAAAATTGCTTCTTTGTGCTCCCTCACACACATCCTGTAAGAATTAGGGACATGGGGGTTGGTTCCTCATGGACCAGTTCAGGAGGACACGTGGTTAGAAGCCACTGGGAGAAGAATCAGAGGAGGCAGGGCAGAACATAGAAATGTGAGCATAGATGTGAGCATAGAAACAATCCCACAGACAGAGCTTATAAGATGGGAACAAACTTTTTAGCAGGGCCTGTTGCAATAGGACAAGAGGTAATGGTTTTAAACTAAAAGAGAGTAGATTCAGAGTAGATATAAGGAAGAAATTATTTATGATGAGGGTGGTGAAACACTGGCCCAGGTTGCCCAGAAAGGTGGTAGATGCCCCATCCCTGGAAACACTCAAGGTCAGGTTGGACGGGGCTCTGAGCAACCAGATCGAGTTGAAGATGTCCCTGCTCATGGCAGGGGGTTGGGCTAGATGACCTTGAAAGGTCCCTTCCAACCCAAACCATTCTATGATTCTATTATGCTATGATCTGAGCAGGATAACCTTCTCATACCCAGGAGCTCCTTGTGTGCTACGCAGTTGGGACCATCTAGGCACAACTTTGTGCTTTGTCCTTGACCGAGACACCTCTTTCCAGTTATAATCCTTCATTTCACACCCAGGACCCCTGCAGCAACACTTCTTCCCAAGCTTTATATCTCACTCCTGTATTCCACAAGGGAGATGACTCCACCAAGCACTTTCCCCTATGTAAGAATGGCTACTGTCATGGGTTTCATTTCTTGACGAAACAAGAGAATTAGAAAATTTCCTATTAGAAATAAGACATTGCCCTTAGCACAATTACCAGCTTCTATTTGGAAGAAAAAAAAATGGGTAAAATTCCTAGCTGCTCTAAGACAATATGGCCTATCCACATTTCTACTTATTCAACTATATATATACCTGATTTTCATTCTCAGCAGACTAAACTCTATATGATACCAGATGTGTATTAAGCTGTTTGTTTTGGTTTTGTTTTTTTAATTAAAAAATATGCAGTACCTACAGGTACTTAGCTGGATGAGAACACCTCTTGAAAAGCTAATACCTTGGCATGCACAGGATCCAGATTCTGACACTATTTCTAGTGCACAGCCCAGGGAACCCAGACAGTCAGCTACAGACATAATGACTTGTAGCTAGCAGATCCAGGTCATACTAAATTCCTCACAATCTCTGATCTAGGAAACATGGTGGGGTAGGTAGAAGCAGAGATAGGAATTTGCCAATATGCATTTTGTGCATTTTCAGACTGGTGCCTGGTGCCTGGGATGTGCTCTTACGTATTTTTAAGGCTGAGCAGAGATTTTGGCAGCTGTAAAAGACTGTAGCTCTGATCTTTGTTGCAAAAATCTTCAGGAAGGAATTGGAGGTAAGAAAGAGCTCAGGCCACTGAGTCCTTAAATCAATATCAGTGATAGCAGAAATCAAGAGTAACAGAAATATGCAAGGAGATTACAAAAAATCTCCAAAGTAAAAACGTAAAAAATTCCTCTCTGGTTAGAATGGTAATGTCATTGCCAACTTTAGCCCAATGAAAATAAAAGTTAATATCAGGGCTTTCTGATATTTTTTTTTTTAAATGTTCTGTTAGTATATACGGTCAATCATTTCCAGTGGATGAAGCTGCCAGGTCAATTTGATGATTTCTGAAGGACCCATCACTTTTCTTTGGGTTCTGACTTTGCAAATCACTAGCAGAGTAGCTAATGCAGATGACAGCAGCCTGATCTACAATAGGCCTTCACAGAAAATAATCAGTGAAATGCATGCTCAATTAGCTATATATCTGCCTCTCAAGCAGTTCTTTTCAATATATAAGTTCTGCAATGTGACTGATTCAAGCTGTAAACAATACAGAACCTCTATTTCTATCTGCCAGATGGTTTACTGCAGCAAAATTCCCAGCAATCGGTCTTCAAGTGATCCCCATCAACTGTTCTGAAAAAAATAACAAAAGAAAAAAAATTAATTGTTAATCATTCCATACTATCATCTTGAAAAGAAAGGAAGTCCAAGCTTATGGTCTTAATAACTCTAAGCGGTAGACAGCTTATCAGCAACAGATCCAGAAACTTGCGGCATCAAGTGTTAGATCCAAGAATATTTCACAGCCTTTTACGTTGCATCACATCTTACCTTGGTTATATGTCTGGGTTGTCTTTCTCTCTTTTTTTTCTTTGCCCTTCCACTGAATTTACTAAATTCAGTATCATTTATGATGGGTGATTAGCAGTGACTGAATGTTAACAGTTAGTAAACTTGCATCTATATGATACCTGTATTGCACACAATACGGGGTTAGTACTGGGGGCACTTAGCATAACATAAAAAAAAAAAAACAAAAAAAGGAGAATGTACTGTATGCTCTCCCTCTCCCCCCAACATACCTCTGCTTTAAATAGCAAAAAAAACATTTACCCAGGGATATTTTGTAAAAAATAGGAATGATATCTTGTTTGATAGGTCTGATGTTCTCAGTAGTTAAAAGCTCCTGAATACATAGGACCGATACATCTGAATCCTGGTGATGTTTACTGGACTGTGTTTTTCCTTTGCAAAGTCAGTATGGAATGCAGTGTGGTAAAGCTTCATTTGGGGGAATGCAAAATTAATGACCATTGCCCATACAGGCAGCGCCGTGGTGGGCCCTAGGGCACAGAGGGTAGGAGGTCAGCTTGGGACTGCTTCAGTTCAGGAGCAGCACCAAGCAGAGCCACCTTCCCTCCTCTTCCTCTACTCTACTCCATACGTGAGGTCCTCTCCTTCTCTAGGCAAGAAGGTCAGCAGGAGTCCTCTGAGCAGCGGTAGCAGGAGGAACCAGGACATGCCACAGCATCGCCCCATTGCTACGTGTTTCCATTGTGTTCAGACTAGTGTCAGATGGAGCACAGCCAGACCATGCTGTTGCCGTCAACGCTTTCTGATACTCCGGCTTCTTGGCCCCATCTGAGCGGTGCCGGGGTTGGGTCCCTTCACGCACCCTCCCCACAGGGCTGAGTTAAACCTTGGGATTCCTGAAACAAGTGGCAAAACCCAGCCACTTCAGCCCAGCTTCAGAGGTGCCCCAGTTTTACCGTGAGTGTGACACAGAGTACGCCTCAAATTAGCCATCTAAGAATCAGGTGTCTGCCAAGCTAGCTGTCGGTGTAAGAGACAGAGAGCACCAGAAGGTGATTCACTGCATATGGAGAAGGTATCTAAGAGGGGTGGAAAGAGTCACCCTCTCAACATGCCCTTTTCTCTCAGACTACAGAGAGAGCTTAGTCCATAGAGTAAGCACCTAACACGTCGAGGGTCAATGACTGGCGCAATATAACCTCCCCTAACTCTCTATTCCTGCCTTCACCAAGACGACTGATGGAAATAGGGTTCACTCATTAACCAAAGCTACCTCTGAGCAGGCAGAGTTTTCTATTGAGCTGCTCCTTTTGTGCTCCATTTTATTTTGTAAGAAGCAGCAGTTCAAGTGAATACCTTGTTGCACTATTTCTGCTCTCATTCCCTATAGCAAAGGCATGTCTAAATTGTAAAGAATTGCATACGCAATTAACTTATTCTAATTTCCCTAAGAATAAGAAATAAATTACTTTGATAGGAATTAAATGTTATTTTCAGTAGGCTCACGTATTTTCGCCATTTATTCTGCGTGCATGTTGTTTTTTGCTGCCTCGTGACCTTTATGACATCAAAAGACACTCTTTTGTTTTTCAGCCACATTAGCAATTCTAAAACTTATGTCTTGATCGCAGGTTCCTATTGTTCATCCGGACTCTGTATTATACATTCCTCGGTAGAGAAAAACCCACAGTCAAATCTCTTGTGGGAACAAAATGTGTGTCTTAATTTTAACTGGGACAATGCATAGCCAACTGTTCTTTAAACTGTAATTATTAGGCCTGAACAAGCATCCATTGAAGACATCTACATTGTTGGTACCCTGGTGAGATCACTTGGAAAGCAAATGGTTAGTGGTATAAAACAGTATGCTAAAATGCCCCGAGGAATTAGGACGCTTCCTTAGTGTTGCCTGTAAACTTTTCTTATTGGCTTGCCTTTTCTTGTATATGCCACTCATAATTAACTACAGCAAAAGAGAGCCCAGCAAGGAAAAGCAATTTATCTGAAAGCCTCTATTCTTTTCTCAAAATGTATGAAGGCTTATTTTGTACTTCCAGTTGGCCAGCATTTCCTTTTTGTTTGCACAATAATGATATGATCGTCTCAAATAATAGAAAAGCTTCTAGAGAAGTTCAAAGATGCTATAAATTTGCACTCATCTTTGCTGTAGCAGCTTCCAAACTGGTAAGGAGTCACTGCCCTTCCTGCCTAGAAGTGAGAAGCATGTATGATCACAGCATTAATTACTGGATATTTTAGTGGCTGTCTCCTGTGATGAAAAAAACTTAATTAGGAGCTTTGGATCTTTTTGGCAACAAAATAGCCAGTAAGTGGTATCATCCATATAATGCCATCTATGCTAGCATCCTGCATTCCTTTGTCTGTAGGAAAGTAATTTCTTCCTTCGTCTGTTGGAGACAACTTGTTGCTTCCAGTTTCTTGGGGACAATTCTTAGTGTTGAGCAAGTTCCTGGACTCATCCAGCTTCTGCCCCAGGCAGAGTGACATGGTAGTTATTGTCTAAAAGGTTCGTGTATGCAACAAGTAAAATACGTTAAAAGAAGCAAAAGACTGTGTGGGTGACAAGTATGCATATCAAAAGCTCTTCCACAGAAATTATGAGCCCTGAGAATAAGATTAAGTAAAAGGCCTGTGCATGGCTGATTTTCTATGTGAGCCTTCAGAAGCTGGTCAAACACAGATGCTTTACAGTGGCCTGAGGAGGAATCCACTGTCTGTAACCAAATGTTATACTTATGACTGAGACTTGGGCTTGCAGGAATCTGTATTTTCCCAGTTATGTTTTGCTTTTTAAATGTTAATGTCAAGTTGCCTTTAAAGAAAGGACAAGCATTCCCATAGGCACAAATAAAAAAAACTACATAGCTTTCCTCTTAACCACACCTTCACTGGATTGTCTACATGTTTGATCTGGACTGTTTCATCAGTGCTTTGTCCTCAGTGCCAAGTGTCAAAGACACATCAAGGCTGAGCAAAAGTCCACTGAAGTCAGTAGAAAATCCTCCAGTAATTTTAGTGAGCACTGGATGCAGCTGTTAACTTACAGGTCATTGCCAAGATGAACTGAAGAGTTGCCTGCTGCCAGTAACATATTGACTTCCTAAAGGCTTGTGTGTTTATTTAAAAAAAAAAAAAAAAAAAATCACTCTGTTTCCGAAGCGGTACACAAAGAAACAAGGAGAATTTTTCAGACTGAAAGGAAAAACCCTGGAAAATAATAATTATTGCAAATGAGAAGTTATTGTTTAAAGCATAGCACTTCTGTGATTAGACTGATGTCTTGCCTTCCTCTCCTCCCAGAATGTATGTGCTTGCCAAATGTGCAAAATGCATATTCAAAGCTATTTTGAAGTTAAACAAACCAAAGGGGTTTGTAAATCTGCAAGCAGTTCCACCTCCTGTGCCTTTAAGACAGCCTTTCAGGTTATTCAAATTGAATTTCAAGTGACTGTTTCTGGGTTAAGACCTCCTTCTGCTAATTTTTAGCAGTTCAGAGTAATTATTTTGGCAGAAGTTATAAAACAATGGAAACAGACTTTTTGTAGTGGGAAGATGACAAACACTTCTGACAGGACTCTCACAGGACTGACAGTGAGCACTGCTTAAATGCTGTCTGTTCCAGAGATGAAAAAGCTGCTTCTTATCTTTGGGTTTACAAAATGACCTGCATTATCTTGATTTTCTCCTCAATGAATCATTCAAGTGTTTTACAACAGGTCATTAAAGGTAAGGGGAAACTGTTTAGTGAATTGTTAGCATGTACAAAATGTTTGTTTTGCTTAAATAGGTTCCCACATAAAGGATGTTTGGAGTCACTGTTTAGCAAAAGGAAAACAACACCAGACTTTAAAAATACCAAGACCCACAGCACAGATAAGTGAGAACTGCAGTGATTAGCTGTATATTGAATGCAGTAGCTGTATTTGGCAAAGACAGAGCTCACAGCATCTAAATAATGTTCAAGAGCAAGATTTTTTTTCCAAGTCAAAGATATAAAAGATTTTTCCTTGCACAACTTAGCATTTTTTTAATTGTATTTGCCATCTATTTCTCACAGGCCAACAACCAGCTATCATATCATCTTGGTTTATCTGCTGACCCAGACTGCCAGGTAATAATTCCTTTCAATTAAACCTCCTGGAGAAATGAAGAGAATGAGTGAATTATTTTAAAGAAGTCCCCAATCTACAGTTATCCAGCCTACGCCCCAGTACCAGTCCTCACTATTGCTTCCACTTCTCATCCCAAAGTGAATTAAAAATCCTGTGTTGCAGTCTGATACCTTAAAGTGCTATTGCCATCTGTTGAGAGAGTAATATCGTAGCTTAACTTTGGCATTAAATAGACGTTTCTATCCTTTCTCCACATAGGCTGAAGGTGTTGTCTTCCTTGTCCTCTCAAATAAATCATGTAAGGGATGGTAATAAATCAGAATGCTAAGTCTAAGGATGCAATGTTATGGACATCCACCTTCCACGCCTTTCCTCTGCACTAGTGAAACTGTAGAAGAAAATATACTGACAGAAGGAAGTTTCCCTCCTATCCATCACTGCAGGCTAATCTCATGCCTGCACATGCTGCCTTAGCTGTCTGCTAGACTCTGCTATTGTCCTGAATTGTATTCAGTTCTTAAAGTGCCAAACCTTCCTGCCTGCTTTACTCGCGCATTTCCCCTCAAAGCATTTTGTTAGACTTGTTCTCTGCTGTTTGAGACGCCAAAGCTTTGTTGACTAGTAGTTATTCAGCATTTGTCAGCCTTTCTCACCTTTCCAGACCCACGCTGGGGTCAGGACACTCCTTAGACATAATGCCTTGGCACCAGAATTGCATATTCATCACTCAGAGAAACACTACAATGCTCAGAGAAACACAACAAAGCAGCGTATCTAGAGGCACTCCAAAAGGTGGCAAAAGTTGCCTGGGTAGCCAGTGAGGGTAAGATAGCACTGTCACACAGAGCAGGTGAGACCCTACGCATGTGCTCTGTATTTAAGATGAAGTTGCTTGTATCTGGCAGTGGTTCAGGCTGAGTATAGATGCTGGACGGGAAACAGCTGGAGAAAAGATCATCAGGGGCATCAGCGTACCAGCTTCCATGAAACTAGGGAGGTGGGTGGGTGGATAATGAGCTTCAGCTTCCCTCTTAGCCTTGCAGACACATGATACATCAGCCATAACATTTAGTGGTGCAGCACCACGGTAAATGCAGCTATGAGTGTAGCTGCGTGTGTTTCTGTACCTCTCTGAATGGCGTACATATTCCTTTCCGCCTTAACGTCAGCATCCCAGCTTAAAAACAGTGCAATACCCTCTTACAAAAGCCTTCAGTGTCTACTTCAGAATCTGAGATCACACAAACATTCCACAATGCAAAAAGGTCTTGTGCACATAGTTGTATTGCAGCCATTTCTGCAGAATTAGCCCTGCCTGGGCAAAGTTTTTCATAATTTCTTCTGCACTCAGTGGTGCTGCCAAGGGAAACAACCTCCTGTGTTGTGTCAATAACATTTGTGCCCAAGGCAGTCTTTGAAAGACAGGTGGGATCTTCAGCCTGGGTGTACAAGGAACTCTTAACACTCAGTTGTTTCATTCTTCGTGATTAACTTCTTGCTTTTTATCAGTCTAGCACTATAACCCAGATTCTGTTGGAATGAAGTCAGGGCTGGCTGAAATAATGAAAACTACAGAAAAAGAGCACATACTTGCGCATTTTAGAAAAGGTATGAAGACAGAGATTAGATATACTAAAATTTTTGGCATTGTTCCTAAATTTAGAATAATTTATTAATTGGATCTCAAATGTATTTAAGTGCATCATGAAGAAATAAATGGAGATCTGCTCACCAACGAGGCCATCATCACTGTTCATTCTTCTGCATTGCTTCACTCTTCAACAAGAGTTCTTGATCTGCGCTTTCATGAAGGTTCTGGCTTATGCGTTCATCAGTACAAATGAAAGTCACAGAGTACCATGAGCACATCTTGTTGGTCTTAACACTGGAGAGACATTTTTTTGAAATATTAGTTGCTGACTGAGAGTAAACTGAAACCTACAAATCCTAAAAGCACACATCCCAGTCAAAACACTGAGTTGCTCAAATCGGATATATCACAGGTATCTTCTAAACTCAGTCAAACCTGTGATCAGCTGCTGGTGCCTTCAGATGCCATCAATTGCTCTGATCAGGACTATGGGGAACGTAATATGAAGGGTCACCACAGGTATCCTTTTTCTTCACCTTTGAGTCTAACATCAGTGTTCAGAAGCTGAGCTGCACTTTCATCCTCTATCTTGTAGAGTCATGCCACCTCCCTTAGGCTTTATGGGAAGAGGATACTGTTCACAAATGCCTGGACCCATTCCTCCTTGCCTTTGGAGCTATGCCCATTCATAGTTCTAAAAAGCCAGGGGGGACCATACTGATGCTCTAGTCTGACCTCCCGCATAATACAGGTCATAGAATAATTTACCTTGGTACTTTACATCAGATCCAGTAAGCTGTGGCAGAACTACAGCATATATTTTAGACATCTATCTCAATTGAAAGATGCCAAGTGTCTAAATGATTCACTCTGTCTTTAGGTACGTGGTTCCAAAAGTTAATTTTATTCATCTTTCAAAAACTGTGCCTTACTTCTAGCTTGAATTGCTTTAGTTTCAGCTCCTAGCCGTGGATCTTCTTACACTCTTATCTGATCAGGAGCCCTTTACTATCGTGGACGTGTTTCCCAGGTATTTCTAGATCCTACTCAGTTCAAGTGTCAACTTTCTATACTCTGGCCTTCAAGCATAAATCACAATTATTTAAAAATAAACTGATTAAGTTAGTGGGATATTCACACTGACAACTGATTAAGACACAAACAGCTAGTAAACGTTTGTTAGCTAGCAGAACTCCAAGTATACAGAGGAGAATGAAAGAGCTCGAGAGCTATTTTAGAAATGCCCTTTCCTGATCCTGAAGTAGCACTGGAGTTGTTCTGCTAACTGCTACCTCTAAAGATTTCTGGTTATGTCCTGTTCAACATCCACAGCCATGCACATCTTGGCTTTATTTTTATTCATTGTCTTCTTAGAGATAAACTATTTTTATCCATTGCATTTGTGTTGCTAGAATATTTAATTTATTTTTTATGAAACTGAGAGAGTCAAAAGATAAGCCTGGGTGAAAGAGCACAGCTCTACTAATACCAATATGATTGAGCCAGCCATAAATCTGGACCAAACTGGCTCTCAGCTTGACAACTGTTTAATGCAGTCGATCCGTGAAAGCACAGTCTTCCCGATTTTCAACTATTTATCTGTGATAGTGGAAAGACAGCTGACAAGATGAGCATGAGGGTGTTGGCTGCAGGATAAACAAATCGTATCCATCTCTAAAGCTATAGATCTATTTCTCATTGCAAACTATTTATCAACAAATTCCATTGCAAATAAGCACCAGTTTTCAGCGAAAACCCATACCCACCTTAGTATATCTTGCCACTTATCCTGAGATACAGCATAAAGTGCTGATCAAATGTATCCATGCAGGAATACATTATTCCAACCCTGTCCTATTAAATGGATTTTCTTTTCTACACTATCCATGGGTTTAGCCATAACCGTGAATTTCATAAATAAAGGTACATTTCCTGCACAGAAAGGCAGAAAACTGTATTTCTGCACGTCTGGATGACTTCTTCCTGTGAATAGGCACATCTTCATTATGTTAAAAAAAAAACCCCAGTCTATCTATATCAGCTGTAGATAATGCTGTACCGTTATGGAAAAGATAATAAGGCATAAACCACTCACTTCTGGAAAACACTGCACATTTTGAACACGGTTAGTCATGAACCAGCACAGAGTATTAATGTGTATTTCCCCTCCCTGACTGCTCTGAGGCACTGCTTGGAAAAAATGATGATAAACCAGATGAGAACTGTGAAATCACATTGCCACTTTTGTATGTTGTCATTGCTTTAGTGAATGAATAGCTACGACGATAAGCGCAGCTATACCACGTACCTCTCTGCTCCCTCCTCCACCCTACCTCCCACACTCAAGTTTTGATTCCAACGCAGCAGGACTCCTCCAGGGCTGTCCAGGAAATTGCCACCCAGAGATTTCCGCAGCGTTCACAGTCAACACCACTAAAGGAGGAGATAAAAGTTTGTTCTGAGGGAGTGCCTTGAACTGCTCTTTTTAGCCAGTTGGTAGCGGATGCCTTAAGCCTGCTTGTGATCTGTCATCTCATCATTGTCAAAGTATTTTGGTGTTATACACATTTCTTCTTTGCTTGCGTACAGTCAGCATGTGTGTACATATACACATAGCATTTCTTACAGTAAAAAAGAAAAACTGCAAAAGTGAAGGTTCACTTTAAGAGAAACTGGCAAAAGCAGCACCACATAACACCCTCAGCAGGATTTGTGCCGCTGCCTCACGGTATCTGCACCACATGTCACAGGAACCCCTTCCACACCGACTTCTATTGTATGAGACACCGAGGCCCTTCCTTGTAATTCACTATTCAATTTATATAAAAATCTTGTCAGGAAATGGCAGTTTGAAAGGCAAGTCTAGGACTTGGAGTGACCCTAGAACTTAGCTCTGTAATTAGGTGTTATTCTATGATTACTGCAACGAAACCCATACAAGAAAAGCTTCCTTTTCCAGAGACTGTACCACAGTGTGTCCAAACATCGTAAACACAGTACAGTCATAACCCTTTTAGATGATCTTCCTTTAGCAAGAGATAGTTATCAGGCCACTCAGTCATTGGCTGTATTGTACACAAGCTGGAAAACGTGGCTAGAGACAGAAGTGATCACTTTCAAACACAGAAAGAAAAAAGTAAACAGAAGAACAAACCTGCAAAACCCACAAATGCCAGCCTGAGGAGAAAGGGAGGAATCAAGGGGGTTAAAATGAGGAGACCATGTAAGAGCCAAGGTGAATCATATATGCTTTTGGGAGCTGACCTTAAGTTGCCATATGCCTTAGGTTGTCTTGGAGGTGAAGTTTTGGGTAGAAGGGTTTGGAATGTTGCCGTGAAGTGCACCAGCTCCCTGCACCAGCTCTGGAGCTGATAAGCTGGAAAGAAGGCTCAGGAAACTATAGCAATGTCATAGCTGCGACCTCTCTGCTGAGCAGCTTCTGAGCAGGCAACACTCCTGCTTCCACTGTTAAATAAGAAACTTGGTACCTCTTAAGCTCCTCGGAGAACCAGGAATGTGTTCACTTAGAAAGAGATTTTGCATCTTTTCATTCTAAAGGCAAACTGGTACCCCAGTGCTCCCAGGGGAGTGGGGAGAGTGGGGAACAAGCGGCACCTTCCCCTCTCCTTGCCCTTGCAGGAGAGAGGTGGTAGCAGTAACGATGAAGACTGGAGTACGTCTCAAACAGTTAGCTAGCATTAAGCACGTTAGTTTGCGGCTCAGATGATGATTTCCCAGTTTAGATAAAACAAAGTGAGATTTCCCTGATCTCACTCAGATTCATTGAAGAGCATTCTTGGACAGCAGCTAGCATTGGTTGTTTAGAGGTTAATGTACGCTAAACCACTCCTCTGGACTGCTGCTGAATAGGAGGGTACCCTAATATTACAAGTGTCAGAAGGCACAAACAAGGGAACGAAACTAGTTCAAGTCCATGACATTACTGAGAACTCATGTGCTCCTTGCAGAGGACTGCTAGGGAGCCAGGATGGGCTGCAGCAGGGGGATGAGCAGGAGCAAAACCAGACAGTGACATTGGCTCGTTCAAGAACTTACGTCCTTGCCAGGGGGCTTTTCCAGCTGTCCGACATGTGGTAGCACTGAGGGGATTATCTGCCAAGCATTTGCTACTGGATTTGTGCCCTCATGTTAGGAGGGATGGCTGGTAGAGGTGCAATGGTGGCAGCTGAGGAGCACTTAGAGAGCCAACAGCCTTTAAATTCTGTCCCTAGCATTTACCAAAAAAACAGACCGTGGGCCTTCTGGTCCTCTGAGGAGTCCCCCAGCTTCAGTGCCAGAAGTGGGGAGGCAGGCAGCCTCTGGTAGCTCATCCCTGAGGAACCCATAGGATGACCCTCAGGAGCTGTCACTCTGATCTAGAGTATAGCAGCAGTAATCGTACTCTTAATCCCCTGTTCTTCTAATATTAGCGCTTATTCATAATGGACATGTCTCTACTTGCATATTAATTTGCTGCATTATTAATTATTTCAAAATCTTTGTCATATGTCATTTTCTTTGCAATACGGTGGGTGGTTGGGTTGGAGAGGTTGCTGCAGTGAGAATTTCTGGTGTTTATCTTTTATTCTGAATGCAACTAGACTTTCTTTTCTCCCATATTTCAACTAAAAAATGAAAACCAACCAAACATCTGGTTCCTGCTACTACTGGAGAAAGGGAGGTGATGCACTTCTGGTCTCCCACCCTGGAAAGGCCCAGGAAGAAAGTGGCTCTGGATTCCTACCATGACAGTGCTTACAGAAGTCTTTTGGCTCCAATCAGTTAGAAAGAAGGAGGAAGGAAAAGTACATTTTTAATCACAAAAGGATTTTCAAATAAATTATTTGACAAATCTTGAGTATGAATAATTTGGCCTCTCCTGACTGTGAAATTATATAGCATAAGATAGGCATTTCTTACTAATCCAGTACTCCTTAATGCATGCATTTTAATGTCTTTATTGCCTACAATTATCTATAAAAAACATCACTTTCCCTTCTTTGTGGTGTCACATCATACACAAACTGTTCCAACTGTTCATGGTTTATCGTTTTGCTAAAAACCTTTAATAGAAGCTAAGCAGAGATCCAATATGCCAGCAAATGTACTCTGTTCTCCATGCTTAAGTATATGAAAACCACAATTATGCTTCCTAAGTGCCTAAACATTTTAATCCAGAATAGCTGTTTTTCTATGTTACTTCATACCATTCTTGAGTGGCAGGAAAATGAAACAATCTGTGAGTGTATCTGCCTAAAATAACCAAGAGATGGCAGCACTCCATTCAACCCAAATTTGGCTTGTCATATAATCTATATAACTACAGTACAACAGGCAATACAAGTAGGAAATGCAAGTGAAACAGAGCAGTCAGCTGTAGAGTAAGCCAGGACATGCATCATTTCATCAGTCATTATCCCTGTTTGCCATGGGGGACTGACAAACGCAGCAGTGATGGACAATTCTTGACCAAATGGGGAGAACAAGGAGGTTTGTGACAATTGCCTTTCCTCCTGGTCCATTGACTATGGGTGGCAGCAACATTCACTGAGGTCCTGACGCTGTTCCCTTGCATTTGAAATCATTAGGAAAAATACTGTAACCATGAGGAAAGGTATTAAGATAAGGTGCCTAGTGAACACATTCCAAAATGGATTAATCATCTTTTAAAAAAACATAAGACCACAGAAAGTTTCACGCATATTATAGTAGGTCAAATTGCATACAGTGTTCTTTCCTTCCTCTCTTAAATGCTGGAGTAGAAGTTAACTCCCCCTAATTCTCCTCAATCTTCATACACTACTCCCTGTCAGTGCAAACTACAAATTATTAGGTACTTTGTCTTGGTTTGCAAAGATGCAAATGGCTATGCAGAGAGACTTTATTGGATGTCATGTGCTTTGGATTCTTTGGGAAGAGAGTTGCTCTGTGGAGAATAGAGTGCTAATGCATTTGAAACCTATCTTGAAGAAGCCGCAACCTGACACAGTGGTACGTTTTACATATTTTGGTCTCCAGAAATCTTTGGGTGCTTTTTAAGCTTCCTTATAAATGTCCAGGAATTCTCTGATACTGATGATCACTGCCAGAGGTAGGCTCAAATGTTTTTCCTTTCACGACTAGCACAGAGGCATTCACAAAAGGTAAACTTTCTTTGCACTTAAATGGCTACACTTATCTTGCATGTTCAGTAGGTTGTTTCCAGTTTTTGCAGTACATGTTAGGGCAATTACTCTGTTTGGCTTTATTTTTTTTTCATGTGTTCCTTCACTGCCAAAAGGTGGGAGGTTATAAATTAGCATGCAATAAGTATCATGTTACAAAATTCTAGCAGAGATAAAGCACCTGTCATTTGTACCAAGTCAGCTCTGTAAAATCACTGCTATAGTCTCTGCTTATGTTTGACTCAGTCAGTCTCCATGACAGCAAAATTACAAAGGCGTATCTCCACTAGGATGTTAGAGCAGGATGGGTTACTGTCCTATAAGAAAAACCATGGTGTGGTAATTAAATCTCAACTTTTAAACACATGAAGGATCCCATGGATGATGGTCCTCACCTTTCCTTTCTTCTCCATGCCTTTCCTAGCTGCTCCATCAGAAGCACACTTTGCAGCGTTCTCCGTCCCAGCCCACTCTTTCTGCACAGGGGGACTTTCCATCACACTTAGGCACAGGCTTTAGTGGCTTTAGTTAATACTGGGAATTCTAAAGCAGACAGATGGCTGTTTCAGACAAGGCCAAACTGAATAATTATGCTTACTCACATTGAAAAAGAAGCAGCTTCTGGGATGTTGCAAAAAAGTCCCTCATTTATGTTTTTTTAACATAGATTAAGTAGCTGATGATCCTTTGCCACTACAGTAGGATCTGCCTCTTTATAATTCATTAATTTTACCAGGAAAACATTCCTTTCAGCCCAGTTCTGAGCAAAGATTTCATAACAGAGACCACTCTCAAGAGACCCTCCTTCCACTTAGAAGTCAGTGTTTAAATAAAGCAGAATACAGCTGGCAACACTTTGTGAGGAACTCCTTTGCATGACACTGGCCGGATCTTTGATTATTGCAGGCTGTTGGGGCTCTGTTAGGTGTCTTCTCCGAGCAGCACTGCGTCCTTAATGCCATGTCAGAGTACCGGAGACAAGTGCCTGCTGGACTTGGCTCGGACTTTGCACGTACGTAGGCTCAGGGAAGTCCAGGAAGACTTTCCAGCTTTACAACTCAGCATGTGAGCCAAGGACAAGCAGAGTTGCTATAAGAGGAAAACGCAGCAGCCCCTCACATGCCCAGGAAGGAAAAAAAAAGAAAAAAGAAAAAAAGGAGGAGACACCTTCAGAGGAATGAAGTTAAGCTTCAGAGTGTAGCTGCCTGGAGAGCAGGAGGGGAGCCATGCCTTGGCAGGAGGCAGCACACGCTCCCCCGAGGCAGCGGCGGATGCCAGGAGGGAGCTGGGCTCCCCCGTGCAGTTTCTCCTAACGTTACCGCTGGATCTTTTATGGGCTCCTCCGGAGCGATGGCTGCCCCCACACATTCCTCCTCCCTGGCTTTCCCTGTAGTCTCCACGTTCAACCTCTAGCCCTGCTGAGCTTAACTTGCACATGACACTGTGACCCGAGGTGAAATGATATATTTGATGCACGTTATCTGAAGTCTTGATTTATTTACTTTGGAGTAGGTGAGGGAAGGAGAGGTATTTGAGGGAACCTGAAAAGTTCAAGAAAGCGCTTGAGGATTAATACGCTGCCGGACAGGATAAAAGGAATTTTGCCAAAGAAAACATAATCAGGCCAAGTGCAAATGAATGCTGAGATTGGGCTGGGAGGGACTGCTCGGGCAGAGAAAGGGTTTGGGGAGTTGGATTAGCTCAAGGGGTCAGGAAAAAATATAGGACTGACTGGAAGCAGAGCGATGGGAAAGAAGGAGTGTGTCAGCCCACGTGTCAATGAATCGGCTGTTGGCAGCACATAAATGTTAAGGAGCAGCTTGCAGTCTCTGACTGTTTGTAGCCTGATTCCTAAACCAAAGAAGAAATCCAGAGCAGCACTGGATACCAGATTACACCTTTGAGCCATCAGAGCCTTTCACTCGCACTAAGGAAAATAGATTATTGATGCTGGCAGGGACATATACGCTAAATACAGACAAGGAGATTGCAGTCTAATCCAAATCCAAACAGAAGCAAGTTGTCTAAAGCCAAATTCCTTTTATAGTCCCTTAATTTCACTACAAAATTGCTTTCCTTTAAGTTTTAAATTGTGTAGTATCCGAGCCAATCTAGCTAACCCCTTCTTACAAGAGCAGTCTGTCTGTGCAGGAGTGGACCCATTAAAAACTCAAAAGACTAATGGCTTGCAGGACTCGGGGTAAAATCTTGGCCCCACTGAAGGCAGTAGGAGGTTTGCCAAGGACTTCAGTGGGGCCAGGATTTTACCTCAGGTCTTTACAAGCAGCAGCATTGCTCATTTAGAAGCACAAAAACACCACTGTGAATTTCCTGAGGTCCAATCACCGGCTCTTGCTGGTGCTTCCGACGTCAGATGGCTTCGCTTTGAAATCCAAAGGGAAGGGGCTGAGAAGGGAAGCCATACCCTCCCACTAAAAGCCAATTCCTTTTACGTGAGCTATGTACGATGCTTAATTACAGCAAAAAGAAGGAGAAAACCCAAACTCGGATGTTTTTTTCTTTTCCCCCTTCCTCTCATTCTCCCAAACCAACCTCCTTCCCGATGGGGAAAATACGAAGAGCTTTTGCTACAACCGACGCAGCAGACGTGACGCGGCCAGGGGTCCAGCCGGGCAGTACACCCACCTCGGGCTTCCCACAGGACCCCCCCCAGCAGACGACCATCCGCCAACGTGGCCCCGTTGGCCGGACACGCCGCCGGGACGGCCCGGTAATTGAAAACAGCGGGCCTTCTGCCTGCAGCCTCCTGGTGTTGGTGCTTGGGAGTGGGTCATCGTGATCAATAACGCTTCATGGGAATCTTTTAAAGTGCTCCCAGCCACATCACTCCAGTAAAGGATTTGTCAGCCTTTCCATAAACCCCAGTTTTGAAGAGTTTATAGCTCAGCTTGTTTTCATTACCTTGAGGTGAGAGTTGCCATATAAAATTTCAGACCAGAAACACTTTTTTTCCCTCGCTAATACAAAATATCTTTTAAAACAAATTTTTGTCTCCGAATTTAGAGTCCCGGTAAGAGCCACGTTGCTCCCTGACTGTTTCAGATGTGCTGCTCAGAACTTCAGCATGAAAATGTGTTGAATTTAAGGATTAGCAAACAAATGGTGAGCTCTTCTGCAGAATTTTTAAACCACTGACTAATATGTCCAGAACTGCCGAGTTATTTTGCTCACTCCCAAGAAATGCCATAAGTCTGCGTCAGGGACTTGTGTGGAAGAACAGACGATGCTCCTCTGCCTTTTCCCCTTCCAGCAGCTGGAACTTCAGTTTTGTAGTGCTTTGTCATTTTAAGGAGCAGAATTCAGCTTGTATAAAGTCGCTGCAGCTCCATTCACAACAAACTACTTTGCTGCTTTTCTCTGTTAAACAGTTCCTACGCTGCAGCTGGACCCTCGCCCCAAAAAGAGGTGGGATCCCACCTCTGCTGCAGCAATAGATGTTAGCATCCAAAACAACAGTTAAAAAAAAACCACAGAGGAATGATATACCTGTGCATACCACCTTCACCTATCTATGGTTGGAAGGATTAAGATATTAATTTCCTTATTTAATATCACAAAGTTAATTTCACACAATGTTCTCACAAAACAGGGGATAGAACATCACAGTCTAATATCTTTGGGGATTGACCCTGGAGGACCAGAAGTGCTGTCATGCAGATGAGTTCATCCGCCAAAGCCAAGTAGATTTATATTTGCCAGATCTCCAGTCTCTGAAAAGTCTGTCTGCTTTATCCAAATGTCATATGACCATGTTACTCCTGGTGGAATTAACATATCCTGGATGCTTTCTTGATAAGAAGGTACATTTCACTTTTTTTTGGCATGGCCTATGCCTAGGATAATTGCCCCTTAACCAGTGGATTTTTGCTGGTGTAAGAAAGTTTGGAAAAATCAAAGAGGGGGAAAAAACATGGTTTTTTTCTAAGCAGTGCCAGCTTTATAAGTGGATGGCGAACAGATTATTGGTGGGGGTTTTTTTGGATGAAAGGAAATAATAATAAAGATTTGGGAAAGGGGAAGAGATGGAGGGAGTCTCCAAGAAAATTAATAAAAATAGTACTAATTTTGCCATTACTACAGGAAGCTGGAAGTGCATTGCCAGCTATAGGATAATATCAAGTATAGATATAGCACTTTTCAGCCTTGTTTCTTAAGGAAATGAGGCTTATATGAATCACATGTTTCTCTGTGCATCAAAGTGCTTTAGTCTGTCAGTTTTCCCTTCTTATTCGATTCGTTTTAATTCTCTAGGCTGAATCAGGAGAGCAACAGAGGTTTCAAAGTCAAAATATTTCTGTAAAGGTCCTGAAACCTTGAAGCCCTGCAGGAAAAAAAACAAAACAAAAAAACCCAAAACCCCAAAACTATTAGCACTTCCACTGGGGCAAATGATACTGTAAAAACTCAGCTGCGTTTGAACACCAGAAAATCCACAAATGGTAATAGACAGTCAGAGCACTTCAACAGCTGGAAAGGTTTTACTCGAAGCTGTTACCTTATTAGACACCAGAAAACTTATTGCAAACTAAAATGCATAGACTCTTAGACTACATGCATTGACAGGCAAAGGTGATGTGCATGTACCCTGGCTCGAAAATTTCCTACAAGTTTTCAGTCTCATATATCTTGTAATCTTCACAGGATGCTGGCAAATAGACAGCATCGACAGAAAGCAAAGCCCAAGCTAACTGAAAGATATATAGGCCCTTACTGAAAGGATTTCCTTGGCATTAATTTGGTGCTGTAACCAATAGACCATACTCCCTTTTCATTTCTTTCAAATTGGGGCCATTTGGAAAGCCATAAATTCTCCGTAGGAAGTAGATTTTCCTCTAGTATTATCCTATTCAAAGACTGTGCTTCTTGGGGCTTCCCTCTAAGTAAATCTCATGGAAAGTGAGTCACCTGTTAAAATGATACAAGCCATTTGCAAATGCCTTCCCCAGCCCTAGAGCCACAGGTAGAATCATAGAATAGAATAATTGAATCATTTAGGTTGGAAAACACCTTCAAGATCATCGAGTCCAACCATCATCCATGCCCACTAAACCATGTTCTGGAGTACCCCATCTATTCGCTTTTTTAATATCTCCAGGGATGGTGACTCAACCATTTCCCTGGGCAGCCTGTTCCAATGTCTGACAACCCTCTCAGTAAAGAATTTTTTCCTAATATCTAACCTAAATCTCCCTTGCTGCAACTTGAGGCCATTTCCTCTCGTCCTATCACTAGTTACTTGATAGAAGAGACCAGTACTCATTTTGCTACAACCCCCTTTCAGGTAGTTGTAGAGAGCGATAAGATCTCCCCTCAGGCTCCTCTTCTCCAGACTAAACAGCCCCAGCTCCCTCAGCCGCTCCTCATCAGACTTGTGCTCCAGGCCCCTCACCAGCTCCGTTGCCCTTCTCTGGACACGCTCCAGCACCTCCATGTCTTTCCTGTAGCGATGGGCCCAAAACTGAACACAGGACTCGAGGTGCGGCCTCACCAGTGGCAAGTACAGGGGGACCATCACCTCCCTGCTCCTGCTGGCCACACTATTTCTGATACAGGCCTTCTTGGCCACCTGGGCACACTGCCGGCTCATATTCAGAATGAGACTTTATCTTAAGCAACCATCCAAAGGAGGCAAGCTTCCCTTTGTTTCATACATTTCCAAGCTCCCCCAGGATCATGCAGAAAAAAAGACAACAGTAAACAATTCCCAAATTTGTTCTTCATGGTAGAACAATTTCCAGTTGTCCTACTTTCCTGTGACTACTTAACAACTTTATGCCTGTTGATACGTTATTTATCGCCATCAGTCACCTCCTCCATGGGACGCACAGCGGGCAGGAGATTGAGTCGTCTGGTTTGTTTTCTCCTCTAACGGGAAAGCGCGGGATGCCGCAGGGTTCCCAGCCGCAGCGGGGAGGGCGCAGAGCCCACGCAGCCCCTCGCAGCCCCCGTGTCTTTGTACATGGCTGTCGAAGGCGTATCAACCACCTTGACATGCTGCCAGCGAACAGAGAAGCAGCAAAAGCAAGCCAGCTCTGCTGAATGAAAGAGGGAAGCTCATGTAGTCCAAATGAGCAGCAATTTAGACATTTTATGTACATAACCCTTGCCGTCTTTGTGTTGTCAAGAATAGCAAACAAAGTGCTAATGATAATGAGCAAATCCATCTTGTGTCAGTTCCAGCCCCCTCAAACGCAGATCCTCGGATTAATCTAGGCCCGTGCCAAGTGCTTTGACTGGCATGGATATTAGAATGTATTTTCTCTGCTGATAAATAGCCAAAGCAATGTTCCTGTCCTGGTGTAGCTGATGGAAATCCCTCTGTAAGCACTTGTTTCTCAGTATTTCCACTGAAAATACCACAGGATTCCTGCCCAGCCTGAAAAATAGAAGGGTAGGAGGAAGCAAAACTGCGTCTTAGGTTTATCTCCTTGCAGTTATTTCAGAGACTTTATGGGCACTAATAGCAGGCATGCTGAGAACAAGGAAACCACTCGCTCTGCAGCATTCCTGCTGCTAATGAAACTAAGAAGAAACCTTCGTGGCGCTCATGACCTCACGCCAAATCCCAAATGTTGAATTACTGTAAGTTGTTAGGCTTCCACTCATGAAAACTTAAAAAAAAAAAAAAAAAAAAAAAGGCTTTACAGTTTTTTTCTGCATGGCAGCTAGCCTGGACATTTTTGTTTCAGATCCACCATAAATATTTGACTCTCAAGTCACCCACATTCATGATTCATTTTGTTAGCAGGCTAGTAGGCATGCTCTGGCAGAGGACTTGCCATGTGCCAGTTATGTAGAAATATGGACACATTGGAAACTTCCTTTTTTGACCATCTACTAATCTACCTTATCATATCGTAAACACAGGAGAGGATTTAGGGACAGATTATTCCTGGCCCACAAAAGCTGCAGTAAGAGCAGGGAGTTTTTTGGCTGATCAGTAAATGCAGTCCCTGTAAAAAAGCAAAAGCTCTTGGGACACCTGACACTTTGCAATGTGTGTTTAGAGCTGACACCATGACCACTGAAGTCAGGAGGAGATGGCCTGCTCAGTTTACGAGGAATTTGATTACTCCTCATGCGGGAAAAAGTGTAGAAAGAGAGGGGCAAGACTGGTAGCAGCATGTGTCCTTTACAAGTCGCTAATACCCAGGTTTTGAAGTGATGTGCTGTGAACTGTTAGGTACGATCAATATGAGAAAATATGGTGGCAGGGCTCCAAAGCCAACAGGACACCAAGCACAGCATGCATCTGCCAGTGCTGAAGCTAAATTAAAATAAGACAATTCAACAGGACACAAGGCCTTATCTATATTTAAGTGTCAGCACTGGAGCAGCACCAACACTGAGAATAATGGCTGAGAGCATCTGGAGAACTTCATTTCTCTTGACTGCACTTGGTTTTGTACTTCAGCATGCCCTAGTGAGGTCTGAGCCTTTCCTGGGGCAGAGTGATAGCAGGAGTGGAAGAGAGAGATGCTGAAGAATGAGAGTTGTGTATTGTAGGAAGAGGTCAAATGTTAAAGGCAGTGGATGAAGGAGGAAAAAAATGACAAATTACCCTCCCTGAGTGCCTGGGAGTATCCTCCTGGCCAAAAAGAGGAAGCCAAATTCAGAACAAACAGGGGTTTTTGCTCCACAGAGAGCTGCTAACAAGCTTTAAGCCTGGTCCTTCCACCAAGTGTTTTATATGCCAGCTGTGAAATATCACAAACACTTGTCAAATGTTTAACAATCCAGCCCTGCTATGTTTATCCCTTTCAAACAATACCTTGTTGGGGGCCTGGTTCCGAGAAGCAATTGTGTGGAGAATGAGGATGGGAGGAAAAGCAGCTTGTCAGAAAAGAGAGAAATGGCTTTTACGGAAGCTCCAGAATTTCTGCAGACTCTGTTCTTCCCCCAATATACAGATGTCACTCCCTGGCAGGTGGAATCAGCAGCAGAGAGTGTTCTCTAAGCGTTGTTTAAATGAGGAAATGCTTCATTTTCCAAGCTTAGTTGTAGCAGCAAACTGCTGGAGAAGTTAATTGGTGAGTCTGGATGCATGTAAGGCATGGAGAGCCTGCAATCACCTCCCAGCGTTCAGTTCTTAGCAAACGGTGTGTTGAGCAGAAAGGGAAAGACAACCTTCCACAGCTCCATGTCACAGCCAGCATCTTTGCAAAGAAATACTGTGATGCTTGTTTTTCCTGAAGTGGCCAGTTGTACTGCATACAGTAAACGTACGAATTTATTTGGTCTCTGTTGTGCAACGAAAGGGGCATCAGAATTGCTTTCTCTAGGCAATGAACCACTGGAGAGTCCCTCATTACCTTTAAGTCTGAAATCATCATTCAGAAACTTACAGGCCATGCTATAGCTCCTCAGAGAAACTCTGCATTACTTTTGTTTGCCTTGCTTTGATATGCCCACCTTGTCCTCTCTCGCCTTTTCCTCCACCAGAACATCTTTTTTTTTTTTATCCTGATGGTTCCAGTTCAGTTTATGCAATGAAAGGTGCAAATGCATTAGACCAAATTTTTTATGACTTAAACCCCTTTGAACACTTCCCACCAGGACATCCCTGTCCTTGGTGAAGCCATGCCGCAGTCTAATCTCTTGAGTAACAAAGGCATAGATGTTTGCGGAGAGTCGTATTTACAATAAGAACTCATTACCCAGCTGTTGTGTGTTAACCCCGGTAGGCAGCTAAGCTCCCCCACAGTGGGTGGGATGGGGGAGAGAATGGGTAAAAGTGAGAAAACATGTGGGTTGAGATAAAGACACTTTAATAAGTAAAGAAGATAAAACAAAACAAAAAGTGATGCAAAAGCAATCGCTCACCACCAGCTGACTGATGCCCAGCCAGTCCCTGCTCAAGAGCAACCCCTGGCAAACTGCCCCCCAGTTTTGTTGCTGAGCATGATGTTACGTGGTACGGAATATCCCTTTAGGGTCAGCTGTCTGGGCTGTGTCTCCTCCCAGTCTCTTGCCCATCACCAGCCTACTTGCTGGCAGGGCAGCGTGAGAAACCTTGGCAGAGAAGACCTTGGCACTGTGCAAGCACTGTTCAGCAGTAGCTAAAAATGGGTGTGTTATCAACGCTGCTTTGTTCACAAATCCAAAACGTAGCACCATACAGGCTGCTATGAAGAAAATTAACTATCCCAGCTGAGCCCAGTACACCAGCTCATATGGCAACAGTAGCTGGTTACTGCTATGACCCACTTACCCAAAGCGATGTACAATCACCTTCACTCAAGGGGACTGATCCCATCTCTTTCCCAGCTGTGCAATCTAAGATAAGGAAGGGGGTTACTAGGGCCCTTGGGCATTATCCTTAGTAGGCTGGGATTAGGAAGAAGCTAGAAACCTCTTCTGGAGCAAGTGCTGGAGGCTTTTGCCCTGTGGGGCTCTGCCTCTGGGAAAGCAGAGGCTGGGGCTACCCAACCCCAGCTCATTAACTGTAAAGGTCTCGTCTGAGGGTGGGAAAGAAAAAGATGTTCACAACCTGGGAGCAGGGAAAGGAGATGGCATAGCTCAGAGGAGCCTTGCTAAAACCCTCTCCTGGCATGGGAGGTTGCATGTTTGCAAGATAGATACCAGGAATGCTCCAGTGTCCGAACAACCAGCCTCGAGAGAGAGAAGGAGCTGCAGAGAAAAAGAGAAAGGGAGAGATGCTGGAGGCGTCCAAGCTAGGGAAAACAGTATGTCCATACTGAGCCGCAAAAGGCCCTTCATCAGTAAAAGTGGAGAATAAGTAGGGGTACCCACAGTGCCTCTGCCTGGTGCTGTGACTGGCACAGCATTGCTGCAGGAGCCACCACGACCAGCCGTTGTGGAGGTTTGCTCTGGAATAGGCATCTCCTTGCCTTCTGTGAAGCCAGATGTCATTTGTGAACCCTGAGCTACACCATTGCTGTGAGGGAAAAACTGTAATCCTTCATCTCATGGCATGCAATCTCAGCCAAGCCTTCCAGGAGGAGAAGCTGCCAGGGAGAGACACAGGGTTTGGGGGGCTCCGTTTCCTGGTAGTGTTCCTTTTGGAGTGAAATGACCCATCCTGCTTGAGTACAGAAAAGGTGGCACGGAAGAATGAGAAGGGGTAAACTGAAGACCAAAATGCTATCTACAATTTTGTGTAAGTTAGCAATGCCAGATGACTCATGGAAAACTTAATAATCACCTCACTTCAGTTTCAAAACAATGTAAAAACGCTTTTAGTTGCATGTCTGTACTTGCTCCCTTTCCCCCCCCCCTAGACCTTTACGAAGACCCTGTCTGATCGCAGGGTACAGCCTGGCTGCAGGGTACAGCTTCTCTGTGCCAGAGCTCAGGGCCAGAAGGTCTCAGGCAAACACCAATTTGAAGTTAATTCAACACGCCCCGCTGAGAATCCCCTCAGACAGATCAGTTTTGTTCTTTTTGTATTAGGCTACAGGTAAGTCTGGAGATGGGATTAACTTTTTTTTTCAAATCCAATTTTTTTGACTGCAGACATTCACTGCATGCAGCCAAAATTCACAGAAGATCAGTCATGAGTTTGCATGCCCATCGCTACATACTTGTACCACGTCCAGTACAGAGAGGGATTGGTCCTGATCGGGTTGTCCAAGTATTACCATACTACAGAGGAGAATCAGGAAAGCCAAGTCATTCAACTGACCAATTTCAGTGGAGTCATTTCTGATTTATACAGGCAATCAAGATCAGCAGGTACTTAATCTCTGTTTTATCTGGAAAGACACTAGCTCTTAGTTGGACTTCATCAACTAACCCTCATTCAGGATGCAGAGTCAGCTTCAAATAAATCAGAGGAGAGAGAACAGCAGAGGAGAGGGAGGTAAATGTTACAAAGAGCCCCAAAGCCCCTGCATCTCCCCACAGGTTCTTTGCAGCTTCACATCTGCAGATGCCAGAAGATGCATTTGAACTCTGTTATATTTTTCAAGTAATTTTTATTTGGAGGCACTGAAAAAATTCAGCCAGGTCATCTGATTTCCTGAATTTGTACCAAATCTGCCAAACTCTTTTCAGTGAAATTTAAAGGAAAATCTTTTATTCTGACAGTCTCAAAACAAGTGTTCCTATGTTAAGGTTCTAGATGACATTTCATCTGAAACTCTGTATTCATTTCATTCAAAAATAAAGACCTAAAACTCATTTGAGAACAAATACATCTTTCTCATGTAAAAGGAAATATTTTGAGAGATCTGACTTTCTTTAATAATTTGGCTTGGTGCAAAAAACATATATAAGCAAAAAATGGGGTCTGGATCCACCAAAACCAAACTGTTTGTTCTGATCCCTTTGTGTTGTAAAGTTATGATTTCTTCAAATGGCCAGAGCTGAACTCATGGTTCTGCACCACAGAAGGGGGAGGAGACTCTGCTTCCCCTGGTGTCCATCTGCTCTGTTCATCCCCATCGTCCCCACTCCCTCCTCCCCGGCAGCCAACTCTAGCAGTTGTCTGCCTTCCGAGGAAGCTCATTCGACTCACTAAAATGGCAAAAAAATTTAAAAAAAAAAAAAAAGGTAAGAAAAACAGTGCCCTGGCCTTCCCAAAAGAAAAACAAGGTTATTTTTTTTATTTTTTTTGCCAGGGATTAAGTTGGCTTCCCTCTTGGGCAGGGTGGCTGGCTGGTGGCTAAGGCAAGGAAGGAGCAGGGAGGGAGGCAGAGCAAGGCTTCCCCCTTTTGGCAGCAGCAAGCTGTTCGTTCAGCTCACAGTTGCAACTTTAACCCAAACCTTAAGTGAACTGAAAAAGCTGCTTTTCACGCAGTTCTGCCTTTCCCTATCAGATGAAACTTTCTGTCTTTTATCTTTGCATCTGTAGCAAAGGAATGGAAATGATCTGATGAAGTACCTTAGTGTTTCACTCTTAAAATATAATTTTGTACCCATGCCTTTTGTGTTTCTTTGTATCTCTAAAAGGGGATCATTCTGAACAGCACTAATGGTGGCTGTACGTAGTCTGTATTCCTAAGCGCAAAATAATGTGGAAGTTCAGCTAAGTACATCTTTAAAACATTTTCTGAAGAGTTCCTGAAACACATGAAAGGGATATTGTCCTGGTTAAACCACGACACTCACTCACATTTGGTCCCTTCTATAAAGACAAACACACATCTATAGCTAGACGTATATGTATGCAGACGCTTCAGGGTGATGTAGGCAACTACACACTGGGAGAGAATCTCTCTGCGTCTGGCCTGACCTTTTCAATACTGTGTGTGTTAAAGCAGGAAGGAGACTAATTGCTGCAAACCAGAAGCTGTAGTAATTACTCTAATTCAGAAGTTACCAACCTTCGGAGAAGGGAAGCGCAGGAACGGAATTATGTTTAAAGGCAGCCCATTTTGCTTTGTTCTTCAACACAGCCCCATTCAAAATACTGTGGAATTTATGAGTCTACTGAAAGTGAGGTCCCATAATGTGCACAGCATGTTGCCAGTTAACTTGAATGAGCTTCTCCTCTGCTTTCTGTCTGATTACTATAATACTGTGCTCGAAAAGGGGCCCTCCTTTTAAAGCACATGTATTATGATGGAGTATAAAACCAGGCCATAAGCTGGCCAGGTAGGTTTGTGCAGCGTACCTAAATGTGAGTCTTCAAAAATGAGATCCGGTGCCCCTCGAAGGCAGTCGGAGCGATGAATTTCGGCATCGCTCTGGATCCCGGCCTGCGACGGCGTGCCTCTTTGTAAGGCTTCCAGTGCTTCCCGGTTCAGTTCAAGAGAGAAATACTAGCTCGCTTGTGGGACTGCAGTGCTTTGATGTCCGCTTCCAGATGGAACCAGAAGCACCGAGGCACGTAGAGAAAACAAAACCAAACTTTTACAATCTGCAGGAAAGATGCCTAAGAACAAGAGAAGCATATTCCTATATGCCGGCCACTGCTTTTCTGACAGCATCGTGACTTTAAACAAAAAAACTATAAAGCAAAGGAGAGAAAATAAGGATCGCAGATATCCTTTTTTTTTTTTTTTTTTTAAATCTTTCTGATGTTTAGTTCTCCCAGAGACGTACACAAGGCTTCTTCTGATCTCGGTGGTACAGGATTTGACTCTAAATGTTCAAACCACAAACAATGAAGCTATTACTCCTATGATTCATCTGACCCTCCAGAAGAAAGAGTATCCTGTTCCTTATAGCTGCAACACTTACTGTACTTAATTATGAACTGACATGCAGTACTGGAATATCCAACATTTTTTGTATGCAGACTAGCTCCGTAGCACTAGCATACTGAGCTGTACATGTTACTTTAAAAATCATTTATGCAGTCCCGTACATGTTGATCTTTATTTCAGCTAGCGTTTGAAAGCTGTAGAGCTTTGTATGCTCTTTTCAACTGATCTCTCAATATTAATTTCAATTACAGTATCTTGCATTGATCCACATTTATAAGGATGCAAAACCCTAGTTTAAGAAATGTATTTGTTCTCAATATGCTTTCATTTCACTCTACCCATAAATGCTGGAATTATTCTTCTTGTAATTAGAACTATTCAAACCCTTCATGACATAGTGGCACTTCTTATGCAAATACTCTGACATTTTATCTAAAACTGCCAGAAAAGTGAAAAAATTACATTTATCAGAAAAAGATTGCTTGATGCTTGGTAGTTATGAAATGAGTTTTTTTGTTCTCCTTTAGGTCACCACAGATGAATTCCAGTCCCCACTGTGGTTGCTTAACAACCTGTACGACATATACTGGGCTCCATTTGTAGAGAAGAAATATAACGAGAGTGTTTCATCCGAGAAGTCCTACCTTGCTTTCAGTATGAGCTTAGCCCTGAAAGGGACGGGACAGATTTTCGGGGCTCAGCACCGGCTGGAGCTGCTGGCTTGGGATGTACGAGTGGCACGGCCGTCCGCTGCTGTTGCTTCCCACCGCTTCCTGGGTGCAGAGCTGTGGCCGGGCCAGAGGCTTCCCGTAGCGGGATGCCCTTTGCATACTTAGAGAAGATCTCCATTTTCCCCTCGCTTCTAGCTGACAGATCTACAAGAGAAGCATCCCACTTCAGGAGGTCTCCGGTCAGCAGTTCTGTTTCCCAGGAGCTTCCCAAGTTCCCACCACCGCCGATTTACTACCACTTTCCCCAGAGTATGTCACCGAGGGCTGAGAAGACCCGTCTCGCCTTTCCCTGCCACAGCCCAGTCAGAGAAACAGGATTTCACCAAAGAGATCTTGCCTAGGATCACCCCTTCTCCTTAACCATATCACCAGCAGACAACCGAGGACAAGATGAGGATGGAGCCTGTCCTTCCTCCCCGGGACACCTTGCTCCCTGCCCCTGCTTTGAGGCAGCTGAAGGAGGACCAGCTCCACTAATGTGGTACCAACGTTTGCATCCCATACCTGTATTAGCAGAGTGGTAGGGGTAGGTGATAAACCTCAGCTGTCCTCGGCACCCTCTGACTGGACATATCCTACCGTACGGGTGGGAAGAGGGGGTCACTGAAGAGGTGAATGTCAACTCTGATGTGTCTGGTCTCAGGACGGGGAGAGATACTCATTGTCCAGCACTGCTGGGCTTTGCGGTTCGGTTTTTTTCTTCAGTTTTTTTATTTTTTTTTTTAATGATAAGCTCTCATTCTCCAGGTAAATTCCAGTTTTCCATAAACTATGGGCTATTTAAACAACATTTTCCCAGAGGTACTTCAAATTTGAATAGCTGGTGATGGGAAAAGGATCTGCTGTCATATGCAGCAAGTCCTTTGACAACTCAATCTCAAACAGCCAGCATTTGAAAGAAATCCACAAATCCACTGGGCTGTTAGGAGCCTAAACAAACAGACATGTTAGGATCTGGGAGCAGCATACTTTAAAATATTATCCAAGTTCCGGGCCCAGGTCTTGCTTATTTAGTGTACTATGTGCTGTAAGTGCCATAGCTCAGACTTACCAAATCTTGATGCAAAGTCACTCATCTTTGAATTCATTTTAAACAGTTTAGGAGTATAATTCTTCCTTATTACTTGCTGACATATGCAAATAGACGAGCAGAATTATAGCAGTCTTAATAAACCGCTACAGCTATGTCAACATAACTTCCTATAGGGAACCTATGGCAGAATGAAGTGACTTTATTTGCTGTATAATTAATTCTTTAAAAAAAGAAAATCAGTTTCTGTCAAGAAACCTGTATATGAAGAGATCTCCAACTAGTTCCCCTCTTTGAGATGAAGGTTTACACAATTTTAAAATCACATTTATTCAAACGGTCAAAATTTGTCAGGCCCACATAAATAATAGTCCCTTCGTTTGGAATAACAGTCATACTTAGAATTACTTTGGGGCTTTTTATTTATTGTCTTGATTATTTTTCCAGGAGGGGAGGGGGAAGGGAGGAGTTAGAAACTCTAATACCCTAATATTAATTCTTTCATAAAACTGAAGATCATAACTTTTTTCCCCAAACACTTTAAACCTGGCTTTTTTGCTGTTCTTTACTGCATGTCACAGTGACTGTAATAACAGAAGAGTGATGATTATATTATTAAATGAAAGTTACTTAATTTAGCATTAGCATAGCCATACCACTTTAAGCTATATGTCCATAATGTCTGCTTAATTATTGTTTGTTATAACTGATCTATCACAGAGATGCAAAAATACAAATACTACACATAGCAGTGACAGAAGTTAATTAGGTTTTCTCTCGATTATTTTTGTTCATATGAGTCTGCATTTAAAACAGCTTCCTCTATGCTCTATGCTATATTCCAGGGGGATGTATTTATGATTAAACTAAGAGGTTCTAAAAACCACAAAGAGTTGCCAGCTTTGCCAGCACATCATCATTACTACACCACTCAGTATGCTTAATCTTTCCTCTGTTTCATGCAAGCAAAATTCACCCTCAGTGGAGGAAAAGTACATGGCCAAGGCACGACTTAATTCCCAATTACACTCATACCCTACACCACATAATTGTAGAATTTCAGATATGTATATTTCTCTGATGTTTATTCTTAGTTTCAGCTGATAGGATGCTGGGGAAGATTTTACTTTTGCCCTACCCTGCCTTGACATGGTAGCTTAATTTGAGTGGATCTACTTGTTCTGCCAGCAGTCAATTGCTTCCCCTATTCAGGCTACCTTAATTAAAGCTAGCTGTAGATGAATACACAATATATGAGAACTGTACACACGTACACAGTTAAAAAAATGTTATAAATCAACCATTGAAAAAACAAGCAAAACCAGAATAAATATGCAGCAATGCTAAAACATGCATGTATACGTGGTAAATGAGAAAAACATGAAACTCATCATTAATGTCCCTTAACTAACACCTTACTAGAGCAAAACATTGATGGTATTATCTAAGATCTATGTAATAAGCAAGAAGCCTCAAAAAATTTCAAGTGAAAATAAAGTTTAGACCAACCTTTCATTACTATTTCTTTCTTTCCTCTGAGTAGAAAAAACAGGCCATATTGTTAAAATTGAAATTAAAAAATCTGACCATAATTATGTTAAATGTGTTACTTATTAATATGTGAGGCTCTCTGTGGATATTGTCTCTGGAAACGCTCTTTTCAGATCTGGAAGGAAGCTCTGCATTCCAGCTCCCTGCAGCCCTTCTTGGGAGGCATGAGCTTTTTACTTGTCCTAGCAAGCAGGATGGTATTTATCCATTCCTGTTATTCCAGCTAGTTTGTGCCACCCTTGATGAGCTGCAAAGACTGTGAGAAAAAAATACAAATCAGCATGGATATGCAAGGCACAGGAGTAAGCTGATAGTGGTTTTGTCTGCTTATGCACAGACTTACTTAGGGGTGCTTTATTCTTCCACATGGGCATCTGCCAGAACTCAGCCCTGATTTGGGCGTCTTCGGCACCCAGAATCAAACTAGTCCAAACGACTGGGTAGGAATAGTTGTGCTGCTGTATCTTTCATGTTTGTGGAAGCAAAAAGACCACATGAAGCCAACTTCTGATTCATCTGACTGCCAGGATCTCTCAAAGCCTCACCCTTTTGCTCACACAATTCTGGCTAGTGATTCATTAAAGTTAACACTATTAATGCTCATAAACACATTTTGGGAATGCTGACAACTTTCTCCTGGAATGGTGGTTTGGGAACAGTCTCCTTCCCATTCCCTACACCAGCAATGATGCAAGCAGGGTAGGACCAGGCCGAGTCACATGCTGGAAACCTAATGTGCATTGCAAATGATAATATCCGCAGCTGGGTGAGGAACCTTTCTGCCCCAGCTTGTGGACCCTCGGGAGCTTCCTGCTTTTGTTCTTTGAAAATCAGCTAGCAGCAAGAACCCTTTTTTTTTCCTTTAGGTTAGCTTTTACTGCAGCTCAGATAAAAACCAAATGAACAACAGTCAAAAAATCTAGGTTTTCCCTTACACTTTAGCCAGCTTTTGTCCTCGAGACTGAAGACCCAGGTGTAGTAGGTGAAAGAATCCCACTGTGGTATTTTCAGTGCTATCTATTGGCAAGAATATATACAGGATGTCTTCAAATCTAGCAGGAGTTCCCAGAGATACTGATTTAATACCTAAAGCTATTTAAGCAACTGATTGCCAATTATTTCAGCAGAGTTAGGTACCTAAGAACCTTTGGGGGTCGAAAGTCTGCAGAACTGAATGAGGAAGATCTTTCAGCTGTCCTCATAGGTGCACTCCCCTTCCCAACAGTGCTCTTGGCCTCTTTTCCCCTCCCCGTACAGGGAAGGCAAATGCTCCCTAATTCCTTCTCCGGGGAGACAGTGGCACTCCATGCAGTACTGCAGCGATCAGCCTATTCAGCATGCACAAGGAGTAGAGACCTTTGGGTAATTCACTGTGAATGGACAGAAATGAGACTGAAAGCCTCTAAGCCTCTTTAGTTTCCCACCCCTGCATCGCTCAGGCACAATACACTGTAGCCCACAGATTTCTTAGTATATATTCACTGTTCACATACCCACAGTTATTATATTTACATTAAGTTGTAATGGGATAACTTTCACTTTGCCAAGAAAATTGTAACCCACTTCTTTTCTTATTAGAACTACAGGTATAAGTCTTTTTTTCCAACACCGAAACATTCAGGAGTCCAAATTATGCTAACAACAGAATAACTTTCCGGTATCTTATGGAAGAGAAAATGTTATGTCTTTGCAGAAACAAAGACAAAACAGCAGAGCAGCTGTTTCATACATAACGGCACTATGAACTAGGTCAGGGCCACTGAATGACGATGACAAATGATATTTAGTGAGGCAGCACCTTCAAAGTGAAATATTGGAACCATAAATAGGAACTTGTATTAGGGTATTTCAGAGCAAGCTGTTGTCTTATTTTTTCAAAGATACCTAAAGGTACCTGTTTTTAAAAAGATGCATGTTCAACAGTTTAGAAATGTTTGTATGTTTGGGGCTATCCAGATCTTTTTACCTCTGAAACTTCTGGGCATTTTTACACCTAAAATAAAGAATATGGTTTTCAGAGGTAGAAGCACAATTCAGTTAATTAAATTAATTAATTCAAAATATAATTAATTACTTCAAAATTCATTAAATCCCATTAATACAAAATTGAATAAATAAAAGTGGACATAGGTTTTAAGCCAAAGCAGTTATGTTTGGAAATGTTGATGTCATTGTGAACTACAGAGGTTGTTACAACATGGAACAAAAGAAAGAAAAAACATGAATTTGATCCTGTACATAAACCTCCTACAAACTTCAGAGATTAATTTTGTTACCTAATTGCAAATGATAGGCTCTTCAGGTCTGTTTTTCAAAACATGGCAGGGAGAAGGGGCACCTATTTGTCTCTAAGATGCAAATAGGTAGCAACTGAGTTTTTTTAAATTTAAATCAAGAGAAATTAAGTATCTAATGTTCTTTGTGTTCATAACTGCATAGAAAATCTCATTAAACATTAGTTATTTAGGCATTGTTTTTTATTTCCTTGGAGACAGCATCAGACCCTAACGTACAATTGAACTCAATGACAAAACCTTCATCAACTTCCAGGAAAAACAGTCCAAGTTGACAATGAGGTAATGGGGTTTTTTATTTAAAAAAAAAAAAAAACACAACATTTTTCAAAGCCTCAAAAAAGTAGCCCACGAGGAACTTTTGGGACTTCTATCTTTCTACTCCTGCTTTCACAGGCGATTCAATTAATTCAAGTACATTTTAGTTTTGAAGAAGAGTGGTAATTGAATAATTGCTAAAAGGGGCACAACAATAAATGACTTGTATGGAGACCTTCGTTGGAAGGAAGGATTCTGTTGCAAGAATTACTGCTGGAATTCTTTGGGGTTTGCAGCTGGGGGGGACATTAATGTGGTTTTGTCTCTGACAGAATAGGAAGAAGTGTAATGATGAAATTTTCTGATGAAATCTGCTGAGGACACTAATTTGGGAAACACCAGGGAAGCAAACAGGAAGAACTTGTGGACGTGACATTGCAACAGAATGAAGTTTGACAGAGCGAGTTATGGGAGCCACCACCATGAACTTATCCTGTAATTGAGGAGCTCATCAGCCGGAAACAAGCATGGAGATGAAAAGATCTGGGTCTACAGGCTGATGGCAGGATGACAAGGAACTTGCAGAGTGATGCGTCAATAAAAAAAGAGATGTGATATTAAGACACGCAAGGGTATTACCTTGCACACTTCCCTTGTAAACTACTGGCGCAGTGTGAGGTACAGCGTTCAGTTCAAGAACAATGAGCTTGAACTAGAATCAGCATAGTGAAGGGATAATCAAAGACTGCTGAAAATAAAAAAGGTGATTAAAGCAGTTTTGCATTGTTAGGTCAAGCAAATCTAAGGCCTGGACAGAATATGATGTTTCTTCATAGACACCATTGAGAGAAAAACAAGCCATGAATAAATTTAGGATGGAGATTAGAAGATTTCTTATCCTTGCAGGACTATGTTTTTGGAACACCTTGTTTTAAGATTAATCGTTATAAATTTGTGCAAGGATTGTATGACTGAGCCACAAGTAACAAAGCATGGGCCTCATTGACACAGAATGTTTCTGTCTTGGAAGCCTGTGTTGCTTGGTTTTAAAAACATGATTACAACAACTGCTGGGAAAAAACAAAACAAAACAAAACAAAACAAAACCAACAACAACAAAAAACAAAACCAAAAAAAAACCAAAACCAAAAAAAACCCCAAAACCTAAAAAACCCTCTGCAAATAAAGATAAAACTCACTGAGTAGCCTACAACTGCCCTCTAGCAATGGCTGGTTTTATTGTTCAAAATAGGAACATTTCCTTCAGATTGTAGGTAAGAATTTGTACGAATAATAATTTCAAGGAAGGTATATAGATTAGTGTAAATTTTGAAAATTATTTAGGTTTCAACACAGCACCACCTATTGGAATAAAAATAGTAGCAATGAGTCTGAAACAGTGCAAACACAGCTGGAGTCAGCTATGATTAATTCATAGACTTACAGTTTTGAGAGCTCTGTAACTCGCTCTGCCTTGCATGCTATCCCTGTTAACATAAATTTGATGGCAAATATGCTATTAATTTTTTATTAGAAATGAAGATTTTACCGCAGCATAGGTGAGGTAAAGATTTGCTTTGAGCCATTAGACATAACTTGGCACAAAGTGAAGATATTTACACAGCGTTAAAGGAGATAAGAATATATTTCCTAGTAAAGAGAGCATTGTGCATGAGAGTTTAAATGAGCTGCAGATAGATACAGATAAGTAATAAAAAGTAGATCTCTGGCCTATCATTAGAGAACATATCAGCCACTTTAAAATACACTGTGCTTAGATTAATCACCACGTTACTGCCATTTCAAACGAGGTGTGCAGGTGTATAAACTGGAGTAACACGGGCCTTTCTTGGCGTTAATGAGGAGATCACAGCGCGTTGCAGTTCGGAGTTTCGGGGGGGCAGGGAGCGCGGGCACTGAACAACATCCAGAGAGCAAGATGGGACACGTGCGGTTCAAAGCCACGCTCTCAGAGATTTATCTCCTTCGAGTCTCCTCCATCCTCCATCCAGGGGGAAAAAAAGAGAAGTCCTGCAACTTTTTATTCCCAGGAATTATTTCCGCTCACAGCTTTAGAAAGCAAGTCGCAGTGAAAACGGCTGCATTGCGCGGCCGTGACGCTGGCGAGGTTTGGGGACAGATGCCGCAAAAAAAAATGCTGGTGAGGGGCAGGTGTACGACAGTGAACTGTCACATTTATTGCTGGCCAAAGCATCCCCAGCCACAGACCTGGGCTTGCCAAGCAAACACAGCCCGGTACCAACCTCCCTTCCTCTTCAGTGCACCCTCAGCTGGGTGAGCTGGCGTCGGACAGGATTAGTCCCACCGGCATTAGTCACCTCCTGGTTGTCCCATGTTGGATGGCTCTGGAAGCACTGGGACGAGACTGGTGTCTCCAGGGGAAGACTGATGCTGGATCTGCTTACAGAAAAGGAGAGGAAGCTTTGTCACCTCTTTCTTGAGCTAACTTCGGGTTACCTGAATCCCAACCTGGAAGCATGCTAATCTTGTCATTGTTATTCTGAAGGTACTTAGAATATTAATTATTTTTTAAAAAATAAAGGGTGGTACATCCACCACTGTAGCAGAGGGTACGCATAAAAAGCTACAGACACCACACTCCCATTTAGCAAGCTCACCCATGTCAGGTAAGACTTCTTTTGAAATTTGTGAACATGAAAACAGTGTTCAAGAACAAAAGCAGCACTCCTACGTTTCAGTAGTATCGCTGTACTATAGACAACGGATATAAAGCTATGATTCATAGCAATTAGATGATACCGGTGTACAATTTATAATGCAAATTTACACAATTTTTTGTTTAATGTTTGAATTTTGACATTTGAAAGTCTTGCACTTTATTTACAGAGTCAAAAAGCCACAAGGCTTTCCATCCTGTAAATGTTTTTTTTTCTTATTTAGTTGTTTGAAATCTTCGCTTGCCCTGTGTCCTCACCCCCAGACAGAGTTTATACAACCAGGAGGAGACTTCAAGCTTGTGATTTTTTTTTTTTTAAAGAGACAGGACCCAAGTACAAAGTTAATAACAACATTTGGGGCTTCAGAGCATGAGGTTCAAAGGTGTCTTATTTTAGATACCTTTGTCATCAACTTCTCATAGTTTCCTGCAGGACATGAGCTGAAAAAAGAAACGTGGAAACACTTTAAAAAAAGTGATAACATTGCAGGTGCAGGGGACTGTCCTTTTTTTAAAATCCTTTAAAAATTTCTTTACACCCACAGACATATGCTTCTTTCTCCCTTTTCCACCCTGCAAACAGCAATATGTTTCCAAATGGCCACCAAAGAGCTTTCATGGAAAATATTTTTCTGACTGTGATTCTTCTGTGGTCTACAATTACTGCGGATAAGCATTTGTTCACTTGAGTTTTCCTGTATAAGCAAATAAAAGAAAAAGTAAAGACAGGAAATATATTTTCATGTACAAATAATAAGCACATTCACCTTTTGTGTTGTGTTTTCATTGGTTAGCTGTGACTTAGACTTGTTTTTCAAACTTTCTTTCATTGCCTCTCCAAGCATTTCCACGTTTGCCTGCATATTTCAAGATTAATGTCTTGTCTATATCAGTGCATTTGCCCTAGCTCAGACAAAAAATGAACCTTCTCCTTTGTTTTTTTATTCCCCTTATAACTTTTCTAAACTATCTGAAATAAATATTCCTCAGAAATCATTACTTTGCCATTTGCTATAGTATAGCATCTAGACTGAAACTGTATGTCTGTCTTCATTTTTGTGGTTAGTGATTTCAGCAGAAGACGTAGATTGAGTTTCAGCTCACTCTTCTGGAAAGACACACAGCTTATGCTACAATATGTATGACCAATGGAACAGGATTGCTACATCTCTGACCGTACGTTTGTTGCAGTGTATTAATCTGATGAAATTATTAAAAAAAATGAATAACATCTAGGGACTCCTGAAAATCTTCTGCTGCAATGTAACAGCACTACATGCTGTTAACTGTGAATTGGTTGAATAAAGAAAAAATCGGCATGCTTGCACCCTGGCATCTGAAGATTTACTCTTTTATCCTCCTGCTCTCAAGAACCACCATGTTTTGATGTATTTTTACACTAAGTTGGATTCTTTGGGTCATTATGCTTCAAAATTTTTTTCCAAATTTTATTTTTTCCTCTACTGATTGAAAAAAATCCCACGCTTTTGACCCCTGACTTCTACCTGTAGTGTTTTGAGGCTTACCCTATGAATTCAGGCAAAGTCACCCAACTAGAAATAATACCCGACTTTCAAATGGGCTGTGTATCTGCCACTCCTACATCATTGAGATTTGTGAGCACTCAGTTTTTTTACATATTGGTCCATTTACAGTAAAAGCTGTAGACAGTCTGAGTTAAAAAATTGGCACAGGTCCTTCCTTTGAAAAACCCAACAAACCACTAACCATTTTTGAATTCCAAACATTGCACTTTCTAGGGGAGAAGGAACAGGGGGGAAGCAATGGGTTGGTTTTCCAGCTGCAACAACCTCTACTCACATCAGCAGTGAAATCCTGGCTATGGGATGGTTTTTTGTGTTACCGAGTCATAGCACTGGTAGTGTTGCTTAAAGACTTTTCCAGTGCTATAAGAAATCACTGCAGCATTAGGGCTGTTAACTTTATTTCTGAGCTTCCAATTATTTTTGAAATGTTTTCGCTGAAATTACATTCACTTGTGAGCTTACGGTATTGATATGGAAACATGTATCATTAAAACAGGTGCCCAGAGACACTGTGGAGTCTTCATCCTCGGAGATGCTCACCACTCAGCTGGCCAAGACCCTGAGCAAGCCAACGCAGCTCCAAAGCTGATCCTGCTCTGAGCGAGGGCTGGGACCAGATGCCCTCCAGACAGCCCCTGCAGACAGAATAGATTATTCGATGATTCTGTTGTTCACTGTCATGGTAGCAAACTTAGTGCAGGTGCTTCCTTTTTCTGCCATGTATTTAATATTTTTCTCATTACGTTATTACCAACTCCTGCTGTAATGAGATTTCAATGCTTCTTAGTATTTTAAGTAGGTACAGGAAATAGAGAGGGTCATTTGTTAAGAAGAAAGTAGTATCATCCCTAATTAACTTTGTATGCTATTTACCTGCTAATTTGTTTTAAGTGTTTTAAAATACAAACACAATATGAATTAAAATAATAAACTACTGGACAGAGCTATTTATACCCTTCAGATCTGAGAGCATAGGTACCAATTCTCATAACAGTTTTATTTTGGATAAATTACCCATTGACATAGCTTAGCTTTTACTACAGAGGGTAGTTGCCAAAGTTCATTTCTAGGCCCAATGGTTTTTAGCTGGAACATAGTCTGATAGAGACTGAAACCTCCTGGGCAGTCCAATGAACAAGACATGGGAGTCAAAGGCTTTGGTCGATTCATATTTCTGCCACTGAGTAAGCTCATTCTTAAACCAGACTGGCGCCTAATTCAAGGTTTATTATAACCAGGAGGAAGCTTTATATGGAATTTAGTGGACTTTGTCCCAATGCCCACAATGTGGGTCCTGTGACTCAGACTTGAGATCAGGAATGACTGGTGAGATCTCATCTCAGTTCTCATTCTGACTCTTTCTAGCCTTGTGCAAGCAAAAATGCTCCATTTCTATCTTCAAGATAACACTAGGGACTAGATGCAGCCTCAGCGAGGATGGGGAATAGGGTTGCAGAAGAGCAGCCACCGCCACGCACGCGCCGTGCATTGCGTGCTGCAGAGGATGGTGTCGACTGGTTGGTGAGGGAGGGGCAGCCTTTTCTCCCCAGGTAAGTTTTCTCATTAAATACTCACCAATTGCCTCAGAGGGCTCTCACGGACATTGTTTACTGCCATCATTGTTGTTGTATTAATTGCTGTTAATTACAATATGATTGTAATAATGCCTCCAGCAAGGCTTTCTAATTCAGGGAAATGGGAAAATGATGCTCAGCTCCTACCTGTAGGTGCAGGATTGTTTCTTATTTGTCAGCTGCATTTAAACACCTTCATTATGCTAAAGTATCAGCGACTTCTAATCCACCTGTCTTGCAGACAGGGAGGCATTTGTGTTTTGCTTTGGGGTGGGTTGTTTTTGGTTGTTGCTTTCGTAAGAACTCGGTGTTAATAAAATTCACCCTGCAGGTCAGGAAGTCCTCCTGCAGGCAGATGGAATTTAAAGATTATCCAGAAACACCATCCAAAACTGTCTGTATCTGGCAGTGATGTTGATCATGGTGGGAGAAGATCCTGTTTATGTTTTACTTGCTGCAAGGGCATAAATTATGGGATGCATATGAACCAAACCTCAATTTCTGCGCACCTCTTCCAGGAGGTCTGTGTTTATAAATGCATAATCCATCTGTTTAGTGTTTGCAAATTAAACACCTGCTTTTTTATAGTACAATTTAATATCTAGTTCCAAAAAAGCCTGTGAGGTCCAATGAAGCTGCGCAGGCTGTTACTTGATTCTTTACAAGAAATGCAAAATGATCACATAATTAAAGAAAATGCCTGCAAATGCAGACTGCATTTTCCTGTTTCAGTTGAACTCCTATGCTCAAGTAATTACCTGCACCTTTGAAATGAAAACTTCGCAATCGCTTCAATTTTTGCATATCTTGTATCAATTTGTTTGATGTGTCTGTCGTCATTGAGAAATAATCGGAAGAACTGTACATAAATCAGTTTTACTAATAAGTAAATACATAATGTACTGTGAATATATCATGTGAATGTCAAGCTGACATATCTGCTTTTTCATTTACAGGAAATATCTCCAAGTCACTGTTTGTGTTAGCAAATCCTTTCCAGCACTAAGGTGGCTACTAGCTTTCCATATAAGACACTGTTTAGCTTGGAAAGGTGGTTTGGCCTCACAATTGCCAGAGATACTCAGAAAGCCAAGAAGATTGTTTCTCCAAACTTTGAAGGAAAGTGGTTAAAGTAGGTTTTGAGTACCCTCGGTTAGGATAGCTGGACATTTTACAGAATCTCACAGAGCATCTATTTGCATCATTAAATGCCTAAATATGTTTCCCAGACTGGCCTTAAATCAACAAATAGATTGTGTTGCAAAAGGATTTTAAGCCTTTTCTTCAGAGTGAAACCAGCCATGAAAATTCTGGCACGTTCCTAAATTTGTTCCACTGGATTCTTTGTGTAACTTTAAGTCTAGTTTTAACAGGTGCTGTTAAAGCTTGTGCTGTTTTATGAGGAACATTTTGGTCAGCTCCACTGAAAATTCATGATTCACCAAAGGTCTGTCAATCTTTTAGTATATTTTGCTATGTGGTGGAATGGAAACTAACCTCTTTATCAGTGAGTACATCCTGCAAACATTTAACAAAACAAAATGAAAAAGCCCATTTGATTTGAGAATCCAGAGTAAAATTTTCTTAGCTTATTATTACTTTATTCCAGGCAGTGCAACAAAAATGTGTCATCATCCCAGCTGCTCCAGGACTTTATTAATAAATGGCTGTAACTGTCCGATGGTGCATGCAAGGAGTTTGGCTCTGTTCCCACTGAAGTCAATGGGAGTTTTGCTACCGACTACAGCAAAGCGTCTTAGCCTTGGGTGAACTTAATGAATGTGTCATTTCCACGAATAGCATACACAATGTTTTATTATGATTATTTGGTTTACTAATAGTTGATTATTGGTCGCTTAAAACTTAAGTGTTTGATGACGGGATACGTTTTGTCCCTTGAACTATGTACTTTGTGCAGCCACAGTAATGGAAATAAGACAGATATTGGCACATTAGGCACAACTAAGAATTCATCTGCCAAAGAGGGTTCCTCAGCTGGTGTAAGGGAAAAATAGCTAACTCGTATGTCTTGCAAACATAACACCCAGGACAAAATGGTACACAGCCAAAACGCAGGAGGCTCCACAGATTTTTAGCTTTTAAATGGCCCTGAGAAGCATTCCCAGGCAGTAGAGAGCAGTGCTTCAGGGTCTGTACATCTCAGAGTCACTGCAGCACTGGCTTTGGCTGAGTTGTTGGCTCCTGAGTTTGATCACCAATACATCAATTCTTCACTGCATTAATAGCAAAAACCTTTTGAGTTAATCCCTTCAATTCGTTGTACAGCCATGTGTCTGACTTCTCAGGGAACATCCCCTGGTTTGCTATGCAACCGTGAGTGAGGGCACTCTCTGGTGCTTTCTTGATGAACTACGGAAAAGCTTGTCTGTCTCTGGCACACAGGGAGAAGGCACTTGAGGACTGGAACTACTCAAATGTTTTAACCTGAGTGCTGAAGTAAGAAAGGCTGAAGGGGAAGGAATGCCAAGAACTTATACTGTTTCATTGAAGACCTTAGACGCAGAGCTATAAGCTGCAGTCCCTGTGTGACCTGCTCCTCATTAGTGCCTACTTCCACTCAACACCTTTTAGCCCCTGAGCACTTTCCCCTGGCTCATCACAGCTGCCTCTGGCCACTTACAGCAGCAGCGGTCCCTCTCCCAGCGACTTACAGCTCCTTCCGATCACTCTTAGGGCGCTCGTAAATGCCGTGATGATGACGATGGCTATGAGGAGCAGGAGGAGGCTGTTCAGAGTGGGAAGGTGATGAAGAGCAGCTGGTACAGCAGTAGGAGTGCGGGAACAAGCCAGGCTCCTCTGCCCCTCCTCATGTTCGCCTGATGCATGACCCTGCTCACGGGGCTCCTGAGAGCTCCCCTACGCCCGGGTGCTTTGAGACAATCTCAGCGTTGGAGAGGTTAGCCCGCCCACTGAGGGCAACTTTCTTCTTTCTCTTCTTACTCATTTGTTACCATGAGGAAACTTTCTAATTCTCAGGAAAATGTCTTTCCCGTTTAATAAAGTACATGGGTATGCATCAACCACGCTGATACAACCACTGTGATTTAGGAAAGCAAAGAGAATAACGTTGGCTCCTGGAGCATCGGTCCACCTTGCTGACACCCGCCGCGGGAGTCCCCATGCAGCCCGGACTGCGACGGTATCCTTCTATCCAGGGTGTTCAGGGTGAGGGGACATGCTCCGGCCAGTTCAAAAACTGTCAGCTCTCAATATAACTTACAGTACTTAGCAGAGAACTGCAACAGATCAAATTAAAAATAAATGTGTTATGAGGTGCAGAATAACCCCACTACAAACCTGATCTGCTTCAACTGCATTGCCTGTGCAGCATAACCAGTTCCTTGGCCTCCGCTTTACTCTCCCATTACAGAAGCCTCCTCACACTCATGAACATGTGTTTCTAATCAGAAAATGCTCAAGGAAAGACCACCTGCCTACAAAAGATACTTTTTTTCCGAGTCCCAGTGGGCGCCTTACAGACAGGTTTTAGTATACAGCAAAAAATGAACAGAGCAAAAAGCTGAAAGGACAGCTTTCTTTTAAGGAAAGCCTACAGTGTTACCTGAAATGTTTGTAACAAAGCTAGGAGAGAAGACATTTCTTAATTATTATTCCTGCTGAAGATATCATGAATAAAGAACTTCATGGGAGAAAGCAGTAATAAGAAACTTGTCCTTTGCTTCGGCGCTTTAGTTTACTTTGGCTTGTCTAACCACTTTTTGAGGAAAAAATGTCTGAATGCACTCAAACAGGGAAATAAAAGCTCCTTATGCCTCCTGATTTTCAAATGAGAGTTTTCTGAGCCATCACTAAGCAGTGGGCAGTTAAAAAATCAATACTGTTGTTTCTAGGGCTCTTTAAACATAAACCACAGAGATTGCTAGATGAGGAAGGTAATCATCTTTGTGGCTTATTACATTAACACCAGGTCAGCCATATGTTAAAAGCCTCTAAACTGGGGAACTCAAAGAGTAGGAGTGATGATCCCTTGCATTTGAGGCTTGACCCAAAGTGGACTTGGTTTAATGTTTTCTGTTGACTTGAGTGGACACTGGGACAATCTGATCTGCTTTAGTACTTTCAATTTCACACAGTCATGCCTTTAAGAATAATGAGAATGCAGCCTGAGAGTGATGGAGGCTTTGCTTAGCTGGACCATCAATGTAAAAAATAAGTCGGAGGCCACTTTGATCCAAAATGGACTTGGCACTGTAAGTTTGATAGCAACAAACAAATAAATAAATAAATAAAACCACTAAAAAAAGATGTCAGAATCTGTAGGAAAGAAACATTAGCAATTTAGTGAAGGTCAGAATCAATGACGCTGTGTCTGTACCAATATCAATCAGCACCTAAATAGGGCAGCATGTGGGAAAACAGCCCCTTCTCTCAGAGCGGTTCTCTCTGGCTGTAGGTTCTTTTATTCCAACAACAACAGAAATGGGGGATGAAGATTTCTTGCAGTCCAAAGGGACTCTAAGGAGCTCATCCTCCAGAAACAAGAAAGGCCTCTGCAAGCCTGAGCCTGCGCTAGGCAGCTGCAGACAACTCTCTGGAACCGGGCAACGTGCCACGTGAGAGGCCAGCGGAAGACCTCGCGGCGAGCCCGTGCGCTGCTGCTGCCAGAGATCAGGCTGGGAGTTGACGGCTGAGCATCCTCCAGCTGCCACGCACATCCCGCCTGCGCCCTGGGGTGGCGGTGGGTCACGTACCGCGGCCGGACGAGCGCCGGAGGAGGGCGAGTGGTGGCGTTACGGTCAGACCGCCAGCAGCACAAGGGGGTGGTTGTAAAGGAGTGGCTATAGCTCTAAAAGTCTTTACAGCCCCAGGCCATTACTCGTTTTCAAAACCAATATCTGCTCTGCACTTCTCTCTTCTCAAAAGTTAAGCACACACCTTTCTTCCAGGAAGCTTCTTATCCACAACTAGCTGCTTAATTCCTTTCTACCAAGCTTGCAGGCCTGAGATCAATGGGATCACAACAAAAAAAAGCTCCAAAACCAACAACGATCCTGCTCCAGTGGCTGCCTGCGTGCTTCTGTCCAACAGCTCTGAGAAGATGGAATTTAAGCAGGCTCTTGGGGCTTCATGTAAGTCATGCAGTGACTGCCAGGGTCCTCAAGCATTTCTGATCTAGCTCATACACACGCAGGAAAAGGCAAGCAAGTAATATGCATGGACATACGTACAAACATGCGTGCTTCATAATCCCCCACGCAGTATGGATGAGCAGATCAAGCAGTACTTTATAAAGGGAAAATGACGTGTACTTAATGATGTGCAAAATCTTAAGTGGCTTAAAAGTTTGTTTAGGACCACCAGGGACTTGCTGTTTGCCCAGGCCTTATCTGAGCAAACCACATGTCTCGACTTCAGAAAAATAGGGCTAGAAAAGTAAGGGTGACTCTCTATTCACAATACTTCACATTGGACCTGGCCACTTTATTTCAGACATAGATGGGAAGAATTCCTACAGAATAAACAAGACAAAAGGAAGAGATGGAAAATGCCTGTACTCAAAATACTCTGTGTAGCCCAGATAATATGTTTTGAGCACTTAAATTCATCCAGCCACTTCTTATTTACATCACTGATGTATACTTCTAAATAACCAAGTTGCATTTGATTTAGGATAATAGCTGAAATCTGCTGCTAGGGACTGGAAATGTTGGTATAAACAAGGCCTCTGAGTCCAGTTCTCTGTCTTTGGCATGATACTTGTGGCTTTGGGGTTTGCAGTGCTTGTTGGAACCACAGTGTCCTCCTGCTCCTCCATGCTGGCTGGATTAAGTAGAAGTGGGTTTTTTTCCCATCATCTTCTGCATTTCAGAAAAATTACAGCCAGATCTCCTAACGTCCCATTAATTGCATACTTTATGACTTCTCTGCAGGCTCTAATAGAGGGACAGCTGCAGTTGGGCAGTATGGCTGAAAGCAAATAAATTTAAACTCGAGATTTGGTATTCTTGAACAAACTTGTGTATAGTCGATACCTGTCTCTGCTTTTCACCAATAGCCATGGTGACATCTCAGTGTCCATTTCTGACCATGCAGTACCATCTCTGTTCAGCCACTAAATACAGACCCGAGCCAAGGATTTATGCAAGGGTTAACAGGCCATGTTTTCAATAATGCTATCAGGATTTTATTTCTTCCTCACTGGATATGGTGATGGTTGTGTTACACTATATATCCACTCCCAGCATTTCTTCTGGTCCTTTGCTCCTAAATCTCCCAAATTCATTCCACTTGGAATGTTTTTAAATTATTACCCTAATCCAGGAATTAATATGATCTTCCCTCAGAAAGGGAGACCGTCTTCAAGGTTTCTTCAGGAAGCCTTGCTTATTTGGAAAGCCTTCATCAGCATCTACCTCAGGTATTTCACAGATAACATAGGCACTCCGTATTCCCATATTGTTGTGGTAACAGCAGTTGTTGATGGCACTCTAACAAATGTTTTGAAGGCTTCGGTCAAAGCCCAATGCTACAGCCAGACAGCTGCAATGACTGGCACTGACTTTCCCTAGCAAAACCCACAAGTGGTTTGTGATCTGTCCAAATGGTAAAGAGACTTCCCATGCAATTATTGAGGCACTTTTAAGTCCAAAGATAACAGTTAGACTTTCTGTCTCCAACCGGCAGTAACTCTATCCTGCCAGTTGATTATTCCTCAGTGGCTGTCACATTATGGGTCAGAACTATCCCTTCTCTTACATTACAGATAAACTGTTGCTCAAAATAAATAAGTAGTATAGAGTGCCTGGGAAGCTCCAAAACACTTGGTTCTCTTTCTCAGTACCAGCAATGTCTCTTCTTCTTAGCAAGCGATGTAAATAATTTGAAACTTCTAAAGCACAAGGAGAAAAAATGGTGATAAAAGTTAAATGAATGCATACATGCTTTGAGATGTTATGTTCAGGAAATCTGAATCCTTTCACTGTTCATCCTATGTCTCCTGCAAGACGGACTCCCTCTTTGCTTGTTCTGCTGCCATCCAGATCCATATTTGTTGTTCAAGCATGTGTTTTGTTTTACAGGAGACCTCAATGCTTATGTGTTTGAAGTGCCCTCCTTGGCCTATCAATATTACCTCTGCGTGAGGTGAGGATATAAACAGCACTTGCTAAATCACCTTTCTTGACAATTCTGGAAGATGATTACAGTTCACTTGGCAACTTACTACATCAATACAAACAAACCTCTGTGAATGTCTGAAATATGTCATTCTTACAATCATCTTCCAACTAACTCCATTGGCAAGTCCTCTGTCTGTACACATAAAGTAATTATCAAACATGGAGACATCAGTCACTAGCTTTCATGCAGCCCCTTCAGATGTGGCTAGTTTTGTCTGGCTTAATGATAGAGGAGGTTCAGTCAGAATATTACAATGGTGAAATGATGTTGGCCTATCATCTAGACTCTCTAATTTAACCTCAGGTTTTTCTCTGAGGATGTTAAGAGCCCAGTTTGCACTCATATGTTTTGGCCTAGATATAAATCTTGATCTTTACAACTCATCAAGCCCTTTCAACAGCATTATGTGCATCTTTAGCATGTGGTAGAATCTCATTTGAAGGTTTGCCCCAGTTTCAATTTCATTTCTAACAAGCAACCTTCTGCCCAAGAAATTTACATTGGTCCCTTGGACATAAGGACTAGGTAAGACTCTGGCCTTTTTAATTCTTTAGGTTTTTATTTTATTATATATTTTAGGGTTTATATTTTAGCATTTATTTTATTTAGCTTTTTTGTCAGTACTACAGTTGTGACCAGGATCAGCCGTGCATAGCATGGCTGATATACTTCATGTACACTAATACATAAATGTGTAACTGAAGTCTTTGTCTTCACATCTTGGGTATCTAATTATTTATCTGTGTCACTAGTTGGCAAGATTCTACTTTCTTTCCTTTCAGGCATATATGTCTTCCCCCAGGATAAGAAAGTTCTTTACTCTTTCCTTTTCCTACTGTCTTTTGGACTCTACCTCATTGATTTGAGAAGATGATTGATGGACTGCTTTGCATTTTCTGGCTGAATGCCTAATCTTGAGGCATTTCTGACATGAGGCCACTTAAAATATACATACTTACCTGAAGTGAGTTATCTCTTCCAGAGCATAAAAAACCCTTTGTGAGCCTGAGACTCTTCCAGCACACTTTGCATTTTGTTTACTAAGCCCATTTGTTTTCCCCTCTGTCCTAAGCACAAGTCTTGCAATATTCCTCGCTGCTGCTTCCATTGCTAATAATAATTCCATTACTTTAGGCCATGTTAAATTCACTTCTGCCTTAAATTTGAAAGCTGTAATTATTCATACAAAGCAATCTGTCCCACAGTGTAACCTTTAAGACATTTCCAGAAAAGCAATATATAAGCTTTGCTGCATACACTATAGATTCCCTTTGCATCCTGATACAAGTCTGAAATGTGAATCATTTTCCAGTAACTCCATATAAGTGGTATGTAGCCTTCTGTTAAGAGTTTTGCAGATCTTCAAAAGGCCTTCTCATGAGTTCTGAGGCTGTAAGAAACTCTGTAAGTGGACAGAGACTTTGCTGCTCTATCACTCTGAGGGAATACTTGCTACCCCTGTCTACCATGTCCATCACAAGAAATCAGTGGCTGCATCTTAAAATAAAATTATAATTTTCACTGGTTGCACTGACTCCCTTAATTTGTCATAAATTTTAATGATTTTCAAGTGTTCCTTGTCAGCAATGTTGTTAACTCTCTACCAGAATACTGCAAGCTGTAAATGGCTGCCTAACTTAACTATGGCATGACTGGAATGGGAACAGGGGGAAAAACACCACCACTTAATGACAGGGAGTAAGAGATGGATGGAGTGTTATATTCTGGGGTAACCACATGCTGACGGTAAGCTTGGGTTTGTTTTCTTAAATGAAGAGGATCTCTTTGAGTTTGCCTGTCTTTTAATTTTGCCAACGTACTCTGCACTTCTTAGAGCTTTTAAGCATAACTTTTTATTTTTCAAATTAAGTTCATATACATTCGGATGATTTTCCTTTATACACAGAAATACTGCAGATGTCATAAAAGAACATCAGACTCCAGATTTCATGTCTTCCGCCTGCTGAATTCTAAAGTGAGGCTCCTCGTGAGGCAGATGACTGCTTTATAAGAAAAACAAACAAATTTGCACAGTAGTCTTCCACCTTAATTTAGATTAAACCATCTGTCCATAGATTATGAATGCTATAAACAGCATAATTTCAAAGATTAAATTAATAAGAAGGGTTCATATAACAGTTCTGTTTCACATTCTCATTTGTACTACAGATCTTTTTAGGTGTTTCAAATCCAAAACAGATATCTGCAGGCAATTGTAAAAAATGGAATAGTAATTTATGTCCATGTTTGTGTGCATTTGAAGATGGCTGTCCACTGCTGTGTGGAAATTGGACCAGTGACCAGCTGCCAATACTTTATTGCTTCTTCCCTACTCTTTCTCTCAAGGTCAAAGACCCCGGGAACAGAGGGAATGACCTCTAAAGTTATTTAAACATTTCCCTACCATCACATCTTTCATTCAGATTTGCACTTGACTAGGAGGACAGCGATATTACATGAATGTCTGTGGGCTAATGGCACTTATAGTTCAGATGTTTGTTAATAGCAATACATCAAGAACATACTCTCTCAAAATGGAACAGGCAATCCTTGTTAATCACCTACCTTGACTAAACAACACATTTCCATCCTCAGTACCAAAGCTGGACTTTGGAAGGATATCCACATATAAGTCAAAATCCATGACTCAAAAATTCCACCTTAGCTTGTAGGTCCTCTTTAGGACTTAAACCTCTCCTCTTTGTCCAGGTAGAAGCATCTCAGTCCTGTAAGGCCAGGTATGTTACATATTCATCCTCCTTCTCTTGTGCAATGCCAAGCCAGGGCTCACAAGTATGTGGCATGGTAACTGCAGGAATACCATGGGAAGGGGCAGTGCTTCTTTTCAGGAAGGAGGGCTCCAACCAAACTGGCAGCAAAGTAGTTAGTGAAGTGGTATAACGATCCTTAGAAAGGTATGAGGTGGGGCAGACATATTTGTGCAGATTTAGGAAAACTGTGGCATAAAACAGACGAGGTGAGGGACAGGTTTGCTCAAGCTTAGTTTCCAAGGATTTGGAAGAATGGGAATAAAGAACTGGGCCTAGACAACATGCATTAACTGTGTTGCCAGCCGGAGAACAGGGCACATATGGAGGGGGGAATAAGAAGTGGAAGAAAGTACTCTAGAAGGAATAAGAATTGATGGTACAAGAAGATATGTGTCAAGCAGACAGCTGCACATTCTGTTGTAGCTACCTACAAGTGAGGTACTACCATATCTAACTCTTTTTTTGAATCTAGTACTTTCTCAAGACTGCCTAGCTAGGAGGTACAGTTAAGTTATTAAGCCAGGAAACAGAAGCAACAGCATATAATTCGGGTATTAAATCACATCTGGCAACCCCACACTCTTACATTATTATTTGCCAAAGTGATCAACCTATTGAATGAAAGCAAAACATGAAAAAAAATCAGCAAATAAATGTATATATGACTTGAAAATATTTATGGTTTGATGATAAGCAGCAAGAAAGACTAATTCATTGTTAACTATTTTTTGACTAATCAAAATAGTCACCAGCAGAAAACTTACTATGACCAGTTCAAAGCATATGGGATATTTCACATTGCCCTTCTTCTGTTGATAATATTTAAAAGAAACTAAACCCTCTCCATTTGGCATTCAAAAAAGAACCAATCACATGATTTCTGTTTATTAACATACCATATACTACAAATAAACAATCGACTGAATCTCCAGAATTGTGCAAGTCTTTCTGTGCAAAAGACTGTAAAATTGTGTAAGTTTTTCAAGTCTTTCTGACTTGAAGACAGAAAGATTTTTGTTTAACTATATTAATGGGCTTAGAAGAAACTTAGCTTGAATGTTTGTTCATTACATATGCTGCTAGGACCAGATTATGACTTAAAAAAAAAAATTAGGTAAATTTTATTTTCTTAGGTATATTAAGAAACTGCTATGCAAAACATGACCATTATTTTTCCCTCAGAAATTGTCACATTCTCCTTGGTCTTTTGTTTAGAAGTCAAATATCTTTCAGGTTTACCATTTGGCATTTGAAAAATAATTTAAACAATATGGATGTAATCTGTTACCTAGGTCTATCAGACAAATTGCCAGGTAGTGTAGGAAGACAGATGTTCCTTTTTTGCTTAGCTTTTATGTTCAGTAAACCTTTTATGTTGGTTCTAAAATAATATGGCAGTGTCACAAATGACCACCTTGCAGTCTGAAACACAGCAAATGTTCCATAACAAATAATTCGGCAGCCAAATCCCACCTCTTTTCTTGATGGTGAGTTTTGTATTAACAGAAAATGTTTCTCATTTTAATTAAACAGGAAAATCGTTTTGCAATATTCTCTAGTTTATTCAAGAGCATCTGGTTTCATTATCTAAGATTGGAAAACTGAACTGCTTTGATTGGACACATTAGTCACAAGATATGGGTAAGAACGCTTCCACTTGGCAAGTATTCCTCCCTATTAGTTTAAAATGTGCTCTTTCAGTAAACATTCCTGAGAAAAGCTACCCAGCTAGCAATGGCCACATGAGGCCAACGTTTAAAGTCACAGACTAGCATATTTCAGAGATGACTCCACCAGGATCCCAGTTCAACTAATTCCTTCTCCTTTTCATTGATACACTGCAGATGGAAAAAAAAACAACACACAGACTGTGGGCCACTGCAAGTTTTGCCTCTGCAGCAGAATAAGTCTTCTCCGAACATTAAAGACACTGTAAGGTCCAGGGTTTTTTGCCACTGAGAACCAGTAAAAAGGTTGAACTCAGGGTAATTAGCCCAGCTCCATGTCTTTCTTACCTGTTAAATCCCCAAATTTCACCAAGGCCAACCACATTCCGATTCTCACTCTTAGAGCATGGCAATAAGGTATCTCCAAGATTGTCTCACTCAGGCCTCCTAGGAAACCATTTGTGGGCTTCTGGTCTGGCTGTCCACGCTTATCTGCGCTACAGGAACACAAAAACCAGCAAACTTGAGGTGAACTTGCTGTTGATGGACCTGCAGTGCTCCATGCCCGTATAAGTGCAAGCTTTCCAAAGGGGCTGAATGCAAATCTGTTGCCGCCTGGTTGCAGGTACAGCATGGATGGCTGAGGAAGGTTTATACAGGGTTCGCCTTACAGATTTTTAGTGAGATCAGGCTTTAGGATGACCTTCAGGTCATGTGTAACTACTGGTGTAGACACAGAGAATGTGTTATAAAGACAACACAATGCACTGAAGGATCTGGCCTGCTTTGGATTTGTTTTTTCCCACAGTCACAGTTGTCTTAAATCTTAATGAAAAAAAGCAAGAAAGGATTATAAATAGTGGACACTTAAGAGATCTGGGTTTTAAATTCAGCTAAGAACCGGTCTGTATCTAGCAAAGACAAAAAAATATTGCTGGTGGTTTACACCAATTTTACCCCTTGGGATTTTCTGTTTATTTTGTTTCTTTGGCTAAACATTTGGAGTAAAAATGAAGATGAAAATCTTGGAAGGAACTTTTCAAAACAAGAAATGTACTCCACCCTTATTACAACATTATTCTTGTTTAGCCAAACATTTTTCCTTTAACAAATGAGCTGATATAGACACAAGTACAGAAAAGACATAAAAGATCTACATCAGCCACATCTTTTTAGATAAAAAAAGAATTAGGAGGGGCAAAATGTGTGAATGAACGAGGCAAGGCAAGCAAAGTAAAATAAATACAGGAAAGTAATATGCCTTCAATGAATAAAACTAATATCTTACATAATAGTCCTTTGAGCCCACGAAGAAGAATTTAAATTGAATTAAAAATCACATGGGCTTCATGGTGGCTTCCCTTTGTGAGGGGCTAGTAAGTCTCATGTAACTAAGCATATGAAGAAGGGAGAAAGCATATGAAGAAGGGAGAAAGCATATGAAGAGGGGAGGGGAAAAAAAGAGTAAATAGCTTTAGCAAAATAGGAGTCACATGGGTAAACATTTCTAAAAGTAAAAGTCACAGTAACCTACACCTTAACGTTCTCAGATGCTTAAGTGAGAGGAAGGCATAAAAGAAACTTGCAATCATTTCACGAAGCTATCAAAGATGTGGCCTTTCCCCGTGTTTATAGCTGGATTTTATTGCTGGAATGTTGTGCTGTTCACTCAAGGTTAGCGATTTATGCTTCAAGTTTCTTTCTTAGAGCTAGATTGCTTGCTGGAGTGGCCCCTTGGGGCAGCAGAGTTTTCAACAGAAAGTGGTCACATACATCACCAGTCCCCTGAAGTCTATATAATTGCCTTTGCTCGCCTACAGATAGAAGCATTTAGAGCACACTCTCTCCAAGAATTTCCAGAAGGACTTAAAAGAGGGACCATTACATTTCCTGACATCCTTCATATCTCCCAATACAGTTTTCTTCAAAACCTGATTTGACATAATCCAAGTCCTAGGCCAAAAATGCTGTATGGTTTACATTCATTTTTTTTCTCATTACGCTACAAATTGCTTCTTGATCACTAAGCCCTGTTAAAGCAGAGGCCACTGAATCAGAGTTGTTTTCAAAGACCTCTTTGGCTACTACATGCAGTCGCCACCTGCGCAGCAGAGCTCTCTCATGCAGCACAGGGAGTGCCAATATCTCCCAGAGCAGCCTGTTAAAAACTTACTTTGAAATAAGCCCTGATTTGAGTGCGGGGGCTTGCACCAAATGACCTACAGGAGTCCTTTCCAATCTAAATGTTTCTATGATTCTATAATCCTATCAGTCACAATATTGACATGGCAGCAGAGGGAGGGGAAGGGGGCAGAGAAAGCTTATTTATCACCAAAATAATTTAATCACCCCAAAACCATGGATGCTCAAACATTACAAGTTCATTTCTGTAGGAAATCTAGAAACTGCCACTTAAAGATGTTTATAACAGTCATACTTCCTTTTTCTAAGAAAAAAAAAAAGCACTAAAAGCATTACTGCAGAATTTTGCTTACTACTTTTTACAATTTTTTTAAGTCAGAAATAGTTCACATTTCTCTTCCTTAACTTTAATTTAAGATTTACCATAACAAATTTCATCACTGTACAGATAGCTACCCATAATGAGGCTTATACTGGAAACTGGTTTACTGTATTATTTTGTGTGCGTGTGTGTGTGTTTTGTGTCTGTATGAGAATGAGTGAATGTATCACAACCAAAGGAGGTCTTACACCAGTTGTAGGTGAAGCTATGATGTTGAGAGAACCCCAGTTTGCCACCAAAGTTATAATATTTGTACTTACACTATGTTAATGATCCGTGAACAAGGTTAGAAACCACTGGTGTAGTTGGTCAACTCTACAAAACACTTCTTGTCAGAAGCTAAAACTCTCTCGCTTAGCAAAGGAAGTTCATGCTTCATAAAGTTGAAAAAAGTTCAGTTGCTATCTGAAATCCTAGTAATCTTGTGTGCTGTACAGTCAGTGACCGTGCTTAAGAACAGAAGAAACGTAGACACAGGGTGAGAAGTAAAGCATCATTCACTTTATACTTCAACAGGTTGCGCATCATCCCCTAACACCAAGTATGTGCTGAATGGCCTCATGCTCAGTAAGAAACATCCAGTTCTCTTAAATCTAAAACAACTCTTGCAGCTTTCTGCTTTAACAGGTTGCACCTGGCAGGTGCCTCAGGCTGCAAGATAAACCTTCAGTTGTTCCCTATGACTCTAGTTTTCCTGCCTCAACTGGATTTTTTAAGCCTCTTTCCCAAATTAGATGATCATTACAAGGTGCCAGAAAGAGTTCCTCCTTGCCTTATTCATGCTAGTCTCTATGATCTCCCAAATATATATTGTGTCTAAATATATGCTTATTTGTCATGTTAAGGTAAGTACATGACATTTGTGCAGAAGTCTAGAATAATATCGTTGTATTCCTTTAGATACAATCCATGAAATCATATACTTACCTCTAGTAACTGATAATACAACACCCTCAGCAGTTTACTGCTAAATCTTCACATCTCCATTACAAACCTCAATGTCATCTTCCTCTAAAATAAGGAAATCAACAAATTTTAGACAACAGGGCAAGCCGAGGAGGGCCAAATAAAAAGCTGGGGCAAATAAGTTCTTTTTTAAATGTTCGGCAATGTAAAGAACTGTCCCCAAAATTCAGGTACACTTCACCTGATGTTTTCCTGCCTTCCTCTGTTATCAAGAAATAGCAAAACCAAGCACATACCTGATTTCTGAGGTGTCCTAAAAACTAGAGAATCTGAAGTGGTGCTGTTCTAGAGACACCAAAGGTCAAAACATTTCCAAATCCAGCTCTCTGTCATCTTGAGTCAACCAGAAATCCAGTTCTTCCAAGCAGTAGATAGGGCTACACAAATCTTAAATAACAGAATATCAGTCTCTGATGAGCTCTCTGCTTTCACAACGTTCCTGCATGGATCTGTTCAGTTTGAGCCTATTTTTGTAGACATTTTCTATAGCTTTTATCAAAAATACCTGTTCATCTGATCATTCCCTTAATTTTATTACACGTGTCTCGCTCCAAGTGCCAGCTTGATAGTTAACCTGCACTAGTGTCTGTTCAAATGTATCCTTTCATTTCCCAGAGGTTACTTCAGTAACTTCAGAGTACTTAAAAAAAACAAAAATGCAGCTGGGTTTGAGGGACAAAGGTCTTCCTCACTGAATATTTAGAAGGAGAAGAATTTACTCAGCTCAGCTCTTTATTTGCCGTTGCCGCTGCCCGACACCACCACAGTAATAGTGAGTCATCTCTATCATGAAGCCATACAATCCTTACTGGCTTCTGGTGTATTGTTATACACATGTACGTGACACACAAAAGGACATTACTGGTTTGGCAAAGCTGAAACATTTCCCAAAGGTAGCTGTGCCTGCTATTCTATGGGACTTAGACAACCTTGCTTAGGAGTGGAAAAGGAGGTCCCATCAAAAATTTCATGATCTTCGGTCTACTTCCCTCATCAGATTTTTGGCTGCTCAAGAGTCCAATTTCTGGGGCTGCAAGACAATGCATTCCACAAACATCTCCAGGGTTTCCAGTATATAATGACCCCAGGACAATGGACTGACATACAATTTTCCATTCCCCAAACCTGAGAATTTCTAAATTGTTGTTTTTCATGCCATATTGAGATCAAATCTAATCTCAATATAGCAAAAATTCTCCATGACACAGAATGACTTTTCTCCCCTGATTTCCAGCAAAATACCAGCTTCCCAGAACTATGCTCGCTAACTGTTCCTTTGTCCGGCATGATGTTTATCCAATTTGAATCCTAAAAATGTTCATCTCTGGTGTTCTACAAGGCAGTCTTTTTTCCTACTGAAATGTAGAAGTAAAAACGTGAGTGAATTTACCTAAATTACATTTCACTGCCAGTTGGAAGCCATCCAAAAGGTGAAACAGTCAGTGCAAATTCATTTTCAGGGTAAAAATTTTGGCCTGTAGGTTTGTCTGTATCTGCATAAACTCAGAATGAATGTAAATGTATGCAGGAGGGGATTAATATTCTCATGCACCAAAGGTTCTCCAAGGTTGAATACTTGATAAATAAGCCTGTCATGATCTTTACCATTTTGATATAGCAATACCCAAAAAGCATAACTGTATCTCCAGATTCTGTTATTTTTAAAAGATTCCATTAATCTTTTAGCTCTTTTTTCTACTGCTTTTTCTTTCCTTTTACAGGGTCTCACTACTGGAAAAACTAGATTTTTTTCTTGCAATGTGAAGAAGCCTTGCCAAAAAAATTTCACTAAACTAGATCTGCGAGCCTTGTGGCACAGCTTGTAACATCTTCAGATCGCTTATAGATTTTCTTGAAGCCCCATTACTTCCAGTTCCCCAGATCCATGTGCCCTCCCTTGGGCACATGAAATCTTCTCAGGTGGAATTCTTACTGCTACTCACGTCTGCCATCAACCTAATGTATTTTTTGTTAGAGAGGGAGTATAGATCTGGCTTTGAGCATTTCTTTCCTCATCTCTCCCTCCTTTCTGAAAGGCTCCAGCTAATATGGGATGCAGAAAATTTTACTGGCACTTATCCTATATGTAGACCCTTGCAGATTGTCCCGTGAGTACCTGCATTGCATTCTGTAGAATATTTCTGTACCTTCTGATATCTTTGCCACTCCCCTAAATGAAATAACCATTTTCAGTTGAATTGCTTGAAATCGTCTTCAAGTTCAAACACAACATCATGGTAAAAAAACTGTTAATTCTGTAAAGATAGAAAACGTAAGACAAAATACTTGCTATCTTTCTTTCCTTCTCAGATGTGTTTTTACATGCACTCTTGATGAGGAGGAAAAGCTGGAAAATACAGGGGGAAAGTCCTAAAAAGGGACTGAGCAAAGCAAGACTAGATCCTGGATGCCTTTATCTGAGGACACTAAAACTGTTTATATCCTACCAGTCTGAGCAAACATCCCTTGCTTCAATGAGATGTGGGAGAGCATTGTCTGCCTTTCTGATTCATGAAGTTACATCCATAACTAGGAAATCATGGCTTCAGCCTCCTAGTAAATCACGCATTCTTATGAAAGAACTTTTATTTATATAAAAAGAACACGTGTAATTTATTTTTTTAATAAGTTAAGTCTCCCGAGAGAATTTGGCAGGGAACTGTTATTCTAATACTTTGGCTGTCTTTGCAAGATGATCATCTTGATAATTTAAAATGTCATAGGATGTTTGCAGGAACAATAGACCAGATTCCTGAGCTGGTGTAAATTGGCACAACTCCACAAACATCAAAGAAGCAATGCCAGTTTACACCAGCCCATCAATGTTCACAAATTAAATGGATGTTTTGTGGTTTACTACATGTCAGAAAACTTGTAATGCAACTCAAGTCCTCATAAGCTATGTCTAAAACTATTTGATTTTTAATAGATCTGCAAAAACAAACTTTCACATCAGAATACTAACCCCAAATAGTTTTTTAACATCAGAGTTAAAACCCACATCTTTAATGCTTCAGAGAATGAGTGTGCAGAAGAGGCTAATGACTCGATACTGAAGCACAGGCCAGATTTGTTCCAAACACATGTGCACACCAAATGAAAATGCAATGCTTTTCAACATCTTGATCATGAGAATGTATCTTTAAAATTATTCTGGGCAAAGTTTAACTGAAGTTTTATTCTGAACCAGCTCCCTCTCTACTGACATTAAAGCATTCCCTTAAGATGCACATTTTGGGTTTCAGAGTAAAGATTCCATCATTCTTTTCCAAAAGCATATGAACACTAATTGGCAATAGCAACATTTTAACTTGTTCTGAAGTTTTGTTTGAATTCCTTTTTGGCTCAAAGAAAATCAACAGCTTTTAAAAGTAATATATGTGGACACACATATATACTCGATATAATACTTACATATTTTAAAATAAAAATGACATAATAAGGAACTATGAAGAGTGACCTTTTCTAGTAATAGTTATCCATGAAAGGTGTGATACTTTTACACAAAAATACTAATGACACTGAGAAGAAAAATCTTTCATCGAAGGGCCCAAAATCACTTAACAAACATCCTGTGAGCCTCAAAACGCTCCTCTGAGACAATTGCATATGATTAGACCCATTGATGGATCATTCAGCCATATTAAATTACTTCCTTACATTCAGCCATGTTAGGAATAGAACCAGCAACAAAGAGTTCATAGCATTTCCAACAGCAAAGAGGAGCGGTGAGTAGAAGGACAGGAAGGACACTAAGGGAGGTGACAGGAAAGCAAGGGCATGACTTCGAAGAGAGGGCACAGCGGTTCTGTTCAAGGCACCAGAACAGGAAAGAGGAGGGTCTGTCCACACAGCAAGCCAGCTCCTCATAACCTAGAGTAGCTCGTGCCCAGAAGCATCCCCTCTTCTTCTGAGAAGCTCCTGTCTTCCTAATTCTCAAAAAAAATCTTGAGGTTCACTTTGTTTATACTTTCCCCCCTCTGGCTTTACATGCCTAGACATTATGACTGCCACTCCTTTCTCACTTTCCTTTCCACACTTTGACTTGTGACTGATAACTATTGCAGATCCTCTGTAGACCACCTGCAGCTAGCTGAGCTGGAAGCATCACCTGTTTTTTTTGTTGGGGTTTTTTGGGGTTTTTTTTTTTCAGAAACAAAATCCTGGCTCCTGCTCTAGTAGAGATTTAAAAAACATGAGTTGCACATGCCAAAAGTCCATCTGTCTCAAATGTTAAGGGCAGAAAAGTAGACATGTCTGGTGAAACACAGGGCACAGCAGTCCAAATCAAGAATCCTGGATCACCTTAACCATTATCTTTAGCTGTCCCTTTCCATCGTTGCTAGACAGAGTGAGATAAGGATGCTATTAAGTCTTCATTTCCTTTAACATATTTATTATGATAGAAAGCTGTGTAGAAGTTGCTTTTGTATTAATCCATCATATGTTGGCTTTCACAAATGTTTCAAAACCTGCCAACTAAAAAGAGACTGCTACTATGTCAGGCTATAGTAGACTCTGTAATATACTAGTCAAAAGACTTTCCAAGTGTACACTTCCATTAACCCTGATATAAGCAAAGAAAGGAAAATCTGTTCCTCATCCCTTTTCCTGTCTGCAAGAAGTAGAAAATCACACCCATAAATTTATAGCAGAATGGAAGTCACACTCCATAGGTCTATTTACAGTCCTCTCGAAAATCAATTGAAACTGAGTTGATAGAGGACTTGCAAAAGCAGCAGTCTGCTTGGCACTAAAGATGAAGCTAAAAACTGAAGTAGTCCTCTGGACTAGCCCACCCCAAGAGATAACAGGTAGTAATGTGGATAAGAGCCTGCAGAACAGGCACTGCTAGGCAAAGCCCCAGGGTCTGCCACAACTCAGTGAACAGCATAGATGACACTTTTTGATGTGGGTTGGATGGAAGCAAGTAGTTATTTTTCTTTCTTAAAGCAATTGCCCCTAAAATGTGCCAAAGAACTGTCAAAATTAGTAGGTCTAGTAATGTGCTTTAGTAGAAAACTATCATATTTATAGGCAGTTATACATGAAGTCTGTGTAGAAAAGATTTCTTTATAATTACCACCAAAAATAGTCTGTCATAGCAATTTATGCCACTGCAAATACTATTTTTCTTTATAAAGGTTTCTTTCTTATGTTTTGCTTTAAAATATATTTACAGTGAAAGAAAAGGGCAAGAAAAGCTCTTGGCTTTCAGTTCAATAACAAGTAGTTCCTAACAGACTAATGAACAAGGACAACAAAAATCTGGGCCATTATTCACAGCCACTGCAGCTAAAATGCATCTGCCAGCTCTACCGAGAATATTTGGTCTAAAATGCATGCATACTGTGCAGGGGTCTCAAAGCACAGGTATTGCTAAAAGATGTATATCTCCTGTTGGAATATATGAAACCATTTCAATTAATTATATCCAGCAAGACTTTGCAATAAATTAGTAACACATTTTAAACACTATTTACACTGTTCCTTCTTTCCTTGGAGGAAATTCATTGTGTTCAACTGAGGAAAACATCAGAGAAGCCAAGAATGACCGTGATTTACGGTTTCACAGTAAAAGTCAAACACTCCTCTAAAACTTGAATGAAGAAATAATGCATGAGCACTGAGAATATATTCCAGAGATATCATTCGGCTTGGTCCTGAACTTGGAAGACGTTTCCTGTCAGTGGATCCCTGCTCAACACAGAGTACTCTGCAGAGCTGTGGACTTAAATCCTGGAATAGCTATATTTCTTTTAGACTGCTTTTTATTTCAGCTTAGCTTGCAAATGCATCGGTGAGACGTCCTACACATTTCTACACCACCTAATGCGGTGGAAGGAGCATCAGGCCTGACTGCATCACTTGACATATAGCGCTACTTTAATACAAAATAAAATTATTGTAATTGAAAACACCATTTGGCAGGTTGCTATTAAATATGTATTGGACTATTGCCTTAGACCCATGTTTCATTTAACGCTCTTGTTCGTAGGTTCTGGTTTCTATTACGTTTTCGTTTATTGACTGGGGACCAAATCCGAGTCGCAACACTTTCCGTGGGATCCCGTTCAACCCTTCCATCCAGGAAGGCTGCCCGCTCAGGGCCCACGTCACCACGTCACCACCCCGCAGTGACACGCCGTGCCGCCATCCAACGCTCCCCCAAACCTGCAGCCCAAACCCAGGCCTCAGGTTTTGCCCCGAGCCTCCGGCGAGGAAGGGGACGGCACGACCCCTTTGCCTGCACCCAGCCTGCCCGGCCTTGCCTCCACAGCACCCGAGGCCCTTGAGGGCAGGGGACGGAGCTGAGAGGGTGAAGAAGGGCAGTGAGGGGACGTGGGACATGGTGGCAGGCCTGGCTCCCCGTGGTCCCAGCCTGGAGATGAGGGCCCGGCGCGAGGCCGACGCTGCTCCTCCAAATCGGTCCTGCCACTGACTCAGAGGTTCTGGTTTCGTGTCCAAGTAATTCAATCAAGCGTCCTTTGGGGGTTCCACAGAGGGGTTTTGGTTTAATTTTCCTTCCTTTTTTTCCGTTTCCACACTTCTTTTTTCTTTCAAAAAGTGGATAAAAGCCTTTCATTAAACAATTTAAGAAACCTCAAGGAAATGTATCAAGAAAATGTTTCTCACTAAGGAGCTCTGCTCTTCTGTCCCAGTTATCAGACAGCACTGACAGGAAGCACAGTTTCAGTATCACGATACTCTGAATCATTAAAAGTTAGTATCAGCTGCAATATTTGAAGTTTCTTCTAAAAAAGCCCCTCAGCTTCTTGCTGTGTGACTCTCATGCTTGGCCACCACGTGGCTATGGACTTGGGGAACCTTCCCGTCCAACAGATGGGTGGAGCGAGGTTGTGTAGATTGGGATGGTCTCACACCTGAACGTCCGTCCTTGACATTTACACATTGTGTAAGATAGTTATATCTCTTTTGTTTGTTCCTTTTAACAAATTTTTGCCTGTCTTGCTTTCAGCAGTTTACTGCAGAACCCACTTTCCTTTTAGATAATTTAATAGACTTTAGCTAATTTAATAGACATTGTATAGTCTTGGCTAAGTATGTTCACCATAATCTATAAAATAGGTTGTAGTCAAAAGGAACAAGAAGGTCTTGTTCTATTCTTTAAACTTTTCTGAAGAAAAGTTGGACCTCTTTTAAAAGCTATGTGTCCCTAGAGTGTGGAGAAAAGCTGAGGAAGGTATATGATGACAGTAGCTCCAGGATGAGCACCTTAACAGCTCCTTTCTGAGAAAACTTGTATCAGATGTAAGAAAACACGAGCTGCTCTAATCTGTTGTTAGCCCAAACCACAGGCAACCGCAGTCTGAGGTCCTAAACTGGTGATGTATTGTTATAGGACTGTAAACATAGCAGCTACCCAGAGAGGAGGGAGGACCTGGGAGATTAAATTCTGGCTGGAGACCTGGTGCCCATGTCTTTTCTCTCTCCCGTGCTTTGGCCTTTGTGAAGCACCCACATTCACACAAACTAAGAGCTTTCCTGGGCTACCTGGGAAATGCCTCAATGCTGAGGTTCTGTTTATAAATTGCTATAGATCTGAGTACAATGCAGCTTTTTATTACAATTTTCTCCTTAAAACTACTGTCTTAAAACAGTAATATAAGAAATGCAATAAAATCCATAATGCTTGCCGGAAGAATATCTACCTAAATCCACTGACACTGTGGTGCAGGCTTTCAGTCTCCAGGGAACCACTTCAGGCTGGAGAGGTAAGAAATAGGAGGTGTTGCATACAACCTGATTTCCCAAAGGAGACAATGCTCTGATCTCTTTAATTATATGGCATTACCACCCTATTAGAAGGTAGAATATTTAGAAGAACAGATGATTCTTCTTCATTTGCTTAATCTAAATTCTAAAGAGCAGATAGCATTCAGAAGAATTTGTCAACCACCAATTGTATTGGTTGCTCTTAAAGGTCTGGTTTCCCCATTTTTTTCATCCAGCATAATTCATATTCTCAGTAACCAGCCACCTTTCTCTCAGAGTGTGTTTTTTTTGCTTGGTTGGTTTTTTTGGACTTCTTTTGACATTTATTGGACTTTGACCATGGTGATCAGAATTACTTAATGGCACAGCGGCCCAGTCAGCAATCACAAGGTGCAGGGCATGCCCCTACGCTGTGGGTACAGATGCACTCATCCTGGCAAATTTTGCATGAGAAGCACTACAAAATGCACTGCAGGGCCACTTCAGCCTCTGCCTCAAAGCAGATGGAGATTCAAGCCTCCTAGCAGATGCTTTCCAGCATAACATGGCTCGACTGCTCCTGAATCTGAGTTAGCATCACATTAACCCTACTTTGCTGTGTGGGGGTTTACTTGATCAGGTTTCTGCTCCGCTTCCCATCTGACATTGTGAGGGATTCCCACCCCACTGTGAGTTTCCAGCCGTGGGTCTCTTATCCTTAAACTAGGTCTGTGCAGCCAGCAGTACAAACCTGGTCTGGATCCATCTCGGGCACAAGACTGCACTGCTGTTGAATTATCCAGGGTATCTGACAGAGAGATCATGCTACTGTTAAGCTTTTATTTTGTTTCTTGCTGGGCGTGATAGAGCAAATACCTGAAGTGCCATAGTAGTTTGAACACATGATATACGATCCAGCACAGAAGCTACTTATATAAGGATGGTCCCTCACAAAATTTTGAACACACTAGAACTGGCAAATTGAGTTTATATTGTTTTATCCATTTCTGTCTTGCAGTTACACCTGTTTTAATCTAGTTCTAGAAGCCATCAAGTATGATTTACTGTATTGTGGAACCACAGTCTCAGTTTTACCAACTTGCTTCTCCTAGCAATTTGCTTCTCTTGAAAGTCTCTGAGCACTAGTAAAAGGCAATTTATGTTTCGCAGAAATCTTTGAAAGTATGTGATGTTTCCATATCATGTGCCAGCTCATCAGCTGTTGTAAATCCATTAAAGCCCAGAGACCTGGTTCACAGCTTACTCCTGATGAGGATCTGACTCCATGTATCATACCCTTTCACAAACCAGCACTGTTTCAGTCCTCTTTCTGTTAAAAGTTTCTGTCAGGGAAACAACAATATCAAGACCTATTATCCACATTCAAGAAAAAAATTCTATTACAGAACTGAAAAGAACTCAATAGTTTCAACAACTAAAGGATCTGTAATGTTTTCCAGAAAGTAAAAGGTGTTATTAATTCAGCACAATGAAACCCCTCACAATGACTAGGATTAAATGAAGCTGATTTTTAATGGCATATTAGGTGCTTTTTTGAAGGAGCTGTTGGTTTATTCACTCCTTTTCATCCACCATGGTGTCACTTCAGGACAAAGACAAGTTTGTGCAGATGCCATACCTCTGCATTTTCATACTGTTAAATGCTTTGATTTTTTTAAAACACATACTTATCTCTGAATTTCCTGGAATTTTAATGCTTGAGAACAATTACAAGATCCTGTTAATGTAACTTTCTCCCTCCAAGGAACCGATGCACACTTTCCAATGTTAGGCCTTTTTTTTTTTTTTCCCTCAAGAACATTTAGTAATATTTATTAAAAATCTCTACATCTACGAAATAGATTGTATCAGAGCTGCAAAATATATCCTAACACGTTTCATGTGACAGATTTATAATAAGGGGCTTAATAAGTGGCATGATCACTTCGTCTTAATGGATTGTTTATGATGGAGAGGATGCAAATTCACTTGTAAATTACCCAATTTGTTTCTTATCTTCTACAAGGTCATCCTTTTTTTAATGCTGTGCAGAACTCAGTAATGTGGGTGTCTGGTGACTCCATTACTGTTAGCATCTGAGCATTCATTATCCCATCAGCTTTCCCATTAGCTGTGCACACACCTACAAAACATAACTGTTCTAACTGTGATGGGCCATTAAAAGTTTGAATGGTTGGTTATGTTCCCAGGATTGTTGAAATCAATAGAACCAGCTATTCAGCTTAATGGGGATAACTAATGCCATTAAAATCAGTGGCAGATGAGCCAGTACTACTGTTCCCAAACACATGTTTTCAGATAGGAGCATCTAATAATTTAAAAACAGGACTTCCATTATGCCTTTAACCAGAAATGTTCTGCAAATCCATGTAGTATTATTTCACTTATTGGAAAGCTGTGACTTTTATTATCGTCTTTTCTACAAACATTTCAGCTTTCTGCTGTGAAACAAATCTGTTTTCTTAAAATCACAGCACCATGTACTACTCCAAGCATTGTTTTATTTGAACATCATTCAGGCCTTGACAATACCAGGCATCCCCCTTCAAAACCCTGTTTTATTTCAAAGGTAACGTAGCAGAAAGACTTTCTCTGGAGGTTTCTGGTACTGTACCACAGCAGTCAGCTTTTCTATTCGTGACTCTTTTCTTAACCAGCATTTTTAACGTTGTGAGGTTTTTTATCTCTCTATTTTAACTTTATAACAGTTCTTAGTGTTACAGAGAATTACACTGATTTAGTCATGGCCTATAAAAGGCTGTGATTCCACGCATTCTTGGCCATTCTTGTATATGCAAAAAATAAATTCTTCTGACTGCTACTTCACAAAAATCGTACTTTACACAGTCGTGTTCTGCAGCTCCTGATCTGCGTCACTGACATCTTTTGGTTTTCTCCTGAATATCCAGTCTGTTTATACTTTTACTATCTCACAAGTCAGCACTTTTTGTAATTACAGTTGTGTTAATCTTTGTGTGTTTGCCTTATGGTCAGTGTACAATTTAATGCATTCATCCTACAGTTTGGTTATCTGTCTATCAATGGAGAACCATGCCACCAGAATCCTCGGTCTTTTACAAACTGCTTTCCAGCACCTTAGAGAATTACATTTTTTTCAATTTAAGCTCTTGCTGCATTGTGTACTGAAAGGCATTTTATTTGTTGTTCTTACCAACATCGGCAAGAGGACTCAAATATTGTAGCTTCACAGCCTTGGAGCTCTAGTTAGCCCAGTCACATTGGCACTGGCCTGGGCCTAAAGCAATATGTAAAGATACTATGAAGAAAAACATATAGAATCACTAGCATAAGACATTTGCACTTATGACATTGCATGAGCTTTCACCAGTTAATATCCAACTCTTTTGAAATCATGAGTCATTCCTTACAGACTTAGCAGTTCAATCACTTTTCTGTTAGGTATGGGCCCTTATAAGGGTCTTGCTAGCCTACAAAAAAAGCAGTGGGGGCTTTGTTTATTTGTGTCCACAGGTCTGCCGTTATCCAAGCTCCAAGAGTATGTAGGGGAATGTACTTGCATGGATGAAAACTTTAAAATTAACAAAAATAAAAACAAAACAAGAAAAACCCCACCTCCTATAAGAAACTCCTTTTTTCCTGAGTTCCAGAAACAGAGTTTGCAAATAAGATAACCTCTGCAACCACCCATGGGTCAGGCAGCTTTCAAACAAAGTTTCCCGTTCTGCTTGGCAGTCTCTCGTCTCAGATCTCAGCATGTACCCAGGTAGGCTCAAACCTTTGCCAAGGACTAGGCTCTCCTCTTCTGCGTGATACTCTTCACTTGCCAGGACTTAGGTTAAAAGGAGGAGGTTAAAAGAAAACCTGGTCTTGGTACCTAGTACAGGGAGAGGACTAGCCTGCATTTTAGGGATACCTTTCGAGTTGTATCTGCAGAGGTCTTTCAGGGCTGCAATGATGCAGGCCTGGCGCCCAAACCCATAATGCCTATCTGAGCAAATCACATTAATTGGTTACTGTTAACTTAAAGAAAAAAGAAATGCTTCCTTTCACTGAATAGTTCCTAACCTTTACAAACTAAAAATTGGGAACAGAGCACACTTACCTGCCTCCTGCTGAGTAATTTTTCTGTTTATTGGTATTAGCTTTCAAATGACAGTACTAAAGAGCTATAATGATCTGTACTGAAGACACTTAGCAAAGGGCTCATTAACAGCTGAGATGAGCTGTAAAAGAAACACATAAAATGTCAAGCTAATTTAAAAAATCACACTACACTGGGGAATGAGCAATTAAACAATAACACACAGCACAGGAAAGTCTGAAAATGAACATAGCAGAGCAGCAGACACTGCTATCGTTTGGAATCCAGCTCAGCTCCCATAGTGCATAACAGGAATGAAAGTCCTGGAAATGTAAGAAGAGAAACATACAGATCCAGTGTGAAAACTCAGTAACGAAGACCCATGCTTCAGACTTACCATATAGAATGTGTAGGAGGGCACTGTATCTTAGACAACAGGGATGCCACCCTGTATTCCCCAACGACAGGCCATCTAAACAGGCATGTAAGAGTAGAGCAGGAATAGCTGTGAGAAATTGCAATACTACTGCCAGTGCTGTGGGGAGACCGCTGAGAGAGTGGAGGAGACCAGCAAGCACGGAGCCTTGAGTTGAGCCCATGAAATGGATTCTGACTTAGGGACCGTGTATGGGCTCAGATTGTAAACACCTAAGAGGCAGTCCTCGTGTAAATATGTATGTTCCCTATACAAAAAATGGAGACTGCCAGGTGGGTGACTCTGTTCCTGCTAAGTTTAGATAAATAGGTCAGGCAAAATGGATGCCACGCTACAGGTTTTTCACTTGCACTCTTTGGACTACCCATTGTAAAGCTCTAATTATTTTCCAGAAGAACCAGAAGCATCACAGAAAGACTGTGAACTGCAGAATCACTGAAAAGGGAGACTTAAAAGTGTTGATACTTTAAGTGTTGTTAGTCCTTGCAATTTGGCCATTAGCTCACATTCTACACCCAAGGGACCTTTCTCTTTCTGTGTTCATCATCTTTTGTCGTGGGGATTTCTTAATCATCATGAAATCTCTGTAGTTCAGAATGCTTCTATCTTTTATTTCACTACTGAATTACTCGTGAGTGAGACGCTTCACAGATGTTCTGAAGAAGTATTTGAATAGTCACAAATCTTCTGGAAATCCAGTTAAAGACTTTAAAAATGAAGCTCATGTTCCTGAAGTTCCACCAAAAGCTTGGATACCTGTCTGATTTTTTCACAGATTCCTGTTGCTTTTTCAGCCCTAATTCACTTAAAAAGAATGATTACGGGCTTCTGTGGAGCTACTGAAAAATTAGAATGTACAGAATCAGGCTTCTTGTCAACAAAAGATCATTCATCTGCTGCTGAAATATTAAAGAGCGTGCAGTTTGGCTTCCCTGTGATTTCATGAGTAATCAAATTTAGAAAAATGCAGTAGAAATATTAAAGTTTTTATGGTTTGTTCACTTGTTCACTATTTGCTTGGAGGTTGGTTGGGGGTTTATTTCTAAGGTCTTTTCTCAGGAGAAGCAACTACTTGGAAGGGTAGGGGTTTTTTTTTCAATTTCCATTTGAGAAAGCAGTAATTAAAACATAAAAGCAGCGTTTAAACTCCTCAGTCCATAGGTCATGCCTGCGCTTTGAGCAAAACTTTATCACTCTTGAACTCCCATTATCAAGGAGCTGAAATGTCTTGTTTAAGTTGAAACCATTTTCTAAAGTCACTTGAGAAAAACTAACGGATGATGTGATATGATACTGTAGCCATCAAGAAAAATTTCTGCTGAATATGACAGAGAAGGCAGAAGAGATCAGATAATGAAGACAGGATGGCAGAAGAAAAATCCACCAAAAGAAATCAGTTTTAAAAGCAGAGTAGAAGTAGGAGCGTGGAGTTGGACCACTGAGGGTAATAAGGGAGTTCACCTCCTAAGTTACTTCCAGTCCTATTGATCCCACACAGCTGGAGAACAATCAGGTAGTTATGGCAGTTCTATTCACATCCCAGAAACCTGCAGTCACTTAATACAATACTGGTGGTGGAAAGGGGAAAAGAACATTACCATTCCTAAAAAAGAAGCCAGGCCTCTGAAGACATGTTCCTTTTTTAGTTCAAGGATGGATTGGACATTTTTGGAAAGCCAATATTCTAAAACAAGGAAAACAATAATGATATGTCAGCTGTTCTAAGAAAAATGATTCTGACAAAAAAAGTTTCAGTCATGGAAAATAGTCTTGAAACCAGATTCTGTTGTTAGATTTATTAAGGGTTTGGTTTTTTCACTTCTTTCTTTGACGGCAATGTGGAAACTCAAATCCAGCATTCAAACTGCAAAAATGACATACAAAAATAAATATTGGTGCTGCTGAAGGAAGATATTTTTGAAATAGTTTTATGGCTCAGGCAGACAAAAGCTCATCTTGAGCCTATTCTTAAGCATTTGCAACACATGGGATACATTTGAGATTTCTTCATAAAGTACCACCAGCATGTTAAAGTGCACTCCAAGTTTGAGCCAACCCCAAAAGCTTTTCTTTTTATGAGCTTCCTGCCAGTTAAAATAATATGTTCTACCACACACACACATATATACATCTATACACTGTAATGTATATGAAACTGGTTTTATATGTTGAAGTATGGTTTTGCCTATATTATTTTAGTATTTTAATGCACACTTTTAAAGTTCTTAATATTGGAGTGAAAGTACCCTGGTGGTATATAAAGTTTGGTTTATTCATCAATTTGCTGTCTACCTTCATAGAAAAAAAGCATAGTATTCTCTTTGAGGCACCACATGGCAATTCACAAGTTATGCCTTCATTTTCTGGCTCTACCATTGGCTTCATGTATAACACTTGGCAGAATATTGAATCCTTTTGCTTTATGAAATGGGAATAAGAATTTTCTGCAACAGAAGGAGTATCCAAACGAATGAGACAAGACCACATGCTTAAAAATAAAACAAATTTTGAAGGCAGCTTGTGGCTTTATACAGTAGCATCTTTCTGCCCCAGTGCTGCTGACACATCTTCCCACCCACCAGAGGAACATTTTGCTGCAGCCCCCCCCTTGCTCTCAAACCCTGCTCCAGCTGGTGGGAGTGAGGCAAAAGACCATTAGGGCTCTATGTTCTTTGGGTTTTATCTGATTTAGCTACTTAGATTAGAAGACCCAGGCCACCATAACCACCTTCTTAGGTGCTAACTTCTGTGAGAAGTAGGCACATAAATTTCTTTATGGCTCTAAGTCCTCAGGGTGTGGGCATAGCCTCACCATATGCCTGCATGGTGCATAAGGCACTAGGACTATAAGGCAATACTGGAACAGAAGAGGAATAAAGAAACAAACTTTATAATCAGACTACTTTAAATATCTTCCTCAGTGGCGACAAGTAGGCTGCAATTCTCATAAAATGAGGGTTGGCTTTATTTTTCCCTTGTGTCTCTCTTTATCTCCTGAGCAAATACAACAAAGTTGCCATGTAATTTTAATTGAGTTCAATTTAACGATTTTTAAAGTAATGTCTAGCACACTGCAACACTGAATGCCCTTCCCCTCTTTTTTTGTTTTCTTTTATAAAACAGTGTCAAAAAATAGATATTTCACTGAATGTCTTAACATTTGAGTATATTGAGGTGCGCTTTACTAATATCTGGTTTTAGCAGCACTGTTGCACTAATACCTCCGAAGGGATCTGAGAAGCAGGAGGTCTTTTAAGTTATGATAGAAGAGAGACATTTAAACAAAGGAAAATATACATTAATTGGAATAAGTATATTTCCTAATTCTGGATTCAATATTCCAGCTCTGTTAGAGTCAAATACCGAACTGGAGCACACACTAAAGTTCATGCTGGCAAACAATAAGCGAATGAATAATCCAGAACATGAGCCTCGCTTCTGTGATAATTTTTTGCACACTGCAGTTTGCTGTTGCTGTCCCACTTTAAAGCCGATTCATTTTTGCAACGTGAAAAAGGGAAAACTCAGCGCAGCCGGGTCACTGAATCACTAGACGTTTTGGGGACAGCAGTGACGGTCGCGGTGTCAGAGCCACTCATCCCGCTCGGAAAAAGGTGACGTGCCTCGTGTCCCCTGTGTCCTGTTTAAGACAGCAGATCGGTTCGGACCTGTGCGGGTTTACCTGGGATATAGGCAGGACTCACTGACCTGGGTTGGAGCAAAGTTTGGTCTGGTTTGTTCTCCTGGCCCTGACAATGGCTGAAAGCAGAGGCTGCGGGAGGGCTTTGAGAAGAGGGCAAGTGCGTGAGATGACACTTTTCTAGGTGTTCTCCCGGCCTCTCAGCCTGTGTTATGTTTCTTTAGGGAGAAAAGGCCCAAGGGAAGGAGAGATGACTCTTGTCCATAGAGTCATATCGCCCGCTGTGGGAAGGGGAGTGAGAAGAGGGGGGAGGGGAAAAGCATGCCGTGGTGGTCACATGGGGAGGAAAGGAAAGGAAAGGAAAGGAAAGGAAAGGAAAGGAAAGGAAAGGAAAGGAAAGGAAAGGAAAGGGTCACAGTGGGGAGCAGGAGCCTGCTGCTCATGGAGGGAGGCAGTGGCACTGCAATGAGAGCAAGCAACAGATGGTTTTAGTTCGCTCAGTGACTTTCTTAGTCACAGCAAACTCTGCCCAGGCCCCTCTGGTGCCCAGAGGTTTGATGGTTTTTTTCATCTGTTCTAGGGGCTGGCTGGCTGTTCCCTGGTCTGTTCCCTGGCCAGACCAGACCAGAGGGGACTGGTAAGAGTTTGTTGAGACTCAAAAAGTCACTGAGTGAATTAAAACCAAGCCTGGAAGCAGGGCTTTGCTTGCAGAGTACATCAGGGGAGAGTTAGATATAAGCACTTCCTATTTCTGTTCTAACTGTCCTAATCACTTTGATTTGATCTATTTACAAAGCTTACTATCCTATTAGATGTTATAATAAAAAATGGCTTTTTAGTCGTCGTCTTCAATTAGGTTTCTGTAAAGAGAAGGTGTACGTAGATCTAACACCAAGCTCTGGCCGACTTGTCCCACTACACACTCATTTTGGTTTTTTATCATAGGTTTTTCTCCTCAGTTCACTACTGAGGCCCTCATAACTATTTGCAATAGTGTATTAAGCAGTATTATCACTGAAATGTAGCCATATATAGCAATTGCTGTACAGGTCACACTCAGTAGTAAAAGACATAAGTAAAATGCAGTACTAGATTCTGCTCTTAGTTGCACCAGTGAATTTAAACACATCATTGAGCGGCTCAAAGGAAAGTTCTATTGATTTTTCATATCCCAGATGTCTATTGCAATGTAGAGGCCTTGAATATTCTTGTCTGCTTTGTGATGTAGATGGCTTAGGGAATATTGAGTCCCTTGCAACTGTGGGCTGTCACCCCCTGCTAGAGGAGTAGTGACTAGTATCCATCAGGGAAGATTCTCTTTTAACCCTTTCTCTGTTTAGTGCACCCAGTTTTCCCCAGCAGCTGCAGTTCTGAAGGTGCACTCTTCTGACACATTCATCAGTAACTCTGCTGTGCCCTGGTTTCTTCATGCTTGGGGAAACCTAAGCATTTCCAAATTGCCAGTATTCTTTTTAAAAACTACACTAGCTGGAGAATGAAGCAGGAAGCTTGTTCTAGTAAAGAAAGTTTTTTGTTCTTATTCTCACTTGTTATTGGGTTTCCAGTTACTTAACAGCATACGTATTTATGCTTAGAGACTTTTCTATTCTAGATTACTTGTAACAATAACAGTTCTTCCTTGATTGCCCCTTGAAGAAGGTGGGCAAGACATTCTCATTTCCCCTAAAAAACTTCACATCTTCACTGCCCTTTTGTTCTAGGAGGAACTTTCTTCTCTCTCATATGGTTTTATTTTCACACTGAATTTTCTACAAATGTAGCTAATTAAGGTCCTAATCACTGCCTGGAGTCCTATGACCATCCAGGTGGTCAGAGTACTTTTAAGATTATTAAAACATTTTATGAAATCATGCATCATGAACAGCGTTCACTGTGGATTCAACTCTGGACCTTGAGTTCACATTTAGTTAAGCTATGTCTGTACTACACAGTGCGACCTGCCGTACTGCTTTTTGACTCTGAACCAAGGGTTACGTAAAGTGAACCTTCCTACCCATACACTTGGATTGCCATTGCATAGGAACCAGAACAAGGTTGTTCCAGCCAGTCCCCATTGTGGCCCACATCTGCATCTGAGAATTTGGGACAAGGCATTAATAATGTGAATGATAATCACATCATACAACCTCAGCTGATGCGGGTAATGTAGAAATACCCACCGGAGAATCTGAAAGTGCCAGTGGAGAGTGAAGTTCTTGAGATGCAGTTGCATCGGCCTTCATAGTCTATTGTAGCATGATCATACCATGCTAACTATCTTAGCTATTGATCTTAGCATTAATACTCTGCTGAGAAATGCAGTGAGGTCTTTTTTGATCCTTTCAGGACCGAGGATAAAATAAGCATGGCTTTCATGGCCACCACAAGGGCATATTATAGGCATTTGCATTGTCACTGTCCCTGTTCTACATTAAATACAATATTGTAGAATTTGAGCAGCCTGTCAAAATCTGGTCTGGCCAAGATAGGCTTTCCTCCAAGAATCTTTATTCCTTTTCATAAATCTAATTTTGCTTTTCAATTTCTTGTTTCCATTTGGGGTGCCGATCTGCCAGTTCAGTTTACTGGTTATTTTGCCACCTCATCGTTTCTGTCCTTCCTAGGGTCTTATTGTAGTCTTTCCTGTCCGAGTCTCTGAATTTCCCAATGTTTCAGCTGTGACATAGTCTTTATGGTCACCTGCCTCAACTGTAGCACCTAAGTTCCTTTTTTGGGGGAGGTATTTCTTCTCACTCTGTCAAACACTCTCTTTCCTTCTCCCCCTTCTGCCATCTAATTTAATCTGTTCCATAGCAACACTTTTCTCCCCACAGCTATTCTATTTCTGTAGTCTCTTCCTTACCCCGAGCACAGCAAGACAAAGTGTAGTTCAGGACAAGCTTCAGTCCTGAACTTTTCCTGTTTTGTTTTGTTTCTTTTTTTTTCCCTGGAAATAAACCAGAAAACTAGTGACACAAAAACTTCTCTACCCTCCTCCCCCAGAAAACAAACAGTTCCTTTGTATCTAAGATGGTGCTGTGCTGCTGGCATAGAATTACCTGCTAACTAGTCCTTGGCTGAAGGAAAATTATACTCCAGGCCTGCTTCAGTTGCCTAAACATAGGCATCTAGTGCTGCTTCAGACACCGTAGGAACGTGGCCTCCAGCTACTGATTGTCCAGAAGGCCAAGGATTCTCGTTAAGTCCTGTGTTATGCCTGCCAGCTCCATGATCATGTTTTGGATACTGTAGGGCACCTCAGATGGTACTGAGCTCCTATATTTAGGCAACTGGATCATTTCCCCGGCAGCACAGTTGTTCTGGGATGAAATCAATCACTCTCTGGAAGACATGTCCTCCCCGTTGACTAAAGACGGAACCTAAACTACTTGTTTACGTGCCTAGCTTTCAGACAGCTAACCATGGGTGAGAGGAACTATACCCTGAGACTATGTCTGCCCAGCAAAATGAAGGATGACTGTGGCAGATGCCTGCCATGGGTAGCCTGATCTTGGTCCAGGTAAGAACAGCAGGAGAAGATGTCATACCATGAAGCCAGCATGTGAAAGCACCTACGCCACTGACCTAGATCTCCTGGAGAATTCATACTCTGGTTACTAGCACGTGCTAAAGCTGATACTGTCACATCTCAACAGCTGCCATTATCTGTGCTAGCTTAGATCAGGTTAACCAAAGTATGATAGCTCATGGTACAACCGTACCTTCATTTTCCTTATTGACACATTGTATTGGTTTAATTTTCTTCAGCGTAGCACATTGTGTTTGAATGTCACCCAGTCGTCTTTTTCTCCAGAGAAAATGTGGACATATTTAACGACCCATGATTATCTTCCAACATTTTTTGGCATTTGTTTTTTATTACACTGATTTGCTTTCCCAGTCTATCCATACCACTTTACTTTGGTTCATTCCCTATTAAAACAGTCTAAAACTTCCTGCAATAACATTCTCAAAGCATAGTTATACAAAAAGGTTTTACTACAAGAGTCACCGTAATTACCCTATCAATATGACAATTGTACACTGCAGTGTTTGGGATGATTATTGAGGAATTCTGTAGCAATTTTAAAGAAGAGTGGTTGGTTTGTTTGTCAGTTTATTATGTCCTTCTTTTACTGCCACAATCACATCTGCAAACAATAATCTTTCTATTTTGTCCTCTGAGCGTTCAGTTATGGTTCATGAAAAGCTGCCATTTTATTTCTCTTTTCCTACTGCTCCCATCTTATAAACTGCTCCATTATTAGATTGACTTTTCTCTGCCCTGTTTCCACACGTGCACCCCTGTAGTATACACGACAGTGATTTCTCTAAAAGCAACTATTCCTCTTCCACAAATGGTAAGCGTTATAACAGGATTTTAGTCAGAACCCTTCAATGTCATGTTCATATGATCTATTTTCATCTACAAAAAGACTTGCAGCATTAGCAGACTCACAACCTCTGTATTAAGGCATACAGGGGTAAAGATGACGTGCTGGAGAGTGCATTACACCACCAAAGCTGACAAAGGTAAGGGCATGTGAGCCGGATCCTGCTCCATCTCAGGCAGTATTGCTCACTTCCACTGAACTGCAATTTTTCCCCAATGCTGATACACAAGTGGAAATTTGATAATCGGGGTATATTTGCATTGCACAGAGAGATGTCATAGCTTGGATAAAAACCTAAAGGTATTAGTGTGAAGACAGAGAAAGCCTGTGGCTCAGTGCTGCTGTTTGTCAGAAGTTATGCTCAAATAATATCTCAAATGGAAAGCTGAAACTGAAAACAGATCAGAAGCATGGAGGCATGGAGGCATAGATGCAGACTAAAATGAAGTTAGGCTGAGGCATTTTCTTTTGACTTGCTATTATTATTTGTTTAGTAAATTCTGAACAAATTGCAGACTCACATCAATAGGAAAATATTTGTGATTGACTGACAAAAATATGGTTGCGTTGATGGAAACTCTGACTTAACCTTATAAAATAACTCATTTGCAGAAGCCAGAATTTTCAGCTGATGCATATCTTCACTCTGTTGAAGCCTGGTTTCCTCCCTATAGTCACTGAACTCATTCTTCTGATGTAGGTCTGCTTCAGGAAAAACAGAAGAAAAAAAACAGATAAAAATAAAAATGTATCTGTGACTGCTTAGCTGTGCTTCCTGTAGATTTTACTGGGCATCTTCATTACCTTACTTTATAATGTTCAGTATCTGTAAACTATCCTGAACCATAATCCACAATTTGGAAATGTTATTGACATTTAAGCTGTTGCTGGCAGTGCAATGGATAAGTACTACTCAGGTACTGAAAGCAAAACAGTTGAGTGTTGTCCTGTCTCTGCTGAGAAGGTGCATGACCAACCTTGCTCAGGTAGCCCAGCACCAATTACTGCCACTGTGCTGTCCAGTACAGGGAGACCAGCCAAGCTGAGAGTTTGTTTAATTAGGAAGCTTAGAGAAAGACTTCACTGCAGTGAAGTAAAAGGAGTCACTGAAAACCATGAAGGTTAAAAGTGAAATGTATATGAAACAAAATTTGGTTTCAAGCTTTTTTCATAATAATTCTTCTAGTACCCAAAGATGCCTTCAGTCACAAAATAAGAAGTGTAGCTGTTCTTCATGGGCTTACTTTAAGTATGCATGGTAGCATGCTGTCGTGGTTTAACCCCAGCCGACAACTCAGCCCCACGCAGCCGCTCACTCACTCCCCCACAGTGGGATGGGGGAGAGAATGGGAAGGGTGAAAGTGAGAAAACTCATGGGTTGAGATAAAGACAGTTTAATAGGTAAAGCAAAAGCCGTGCACACAAGCAAAGCAAAGCAAGGAATCCATTCCCCACTCCCCATGGGCAGGCAGGTGTTCAGCCATCTCCAGGACAGCAGGGCTCCAGCACGTGTAATGGTGACTTGGGAAGACAAACGCCATCACTTTGAACGTCCCCCTGCCTCCTCCTTCTTCCCCCAGCTCTATATTACAGAGCCTGACGTCCCATGGTCTGGGATGTCCCTTGGATCAGTCGTGGTCAGCTGTCCCGGCTGTGTCCCCTCCAACCCCTTGTGCCCCCCCAGCCTGCTCGCTGGTGGGGTGGGGTGAGGAGCAGAACAGCCCTTGGCTCCGGGTAAGCCCTGCTGAGCTATAATGAAAACATCCCTGTGTTATCAACACTGTTTTCAGCACAAATCCAAAACACAGCCCCATACCAGCTACTGTGAAGAAAATTAACTCTATCCCAGCCAAAACCAGCACACATGCAAAAAAGAGTTGGTGTTCCTTGGGAAGCCTTGAGCACATCAAGCCCTTACTGTTGGGTGACTCCAGAGGTGGAATCCCCACAACTGGACCTGATGGAGAAGTGTTTTAGCTGCCGCAGCGTACTGAAGCATACTTCCAAAGTATTCGTGTTTAAAGATCACCTGTAGAGCTAACAGAGTCCAATCTGAAATACAGACCTAAGGTAAGTGAATGCATTTTCTGAAAGGAATGAGCTGCCAAGTGTTTTCTATATCTTGACTTCAGTCTTACTCTAACAGCTCAGTTCAACTGCAGAAACACACCACTAGCCCAGGTTTAGGCTATTTTTACAGACTATCAAGTTTGGTACAGGCTGTACTAAATTCCTCCAAGGTTTCAGCTTTGACAAGAGTAGGAGGAAAGATAAAGATTTCTTCCCCCCTACAACTTCCTTCATATCTCCTGGAAACAAACTAAGATATTTCCAGTAACTGCTGTTGAGACTGGTTTGTCCATTCTCAGTAACTCTCTGAGAAGTTTATACCTGTTTAATCTATTGAAATTAGTAGTCTTGGGGGCGGGTGGGGTAGGGGGGTAGAGAATAGCTTTCCAGAGCTGTAACCATATTGTTTATCTGATATCTGCCCGCAACCCCTTATTTTCAAATGTATTTTGAACCTCTTGAGCAATTTATTTAAAGGAGGCATGCAAGACTCAAAATTCCTTCAAACTAAATGCGGGGTTAGGGAGAAAGGCTCAAATTAGTGTCTCCACTGGGGAAAGGCAGGCAGAATTAACTCCATTTGGCCACAGTGGCATGGCCAGAGACCATACAAATTTGCCAGTAACGAGACCACATATAAATAGCTCTGTATTCTGTCTTTGACTAGCGAAGTGTCCATGGGACAAAAGACAGTTCACAGGAAACTGTACTTCATTAACTTTGCTGCTCACAGAAGAAATTGCTGTTTTAAAGTGGAAGAAAAAATTTAAAGAATAGGGGAAAAAAAAACAACAAAAAAACAAAAAGAAAGAACATTACATAGTCTGGCTTCAGAACAATGGTCAAGTTATTAATTTAAAACAGACGTTCTGTTCTCAATACTCCATAAACAGATAAAGAAGGAAAGGGGAAACCTGTATTCGAAAAGTAGTGGACCTCTGTCCTAACACGTAGGTTCAGATGTGCACTTGAAGGCTTGCATGCCAGTCCATCGGATCTGCAGCATTGGTCTGGAAATCTCATAAAGGACCCTCTTCTTGTTATATTTCATATGCTCTCTGTTTCTGGTATCAGCTGAACAGCAGAATTGCTGAGACTTGAACATAAGAATTAATGGGCCATGGGAGGAGTTCAGTTTACCACATTTAGACTCTTGAAAGTTTGTTCATTTTCAGTGACACATTTTGGATTTTCAAATGTCCTGGTTTACAGAATCAAGTTTTCCTTGAAAGGAGGAAACTCGGCTACATGCTAATGCAACCCTGGTACCATGGACTTGCTTTGGAAATAGTGTTTCACTGTGTTCAATAGAACTGGGAGATGGACCCAGTGTTTTTCCACAACTATTTCAAATTAAGTATCAGTATGTCTCACTTTCAGGCAGCAGATTTTTCAGCAGATAAATTATTAATATGAGGAGGACAAGTCAAATCCGACGAGACTGTTGAAGCCAGCAAGTGATTTTCTTCTGAGTCCAATGGGCTGAGAATCGAACACACATTCCCTCCCTCTCAGGCAGAGGGACTGCAAGAAGCTGCCTCAGCAACTTCAAAATTTTGTTCTGAGTGGGAAACAAGGAATGCAAGGAGGCCTCCTAAGCAGAGAGGGAACCAAAATTCGCAGGCTGCACTGTGTCCCCTCTCAGAGGACTTCACTCCAGACTCTTGCCAAAAAAAGATCTATTTGGAAATGTGTTTTGCCAGATCATTTTGTTACTGTCTTAAAGAAAACTGAACATAAAAATAAGCATAGTCCTATAACACCAGGCACATAGGTGGGGCGAATCGCCCCTTACATAATTCTTTGTTTCGTGTGAATTCCTGTAGTCATTTCATCCACACATGTACTTTTATCTATTAATATATTTTTGTTAGGCATCTTGGGGCAGATTTGCAGCTTCTCTATGAGAATCTATTACACTGTACATTTCATGTAGTTCATCTATGAAGAAAAGTAGATGATGACTTTGGACTTTGATTATTCAACTTGGGAATACACCTGACCCACAAAGCTGTGTTCCACATTTAGTGCCTGAACTATGGGATCTATGGGATTATTCACAAGTTTGAAGTTAAGCACATGCTTCCACACATTTTTGGATCAGAACCTAGAGTTATGGCTGATCTGAGCCAAGATTCATATTTGTTCTATTAAGGAAATAGGAACAAACTACAAACCTTACATCTGGAGGCTAATTTGAGCTTCCTTCACATTCAGAAAAGAAGGATGGGATTTGATTGAATCCTTTCTATTATTTGCTATTAAAGGAATCTATCATCTATTTAAGGACAGGTAATATTTTCCCTGCTTATGTTACTGCAATTAGCAGAATTTGTTCAAGTCCACTGTCTTTATGACAATTTTATGCATAATAAAATATCATCAGTAAAAGGAGCAGATAGTCATACTCAGAATTTAGATTAGCAATCAGAACTTAAAAAAGAAAAATGTTTTTTATATCATAGATGTAAAGGTAAGCAACTGTAAAGCAGATCTTTCATTTTCTTTCATTTAATCCAGAAGTACTTAAATAGAGAAGAGTCTTAATTCTGTTTTAATCAGCTTTTACAAAAAATATTTAAAGGAAACAAAGAATATTAACTAAGATGGTGAGAAACAATTTTTGGTGAGCGTTATGACTAAACACAGCACCTTGAAAATATTACTGAAGGCAATTTAGTACCTTTCTCCTCTTCCCTTCTCTTCTCTTCTTCTTTTTCAATAATGTTTTATGTACCTCGTATGTTTCCTAGTCAGCAGACTATTGATTAAAAGAATATGAAGTAGTTGTGGTCTGAATTATTGCACAGAGGTAGTGATTTAAGCAATTATTTTTTTTAATGCATACCATGTTTTTTCATAATTAAAAGGGAAATGCAAGGAAAAGAGGAAGTCTCAGCCCACAATAAAGACTCCTGCTTCTAGCTCTGTAACTGGAGCATTCAGTTAATTTAGAACGATAATCATGGTACGGCTACTATTAGATTTGGAAATTGGTTTATGTGTTTTTAAGACATTTTGGTAGCTGCTCCCCACCTCTGAAAACCAAGAACATCATGGATCCTGTAAGCCCATCCTGGCCTTTTGTTTGGGGCTAGTAACTGGTGTTAGAGTTAAATGTAAACAAACTGGTGCAGTTAAAATGAAGATTGAGTGACTTGCTTGGGACAAGGGAAAGAGAAGGAAACTCTCAAGTTGAACAACTGGTTTCAGGGAGCTGCATATAAAGGACAAAGCAAAATCATCATAGAACAAAGAATGTAATGCAGCAGCAGCAGTGATGGTGGAATAGAAAGGTTATGTCTTATGATTGCTCAGTGTTAGATGCCAAATGCAATGCACACAGAAAGATTTCTGCATTCACTGGCACAGATCTAGAAGCAGGAAAAGAAAAAAAAAACAAAACAAATTATAAAGAATTTGCGTCAAGGGTGACAACCACATTACTACTAAGTATGACTCACATCTGCTCTTCTGTAAGATATTTAGGAAGCAATTTTACAAGTGTTAAGCACAACAATACTTGTCCAGTAGCTAATCTGTGCTTGTACACTTTTTTTCAGTGGGTCCAGAGCACTCAGTGCTGTTAAGAACTGTGCCTTTACAACAAAGACTGCCAGGATTGTTCTATAATATAGACCAGAGCCAGTCCTGTGTTGAGCAGGAAGTGTTATAAACAAAAAAGATCGAGAAGTTGGCTGATTATTAGTGAATGTGTTTGAATGTAGAATGTGCTACAGTGAGTGCCTCCTTCATCAACTTATTTTGTTTTATTTCTCATTCTCTTGGTCCTGTCTGGACTTGATCATGCACAATAGAAGTATTGGTCTTGCACTTACAAATGAGAGCTGAGGGGACCTGACTCTGCCAGAATGACCAGTCTCTGGAGAGAGCTGGGAGCATCATTGTGATTTCTCACATGGTTGTACTCCGAATGTCTGTATTTTAACTTCTGGAGTAAACATCTCCTTGTTGAGGAGTAAACATGACCATAACTGCCCTCAAGAATGTTCTATTTTCACAATGCTCAGCTGTGAAAGGACTGGGATTGATGACCTGCAAAGCCTTGTCCAATACTTTCTGCCATATTTTATTTCTTCTTGCTGCAGACCTTGTTTCGGCGCTCAAGGTTTAGGGCTCCAATTATCGCAAGTTACCACATATCAACAGAAAATGCCTGGGTGCACAGTCTTAGCCCTCAAAAATAGGAAGTTAAGCTATGATTTCACAAGCAACTGAATCAGTTTAGTTGATCGCTACAGCCAAAGGGACTTGTCTTATGCTATCCCAATCTATTCCTCTTTCTTGCTTTTGCCCTTCTTCCATCCTGTCCCTTGCCTCACAACTCCCATAAAACATGTCCCTGAGAAAACTCAGCATCACTGAGTTGACAGAAAACCATCCACTTCTTTTTGTAAGGGTATTTTCTTCCAATGCTGATGAACTAAATCCTCATAGTGGGATGTCATGGGTGCTTGTCAGGGTCCAATACTCTCTCACTGTGTTCTGTTATATATTGTACATGAGGATGGTTTAATGTTTAATACCAAATTTACTTATTTGCAGATATTGACATTGCATGGGATTTTGATTTAGCACAGTGGTACAACAATGTACTGAAATCACAATACAAGCACAGTATAGCAATTGCAACATAGAGTTAAATTAAAATACAGAAGTGATTCCCATTACCAGTGCCTGTATGCTCACTGTCATGACACTAGGCAACCCCAGTTACCAGGAAAGAAAATGTGGAATATCTGTCTTCTCTGAGCCTTCCATCACAGGGGTTTGGTGGTCAGTCACAGTGCTGCAGCTGATGCAAAATAAGCACAGGGAGCCCAGAGCAAGGAGCAAGAAAAGGAGCAGAAGGTGCTGGGAAGTATGAGCTGCTGAGTCAATTTATCTGGCCTCATAAAATTGCAGCCTTGGTTTAATTCACCATCTTTGTGGACTAAATAACTCCTAACCAGCACTGAGAGGCACACAGAATTGTAATCACACACAAATTCTACATTCCCTGTTCTCCTGCATCTCTACTGTGGTCTAGCATCTGTATTTTCCCTACTATACCATCCCTTACCAATTTCTGGAAACATGATCGAAAATCAACTTCTCTTGGACAAGGAGGATGGAAATGAATACTTATTGCCTGTAACTGATCTCTGCTGTTCAAATCAATCAGAGTTAGTCCTAAGTCTGACTTTCTGGATACATCCTCATGGAAGATTTCCGAACCACACAGAGACCCCCATGCTAGTGATAAGTAGACTAGCCTACTTCCAAAACAAACCTACTTTAAGCAGGAGGGCTCTCTGAAAGACCTAATTTACTCTGCTTTTCAGGTCGATTCTCTGCGGAGACCTGAATCCACAATTTCAGCAGCATGCCAATCGTGGCCGGTCCGAGGAGTGACATCTTGAGCTGAACAGCAGTACAAAGCACAAACACATCATCAGGCTGGCTCTGACAGAAGTTTTCCATGTTTTCTAACTTCAAAGCAAGACCACTAATATCAGTCTGCAGCGGCAGTTATAGAGAAACTATGCGGGTTTTTGTTAGTTATGGAAAAGATATTTTAAAACAAGAAGCTGTTGGCTCAGCTCACCCTCATAAGGACAATCAGAATGGCAGCCTAGAGTCCAAATTCACTGTTTTATAAACCAGAAAAAAAACTTTACAGTTGGCTGTAGCCAGAGCTTCATTTACCGCTGGCTTCTGGTAAGCATTTTCTACTCACCCCATTTCCATCCCTTACATTTCTTTCCTCAAAAAGGAGAAAAGTAAAACTTGGCAAACCGTCAGTTAGCATGCTGGTATCCCCTTTCTCCTCCACCTACTACTGTTACCTGGAAGGACTAACTGTCAGTGCTTGTAAAGAACTAATGTGCTAACTTTTTGGTTTGCAATATTTTCACATATTCCCATTTTCTATAAGAAAAGTCCTATATGTCTTAATAGCTTAAGCTCAGAGCATTTTAGAAAGGAGCTGTTTATTATCCTCATTAAGTGAAAGGGGAAATGAACCAGTTTGGACTTTGTCATCCAGTCAATCAACAGTAGAGAAATGCCTTGGACTCGTCTCTTTGCTTAGCGACTGATGCCTTCACCAGTTTGAACACTCCTTGACACTGCTTGGCGACTTTTACCATTCTATAAAAAGATGTGGGAAGTCACAAATGAAATAATAGTGATTTGCCATGGAAACTTTGCTGAATATTTCACTGAAATGAAAGCAAGTCTCTGCGTAAGTCCAGACTTATAGAGTGTGATAAAATTCCATAGACGTGTCTGCTGCCATAGGTTATCCAGGCCATCTACAGGGGGGTGGCAGACAGGACACAGGACGTATGGGAGACCTGTGCCCTTCTGGACTAGCATCTGAATGCCATGCAGGGTATCTTGGGGCATCTAAAAAGTCAAAGCACACCCATGTTTAACTAATTGCATTGAGATCATGACATCTGCCTTTATATTTCAAGGACACCGTTCAAGGAAGGGGACATAAAAAAAATCTCATGTCAGTGCTTAAATACAGTCCACAACTTATGTCTACAATATGTGCTTTGTATAGTCAACGTTTGCCATGAATTATCTCTGAGAAAAGACAATAATTGTTGTTACTAAGATAGCTCTAGGCAAACTGACTTTACAATGAGACCCACTGCAACTGTACTGCCTCAGAGTTTTATCTTTGGGGTTTTGTTGTTTTAATTATTAAGTATCTTTTGTACAATACTGGGAGAAAAATCAAGTTAAGAAATGCCAGTGTGTGGGTTGCCCATGCAATCGTAAATCATCTTCCTCATTTTACAATGAAAGCTTTAATTACATGACCATGGAACATTTATGTCACAAATCCCTTGCCTCATTGAAGAAAGATTACATATAACAAACAAGCAAGGCAGGGTTCGTACCATGTTTTCAAGACACTAACTGATACACTTTCTTAAAAATATGGACTAGAACCTGGACTTCCTCTGTCACACCTATCTTGAGTCACACCGGGCATGATTCGCGCAAAAAAGGGTACCAGAGTAGAACTGGATTAAGATGGTTTGAGAACCTGAATTCTTGTATCTCCTGCCTCTGGTTCTTTAGTTTGAATTTGATCATTGTTTCCTTCTTTAGTTCTTTTATTAGTAAAAAACCAAAGCAAAAGTAGTAAAGTCTCTGCCAAAATTATGCAAGAATGGAGTGTCACTGAATAATTGAGTTAATCTGATAGTTTAAAAACACAATTTTTTTAAGTGTCTGCTTAGTGAGGTTTGGAAATTGATCTGCTTTAATGACAAATTAAAGCCTAAAAGCCCTTTTACGTGAAGCTGGTGTTATTATGAAACCTCTTCACACACAGCAATGTAATCTTAATTACAACAGTTTTTCTCACAAGTAATATAACTGGATTTCTGTCGAATATGTTTCTTCTAGGTCATTAAGCTATATGCTAGTATTAGGCATGTACATGCATTTTCTCATTATCACCTTGTGCACCTTTGCCATCCTGTCTTTACCAACTGATTATTTTTGTTTTGTATATAGACTATAAAGCCTGTTAAGGCAGACATCATCCTTCTCTCTTATGTTTGCACAGAAATCAGCCTACAGGATCGAGGACTTGATTTGTAAGACACCATCACAAATAATAGAAAAACCTCCTTCATCATGATCCATACAGAAATTAATTTGTAACAGACCCTTCTCCAAAAATACTTGAGCAGGGAGCATCATTATTCAACTTTGTTCTGAGTCTGAGCCTGACTGTTCTGCCTAGTGAAACCTTCAAGAGGAATTGTTCAGCAAATATCTATTGCTTTCCAATGGAACACATCGCCAATTGCTTCTGCCCATACTCTAAAAGACAAATTATGCTGTGCCTCTAAAACAATTGCATAACTATAAAAGACAATTAGTGTATAAGTATCAACCACAGCTACAACAACTGGAAAAGGAATTCATATAAAGTGTTTGTATTCATCTATTCTAGATAAAAGCAGGTGTAGTGATCATACTGGGACTGACCGCATTTGGCTTGTACAAAGCATAAGAGGCCCTTTGTTGTGATACTGCTAGTTCTGGCATGGGAAGAGCTGCTTATTTACTGAGACCAAAGTCTTCTGAAACTGTGAGAGATTCGCTTCTCCAATTAGATGTGCTTAATTTACTCTCAATGTACTCTTTGTCTGTAAGAAATGGCCCATCCATCCAGAAAAACTGTTTCTGTTGTGTAGAGTAAAACTCAACTGAATCTATAATAGGAGATGTTCTGCATCAGTTGTCCAGTTAAAGATGAACCAAAGAACTACATTGTTTGCCAAGACCTGAGTTCAAGGAGCCTGTGTCACCCATACAATTGTTGATGGTGTTTTTAGCAACCAAGCGGAGTGGGAAGCTGTATCTTTTGTTCTTCAGGGCGTAAGCTGTGCAGATGTATGTCTAGTGGTGCTATTTGCACGTGTATGGACAAAATTGGGGGACAAGTCCATGGTCGGTCCTTCCTGCCCTGAGAAGAACTATAATGTAACTTCTGGACTATTTAATCTATATGAGATAGCTACATGTATTACCAGCACCTGCTGTGCTGCAAAGGGACTCAGTTGTTGGCAATTTTAAGAGACAAGAGCAAAGCTGTTTTGGGTTGTAAGGTACTAGAGCTCTCATTTATGCTTGGATGTATGACTGTTTCTTTCAGGTATGTAAAAACAAATGCTCCAGACTTCTCTTTCCTTATTCCTCTTCCACCAATCTAATGCCACTACGTAGGCTGAGGTTTCTCTGAACTCGTGGTTAGAATTTGTCTGGGGAAGTCCGTTAGGAAAGCCATCACATAATATCATCAGAGAGCTGTAATTCTTGGGAAAACAGCAAATCTCCTTAGAGGTTCTGTACCCATAAAATTATCTTTTCCCACTTGTAAATCCAATTTTTTACTGGTGAGGCTAAGAAGAATCATATCTACCTTCTCTATGACAAGTCTTGGCCTGAGTTTGCAGTCATGTTAGACCAACACACCTCTCTCAGCAGAAACCTGCCTCTACTTCTGGTATGTTCCCAAACCCTATTCAGAAGTGATGACCTGGACCATTTTCTCTGGCTGGTACTTGGTATTTGTCTTTCTACGCCTTTCCTGTCTAGGTAGCATTACAGCAATCTATCTTTCTTAAGCATTTTTAGGGGTGATTCCAGAGCCTTGGGCAGGGAATGCTGATACTTGTGTACATCTCCTAAGGAGGCTGAGCAGGAGAGAGCAACTGATCTGTGTATTTCTCCTGTTGGCCCATTCCGATGCTGAAGTGTGGAGCAGTAGTGAAGTTTTCATGTCACTGCCTGTCCCTGAGAAAGCATACTGGTAGCTAGAGACTGGTTTTGAAAGAGCTCATGTGCAGAGATATATTTTAATGGTTGTCCTTTGCTTGGTGCACATTATCTGTATGACTCAGCATCTACACCATATTGATTGGTACACTAATTGTTTTGATTTTGGATGCTCTCCTTAATGCTGGTGAAAGCCACAAGAAGACCCTTATGGTATAAATCCACAGAGGTGATGAGTGCTATGAGCTAAACCAGAGACAAGATGAACAATTAATGAGTAGTTAGGAGATGAACATGCCCATTCACAGAAGCTGGCCTGCTGTTCCCCATTAATTTCACATAAAAACAGGTCTCTCTTCTTCTTGACTTCCTTTTGCACATTGTTCTCCTACTCAGCTAAACAAGTTAAAGCATCTTCTAGGAATGTCACACTTGATTATTAAACTTCATGGACATTTAAAATGATAAACCTTGGTATTGCTAAAAATTTTATTGTAGAGTTTATTGCACAGCCATTAAAAATTATCTACGTACAAAAAAGTGCCAGACTTCAAGATAATTAGATATTTTAAGTGCTTCTTCTGTTACTTGCATTGGCCAAGGAATAATTAACATGGGCCCCAATTCTCTCCTCTGTGTCAAAAAGATATAAAGCAGTTGTTTCTATGCATTTAATTCATTTATTCATTTTTGAAAGTGTCTCCAATTATAAAAGAAAAAAAAAACCTGTCACATTGTGAATCAATAAGACACGGTCTTTAATCTGCACCTGATATCAAACCATTTTTCAGAGCTGTTGTCTGACATTTTCTCTCTCCCCTATAAGCATTATTTCCTGAAAACTTGTTCTCTCATAAAAAAAAAAAAAAATTATACATTGAGAGTGCATTTTAAATACCAAATATACTTTTCAGCATGCATCTTAGTGATCTGCAATACATCCAAGAAGTTCAGAATAGTCCAGGAGTCTCCTCACTGAACCAGCTGATTTAAGCACACTAGGGAAAACATATGTATTTCTACTTATCATGGAAGTTTTGCTGGGCAAATGACATTATAAGTTTAATGTTAAAAATTAATATGTAGTCAGATCAGTTCATACAAGGAGATGATCTCTGAGCCCTTCATTATAGCTACGCTCCTGGTCATGTTCTTACAGACACAAAAGTGATTTTTTCCTATCTGTGCTTACCTGGAGCTGATTATCAGATCAGAATTGGAACCTAACTGTGGAGTATGTGGTGCAATGTATCGCAATAGCTATGAATTAGCATCAAAACTGAGGTTGAATGCACCTAGAAGAACAACATGACTGGGCCTGCCCTCAGAGTGGATGTCCAGGCCCTTCATAACTTAAAGACACATTCAAACGAGGGCAGCATCTCAGTGCGGTATCAGCAGTTCTTGGTGTAGTTGTTCTTGATTCTTGGTTTTTCTTGTTTCTTGTTCTTTTGCAAGAAGCAGTCCACCAATCTGTGTGAATACTAGAGGAGAAATCTTGCTAATCTGATGTTGACTTTGAAGTTTATGTGGGAACCCAGGATTACACCAGCCCCTGAAAATTATATTTCTGAAGACAGAAGGAAATTATATAGATTTCATTTTTTGCTTTAGCTCGATTAAAATGGAAAAGTCTACAAACTGTTCTTTTGCAGCAAATCTGTTTTGGCTGTCAAAATAGAAGAGCGAAAACATTCTTGCCCTGAGGAGAACATATGACAATATGGGGACTTCCATCCAAAATTTCCCCATTTATACACTGTGGAACTGTAATCCTTATGTGTAAGTGCTGATATTCAGAAATACTGCTCCTTCATGTACTCAAAAGTAAAACTGCACTCGCACAGCTTGCTTCTCTATTTCTTTCTCTTCCCACTCTTCTCACAGCATGAAAGCAGCTCTGGAGAGTGCCTCACTGTCAAGTTCTAAGAGCAACCTCAAAGAAGTGAAACAACAGGCCAAAACATATTGTCACATCTGCCATAGCATTTTTTTTCTTTTCTTTTCTTTTTTTAACAATAACTTATGGCATATTTCTGTCTCCCCTCAGATGTTCTTTTACTCTGTATAACATATTGCTCAGTGAAGTCATAACTGTTTGTGTTGAAGGATGACAGAACACCCATCTTCTCCACTCAAATAATGAAAAGCAATATGTTGCTTTTCTAACAAAATTCCCTTCAAGTGCTTGAACTCACCTTCAGTTAATTAATATTACGCCTAGCAAAAGAGAGAGGAGGGAAGGCTGTTGGTTTATCACTTAACGTGGAACAAAGGGAAAAATTATTGTCTTGTGAAGAATAATTGTCTACTTTTCTGTGCTGGAGAGACACTGCTCTGTGAAGAATCATCCCTGGTTAAATAAAATGACCTTTATTGATTTAATTTAAATCTCTTTATTGTCTCAGCTAAAGTAAATCGAATGGAACTGCTGCAGCTCAGAAGAGTTTATCACATTATCAGAGCATTAATTTCCTAGATGATGGGGTCTTGGAATTACATTAAAAAGTTAGCTTCAGAAGTTTTAAAAATAGGAATGGACTTCAGTAAGACCATTGAGAAAAGCCTTTATTCCAGAAAAGAATTTCTAAAAGTGTGCACCATTGTCTCCTAAGCTGAAAACATCTCTAAAAGATGCAACTGTGGTACATAGCTAACCACCGACATCTGGATAAGCTATTAAATGGGAATACTTTTTCTTTAGTAGCAGATCTTGAGCTTTTTACAAACCAGATGCAGATAAAAATCCCAAGAAACTGGCCTCCAACATCTGTACTCTCCTGTAGATTATGCCTCATATAATTTTCTGGAAGACATGAACAGAAAGACACAGAATTCCTTTATGTATTTCAGGGCATGTCTGTTGCTTTGCTTCATTTTCTCAAAAGTGACTATAATATAAATTATTTTTATATTTATTATAGGTCTTAGTAGTGCAGGTAAGTAGTGTTGACTGTTGTTTTCTAATCTTAAACTTTGTTGTTCATAGGGATAAATAAACTTTAAATGATGTGTCTGTATAATATGTTCTTCATCTAATCATATCAGCTAAGAACAGCTCATTTACATGAATAAACTGAAGCCAGTCTCAACTTTTTCTTTTAGATAGATTTCATCAGACATTTGACTTTGGTTAAACACAAAATATTTGGCTTCATACTCTGATTTCAGGGTAGAATTTTAATGGACACTGAAATACAGCAAATTGGACTAGACTACATAATACTCTTCCCTTACCTGAAGTTTTAAGAGTAACTACTTTCAGGAAAAATGCTCAGATAAAATTTCTTCCTCTATCCCACCAAATTTCTCCTTTGCTTGAACCATCTGCTCTTTTCATACCTTCTTACTATTTTTTCATGAAAAAAAATATTAGTGCTGGTTTCTCTCATGAATTATGAACACTGGCATGAAGAAGGACACGTGCCACCACAAATTCAATGCTTTCTCTTCAGAAGTTGTCTCATTTGCCTCTTCAGGAAGGTATTTAGTAACTCTAAATAGCAAACTGAAACAATGTCTTCAGAGAACAATCTCTACTTCTGACATACCTGCCATCTCAAATGAAATCTTGACTGCACTTGTCTTTAGAAGGATTTAATCAAGATTTATTTCTTATGTGCCCAGACAAACAGAATATCATGGCTGTCAGGAGCAGCACCATGCAGCAAATCACAATACTGTTAGAATGATGTCCTGCCTGCAGTTTGGAGTTAGTGATATTAGTTAAGTTAGTTATATTAATTAGTTATATTTTTCTGCCTTTGTTTTCCAAGGTACTTGCTGCATCAGTATGTTTAACTAATCCTCAGCATATCAGATGAGGTATTTCTTCCATGGACAAATTGCATAACAGGCTTCATAACTGACTCTCTTTGCATACATGACATACATGATTGTCTTTGCTTACATGAACAGGAGGTCTGATGCTTCCCAGTTGCCCCATATTCCCTGCACAGTACACAAACACACATATTTTTGATAGAGAAATCTCAACCTTGGTACATGGTACCAATTAGTCACATACCAACTGTACCTACCAAAGCCTCTGAATAGTCACTGAAAATATGTGAGATTTCCCCAGAAGGGAGCTTGTTTATAAATGAGATCATTCTTTCAGGTTAGAAAGTCTCATATACTTCACTCAGTAGCCACCTGGGCCTTGATCCAAAGCCTATGAAGTCAACAGGAGGTTTTCCATTGAGTTCAGTGGCTTTGAATCAGGGCCACGATAAAATGCCAGTGGGAAACTTTGACCTAGTGGTTTATGGGCCTATGAACGTAACAAGAACCTTGCTAGATTAAAGACATGAAGAAGTCTCTTCATCTCCTGAAAGACTGTGTAGAATGACCATTAGTTGAAAAGAAATATTCGTGCACTTTCAAAAGGGTTTTAGTGAGTTTTGAACAAAGAGCACAAGGATTCAAGTTGCTAAATTACTATTTCTCTGAAGTGTTCTCCTGTGAACAAGTAGAGGTATGGCACCATCAAATGTTTTCTTTTATGAGTCTATCTTACTGCTCACATTTCACTGGCCATTTAACGATGGTAGTCTTGTTTCAGCTCTTAAGAGAACTGGAAAGTTTTAAGGATGGTCTATTAATACTTCATAGCTTTACTTTGCATTTTTGTGATCCAGTAAATCTTATCAACTTTTTGTGTGCTAAATTAATTTACTGGTCAATTTGAAAATTCACCCTCATAAACATTTCACCTTTATTTCTTTTCATATCAGCACCACATGGGACAAATAATAATGTTAGCATGACCAAGCCTGACTTTGAGGACCAGCAACTGTGCAGTACTCATCTGGAAGACTGTTCTTCACAGGGACAGTGGGCTTCACAGGAGTAAAGGGGCTTGAGCTTTGCCAGGAATTTGGAACAGATTTCTGTCCAGCAAGAACTATTTTGTAATGTACCATTCTTCAACAACAACAACAAACAACAACAACAACCACCACCACCTCAAAGGATATTGGGTTTCTCTTTCATTTGTCTCATAGGTAGTTCTTTCCTAAGACCTTTACTTGATAAAGCAGTTTGCTATTAGCCTAACTTCATATAGAGCGTAAATAGTACAAATCCTTTAGAAACAATGAACTTTGCATCATGCAAAAGCCTCTGATAATAGAAGCTGTGTTCTGGGATATGATATGGGGGAGTCCCAAACAAATATTCTGGCTTTCTCTGCAGTGCCTCATCTTGTGACATGTGCCGGGTCATTTAGAAAGCTTTGGGCTCCATACATTCAATTCTTGATTTCTTTTGCTTATCCCATTGACTCTTGCACCAGCTGTCATTGTCTTTACATTTTCTGGAGTTTGGGTGTTGCTGTGACCCATCAAGGAAATGATGATTCTCTAAAGTGGAAGTGGAGCCTTAAAAGGCAGAGCTTTTCCAAAATAAGGTAGTGATAAAAAGAATAAACCATTGCCTACCTCTCAAGGACAACAGAGGTAAGAAGAATCAAAGCTCAAATGGTGTAGTAGAAAAATTTGAAAAGAAATTTTCCATTTCATGTAGCATACATTTCTGCTCCAGAAATATGAACCACCTGTAGAAGACCCCTGAGGGAACAGCAGCAGTGCAGATTGCCTGTTAAAGTCCTGGACCCCCTCCTATTTGCAATACGTCTCAGGCAATCTTTTTTCCTATGTACATTTCATGATCTCTTACACTAATTATTTGGAATTCATTTATAATAAATGCCTTATGTCTCCTTGCAGTGTGGTGTGCACACTGAATGTTCACTGCTTTTCTGTGCAACAGAATGACTAATACAATAGAATTCCAGGCAGAGAAAGATAAATTTTTTTGTTGAGGAGTGTTTACTTAAAAAAAGCAAGGAAATAAGAAAAGCATTATTTGGGCTAGACTATGTGGCCAAACATATTTCCATCAGGGATGCTTTCATTTCCTATTTTGCTTACAACAAGAAAAAAATTTTTAAAAAGTATATTATTGGGACAACTTAAATTATCTTTGGATGAGCAGTGATTTATTTAGACTCACCAGGCTTCTTGTCTGCTTATTTACTTACCGTTTATTACTTAGTGTAATAATTTATCTTGGTATTTAAGGAAGACTAATAAACCATTACTTTTTGGCTGAATTTTGTAATGTCAACACCTAGAAAAACTTAAGAGAAAAAGGTTTCTTACAAGCAAGTACTGTATCTACGATTGCATATGCTAAAATGCATTAGCTCCCCATGAGAAGAGATGCAACATTGACATGTCTTCCCTTCCCAGAGTCTAAGCAGAATACAAAATACCAGCATATTTATAGTATATTTCATGGCAAAGCTGTGACATGATACTGGGTTTTGACTATTTTGATTCTTCTGAAACCCTTTTGGCCATTACCTAGCCTGAATTTGGGCTGTTATCAGTATCAGTCAAACTCTGACCTCCATATCTCTGGACATATCTCTGTCTTACATATTATTGTTCCATGCATTGTTTCTATTCAATGCTTTTCTTGTCTAAAATGTCTGTTTAAGTTTTGTCCTTCTTTTCATGAGGACAGTAGAAGTAGTAGACAGGATAGATGTGCAGTTTACTTTTCTGGTCCTAGCATAATGCTGTTCTTTTTGCATTTTCACAGGCATTTCAATGCTTTGAAAATGCTGTTATGTTATAGCAATAAGAAATTTCCAATTCCTAATCCACATAGCTTTTGTTGAAGAAAATAACACAATATGAATTTGGTTGACTTTTCTGCTCCTTGGTAAAAGTAGAACAGTACAACAGTAAAACCTGTCTAGGCGAGACACAGAACACTCCTGGAGACTGGGCTGAAGCACCTCTCTCAGGGGCTGAACACCTCACAAGCCACATGCCCTTTCATCCCAGCTATATGGCATATATAGCTATACAGTTCTTTCACCTTGACTTAAATAACCAGTGAACAGACATACACCCTAACCTGAAAAATTAAACTGCCCTTAAGAATACAAATCGCACTCTGGCACCCTGCGTACTCACTGAGCGCACATGGACAGAACAAGCAACGTACACCACAGACATTTCATGCACAAATGAACATAGCCATCTAGTTGGATGCTCATCCAAGAGCCCACCTGAAATAAAGAAGGGAATAAAAGAGACTAGGCAGAAGAACAGGATCTATTACAGCATCTCATCCAGACCTCTACCTTAAAATAATGTATACTTTTATCAAAGGAACTGCATGGTCACATAATTAAGGCATTAGGGACCTCATGCATGATGCTGAGCTCTGCCAGGTGCCAGAGCTCCTCATTCACCCCAGAGAGTTAGAGACAATGATCTGAGCCTTCCCCTCTTCTTAGCTTGAAACCCAGAGTGTATCTATCTATCTAGTCCTTCTTCTGCTACTAAGTTTGTCATAGTTCTGGTCAAGGTTTCCCCATAAAAGTGTCATCAGACTGTGGTTTGTTTTGGAAGATGAATTAGTGAGATGAATTCTAGCCCACTGACCCTATCTGTTATCTAACCTATCTTCTCCAAGATTCCTTAGGTCCCAAGAGATTGCACCACCATCATATAACCAACAGATTGTTGTCAAGGACTTTCTGTTCCTGTGGGAGAGGCCAGAAGGGTCACTGGAGCTAGGCTTGTTTTTAATTTCCTTATGTAAAACAGCTTTACAGGGGACCAGAGTTTGCAGAGCCTTGTAACTTGCAGAGTTTGCCCTTCTGCCCCCAAAAGCGTGGACCTTGAAGTTAGTGTTCCCCTTCCATGAAGGAATGAGGTTGCCTGCAATTAGGTGATGATTGCATCTAAATCAGGTACTGAAACTATTCTTCCCAGACATAGGCACTTGAAGCTTATTCCTTTTTTTAAAATGAAAACCAGAATTTCTGATGCCATTCCAATACTGTCTGGAAGTACTAGGAACCCTGGCACAGGACTTGAGAGACTTTTTGTCCAGCCAGTGTGAACTGCATGAGAACACATCCAGGCAGATTGCATGAGAAACTGTGAAGGCTTCTTCCCAAATTATTTGCATGCAAAATTCTGTTGCTATCACTTCAATGCAGATTTACATCTGAATGAATGTGGAAGTCAAGGATAGAGTGTGCCAGTTGCTGCTTTTAGCTCTTAATGTAATAGGACATAATTCATTTCAGTGTTTGACAAACTGGGATCTTTAAAGGAAATTGTTTAGTTCTATATTATTGAAAGTGGCATTTATATATTCTGGATGTTTTCTTGTGGTTGTCTTTTTCTCTGTAGTTTAGTTCTCTGGTACTAATAAGTTTTCCAGAACAGAAATGCAATAAAGTCAAGCGGTGATTTATGTGTTAAAAGAGAGACCATTCTAATGCTGAAAATGGATGCATATCTTTTCTTACCTTCTTTGCTATAAACAATAAGGAACTTACTAGATCAATTTCTTAATCTTTGAAGGCTTTATCCAAAGTGCACTTATACCAGTCAAATACCAAATGAATTTCAGATCAGATCCTTAATAGTTAAATAATGGGGAGGTATGAAATATGCAGAAATACACATATTTTCTTCTTCTATGATGAAGTTCCTGCTGTTGTAGAAGTGGTGTTATTACCATCCAGTGGTATTATTGGCACATCTCCATCCTATTGTTCTTGTTCACCCCAGATTTATTTACCAGTACTCACTCTTTTAGGCATTCTTTCCATTGCTTCGTGTATCTGATATTATGCTGTGGCACTATGTTAACCTGTTCGTGTGTGCTTTTTCTGCCGGGCCAAGGATTGTCTCCGTTCCCTGGTCTCCCTGGTCTGCAGCTACGCCCATGCCCAGACTAGTGTTAAACTCCCCAGTCCTGCTTTCCCCAGTGCCCATTGTCCCCTCTCCTCCCAGCTCCCCATTCCCTCTTGACCCAATACCAAACCCTCCCACTCTCTCCCCTCTCCTCGGGACCCTCTTCCAGGGCCTACACCCCACTTAGAGTTCCCCCATGTCCCCCCTTCTCAGCCGTCCTATAGATCCCTACTCCATCTTCCATTCATAATTGTATTTTCCCTGATTTGTCTTTCTCTTCAACAGTACACTGTAAAAGCCAAAGAGAACAGCTAAAACGAGGGACATTGTTTTGCTGGAATGCATTAATAGTTTTCTGACAGTGGGTCTTTGACCTAGAGACAATTAAAGAGCTGCTCTGTCGACTAACCAGATGCCAGGGACTCTGTGTGTCCTCCCTTTTCATCCTTCAGCTTTCTGACTTCCACCCAAACCCCTAGGATTCTGCCCACTGACGCCCAGAACATCTTCTGGAAGTAGCTGGATGTGGCATTCAAAAGTTACTACATTAGGTCCAAATATCCAAATAGAGATGCCAGACTGCAAGGTCTTGTAAGCGGAGCCAACAAATGGCACTGCAAGTGCCCCACGTTCACTGTCTTTCAATGATTTCCACAGCAAATGTACTTTGTACACAAGCAAGAATAAGGTTTTGATTTTCTAACTACCAGCTTTGCCATCACAGGCTGGATCCTGACACTCACATCTGAGTTCTTTCCTTCTTATGCATCAACAGCAGTACCAGTGGTCCTGCAGATCAAACAAGGCCCTGTTCAGCCTTGCAAAAACCAATTTTCTTCCTGCTGTGTCCTCAGTGACTCCAAGGCTCCCCGTGTTCTTAACAGTAATGCCTATGTCAAGCATTCAGCTATCACTAGGTGGTCTTAAAAATCAACATCAAGTGTTTAGCTTAAAATTAATCTGGGTGTTCTCTTACATTTAAAAATGCATGTGGGTTACCTTCTCAAACTTTTGTTTATCGCTGTGAAAACTAGAATAGAATTTAAATGTTACTACCTGTAAACACTTGATTCAAAGAGGGCTCTTTCAGAGCAACACCAAAGTGTAAGAGGCTCGTGCAGCGATGCACGAGTTATTGTAACTGGTTGCATTAATCTGTCATTCTGCCATTGACAGATTGGGTGAAATAAGATCCCTGGCTTGCTCTGGTTATAGGTCTGTGATCACTCCACACTGACATAAGTGGTGGCTACTGCCAAAAGGGGGTGGTCTCATTCCTGCTACTCCTCTTGTGCTAATCCTACTTTTCAGTGGCTGCCTGACGAGCTGGATCAGAGAATTAACTAACTGCTATTCTGACAGGTTAATTATAAGCTGAATCATTTCCTGACCCAACAAATTATGTGGATGCATGGATTTTACTGGTACTAACATTCCAGAAAAAGCTGGAATGTGAAACTGAGGAAAAGAAGTTAAACAAGGAAACATTTTTTCAGCCATTCTTCAGGATATAAACATAACCTTCTCCAATCAATCTTGCTGCAATTTCCACACCAGCTTGAAAACTGAACTTGCCCATAGCAATCAATCAGCTGCATTTCCTATGCAGTTCCACCAAAGGCATCACTCCTCTAAATGTCAGGCTCCTGTTGCTTCACTGCCATATGGATCATGACTAATGGATGCTGGGTGAGTGTCTTTCTGCTTTATCTACCCGTTCTATGGGTCATAAGAGCACTTATGTTATACCTACATAGCAGATGAAGATCAGCAAATATTCCACAAGACTTCTCACCACCAGCTTTTGCTTATAGCAAATATAGATTGTATATAGATTCCACCATCAAGATACACACTGATGAAAACATGCTAATAATGTGGTCTTTCTCCTTCAGGTTAAATTGATTTAAGATGCAATATTCTATAAATCATCCTTGGTTAAAGTATGAAGACACACATTTTAAGTGAAAAAGATCTCTAGGAATTTTGTGAAGAATTTTGAAATAATCTGCATAGATCTCACATATTAATTACTTGTTTAGAGTGTAGAGTTGTAATAGTACATTCAATACTTTTACAATAGTACATTCACTATACTTTTCTGAAGGAGTTTCTAAATAATTGTTATTTCCAAGGCTGGAAGAGCTCATAGTTGTTATAAGGCTCCAATCTTTTTTTTATAGACTGATATTACCAAAGATTACAGCAATATCTAAGAAATTTTTTTCTGACATGGTCACATTTCGTATACATACATACATATAAAAGACAGCTTGAACCTTCCTGATTTAAATTTCATACCAAGGTAACCCTCCTTGAACAGCAGTTATTATTCTCTACCAACACATGAACTGTCTGTCCATGTTGACAAAGAACTTGGTTCTTCCTATTTCTGAGTCTTCCAGAAGTGCTTTTGGGCATTTGTTTAACTATATCCTCTAGAAAATACCTGACTCATACTTCCTGATATCCTTAATTAAATGTTCAAAGATTTTCCTCAGTTACAAACCCCTTGATGTACACAGATTTATTAACAACCAGTGGGTGAATTCTGAGCTTAGGACTGAAAAATCGTACAAACTTCAATTTCTACTGCAGAATCCAACAACAGCAAAACATCCTCCTAGAATAAGTCAGAAATTATTTTTACCATTATTAAAACTCTCTGCTGTGCTCCCTTAACCATCTTCATAGAACTGGCAAAGAGTTTCCTAAACTTCCAAAGAAACTTAGCCTGAAATGAGGAGCAAGCACAGAAAATTCCAGCTTCCATGATTATGGTGACATTGTAAGCAACTAAATTCAGGCATTCAGAATATCCTAGCCAACCTTAGTTATAGCTATCATTACCACTATTACTCAAAAAGATTAGGAGGGGTGACAGAAATCCTTACTTAAAATGCTATGTAAGCATACAGGTATATCTGAGTAATGCAGGATTTGTAAATAAGGAATTTTATTACTAGGGACACTTGTGCTACCCTGCTGCAAGGTTTATGCAATACACTGGGCTTGTTGGTCAGGCAGCAAGGCTGTATTTTTAGTATGCCCTTCAACTTTTATTGTTTTTCAATTCAAGCACATTTTACACAATCTTCCAAGGAGCTTTTTAAAAATTCAAGGAGATTTAAAGATGTGTAGATATTATGCAGACATGGGTGGCATTTGTTTATAACAAATATAATATGGGGGGGGATTAATCCAGAATCTGTTAAAATTTACATAAAAGAAAACCCTGTTAATTTTGACAGGATTTAGTTCAGCCACTTCTAGTAAATTAGTAGGGTGTAATATTAGCATGATCTGACACATCCTTGGAGCTACAGCCATACAAGTATTAATCCATTCCAATCCCTGACACATAAAAAACACTTCCAGTGTTGTTCTCCAATACCACACAAAGTGACATTTAACAGTCCCTTTAAGTATAACAATTCCATGGGGACACACAGCTAAAGAAACACAACTATTAAACCAAACCAGTGGCTTTCTTAACACTTAAATCCATTTATACTCACTCTGGTGCAAGCGGAATCAAGACAACCATCAATTAATCAAAGTGTTAAGGGGAAATTTTATGATGTTTAAATGCTTTGTGCATTATAATATTGTGACTGAGAGTTTAGAATTGTTCCAGATGTTGAAAACATCATTTTATTAAAATGAAAAGAAGTTCTGAACTCTATTGTATCCCATCAGCCTCTATTCAGGCCAGCTCTTCTAGCATTGACTCTAAATCACTGATGTTTGGAGACATGCCAGGAAAACAATCCAGTCCCCTGCTAACATCTCCTTGCCTATACAAAGTTAGATATTTACAATTACAGAGTCTCCAAGAATGACGTCAAGGCACCATTTATAAATTGAAAAAAAGCAAAACAACTTTCAAATGAGCATTCAGGATCCAGATGAAGGGAATAAATAAAAATAAATGTAAATACAAATGTAAGTATAAAAAATATATATGTGCACGTAAATAAATACATACGCAGATATATAGATAGAGAGATATAAGGCAGAAGTAGTTGGATCTAGTGGGCTACAGGGCCCAGGTGGGTCCCTCCTGCCCCAGCCCCAGGAAGACCAGACGGCTGCAGTCCCACAACTGGTACTCAGACCTCTTGTCCGACTCACCAGCCAGTCGAACTTGACATTTGTTAGTGGTTCTACAATACATACAGAATATTTCTCAGACTGGAAAGTACACCCATGCAGAATACAGTTAGAAGTAGCTTTTAAATAAAAAGAGAGGATAGATGCTTCGTCCTCCTGGATCCACTCTGGTCCCTCCCTTTTCCTTCAGCCCTTCCCCTAAACACCCCTTAACTTACTTTGCATCTTTCCACAGTCCCATTAAAAGGTCTAATAGCAAGTTTTACCCAGTCCCACAATTCTCTGCTCCCTACACCCCACAAGCAGCCATGTGCCCCGGAGGCAGTAACTCTCGCCAGTTTGCCGCGTTTCCCTTGGCTCCCCTTGGTGGGTTTCCTCCTGGAGACCATGGTCTGCTCCTTTTTCAATAACCCTGGGAATGGCCAGGTCAGGGCACCCAGTTTGAACTGAAGAGGTTAAGGGGGTTCCTCTGCCCATCGTTGTTTCTCTTACCTTCAACAGGTCTTTCCTTAATATGATTAGCCTTCAGTAACATAACCTTACATATAAGTCTTCCATTTTTAATTTATTTGGTGCATCCTCCCTCAACGTGTCTTTCTTTCTCCTTTCCACCTACACTGTACTTATATCAGTGCTCTGTAGCATAAAAAATGTGTATCACAGAGATGAACTACCTACATCTTGTATTAATAATGATCCAGCTGTGGCAGTATGGTATCCAGTACAAAGTAATTAATCTCCTTTTGGTAGGTTTCACATATTCCAGCAGGCTTTGACCTGTTCCTACTAAATGCACTGAAACACCTCTGTATTCCTCAGCTTTGCAAAACATCGCTCCTAGTCTTTTTCCCTTCTTCCACTGCACTTTCATCCTTTATCCAAATCAGCTCACCACATATTTTTTTTTAAGTATCTGTCCTGTATGTGGTTCTCCCTTCAGACAAACATCTGCAAATTTCTCTGTTTACATTCTCTGACCTGCCTAAATCTGAAATACGGTGCTGTGAAAACCATACTCCTTCCCAAACGGTCTCCCTCTGTTTCCTGGCAATGAATGCCAACCTCCTCCCCTAGTCCTGGTCAGTTTACAGTTTTGGTGACATTTTTATGTTCTCTCTCTTTTTCCTCTCCCCAGTGTGTCTTTCCGCTTTGTGCTTGTCCATGTCCCTGTACTCCTCCTCTCTGCTTGAGCTCCTTCTGGCTCTTACTATCTCTTCCTTTTTGCTGCAGCCACCTCTTCTCCAGCAGCCTCCTGTGGATTTTGTTTCATTACTTCTACAACCTCCCCATTGCTTGAAAAAATCATTCATGTTTTCCAAAATCACTCCATATCTGTAGCTTCCCTTGTCTTGTGCACAAAGCTGCATTTCTTTTAGCAACCATGTAAGAAGCCAGTCACCATCAGCAAGTCTGATGTGATTCATAGGACACTTACAAAGTCTCACCCTTTTGTGTGCTACTCCAGTCTTCCCCAGTGTCGTGGTTTAACCAGGCCAAAACCAGGACAAGCAGCTCCTATTTAAATCTCTTCATTGGCTTCTTCTCACCCAAAGTCAGGATTTTTCTCATCTGTGAGATGGGAGGTAGACTTACATCCCTATTGAACACAAAAGCAAAAGTCTTACCAATGGCTACTTGGTCAAGACATCACTCCAGTCTTTGCTACTGAATAGTTTTGATTTTGTTTTCTTTTCACCTTTAATTATTCTTTCCTAACCTTTCTGGTGCATCAAGATAACTTCAGTATCCATTTTCCTCTTTCTTCTGATTCTGTCTCTCTGCCTGCTATTGGGGTTGCCCTGTCTCTTGGGAGATCCTAATTTTACCAACAGCCTAATCGTCCCTGTATCCTCATCCCCTTTAAATAACATTTCTGCCCTGATGTTCATAAAACTAGCCATTCCTACAAAGACATTAAAACCTGCCGAAACATCATCCAAAATAGAAGCAAAAGTTGGTTTCCAAATCTGGTAATCTCTCTTTCATCACTTCACATTGTTTTTCAGCATCTCCTCTTTCTGTGCTTGGTATGGCCCTGTAGGCACAGTGCTGACCATATCTCCGTCTCCTGCTGCGCTCTGTCTCTCCACTGACAGCAAGGCAGAATTCAGGCAGGAACCTGGTGTCTTATCGTGGAGCAAGAGATTAGAAAAAAGTAGGTGGCAGTTAATTTTTAAGTTCTCTTTTGAAAATTCAATCCTTTTTCTTGTGACTAGCTGTGTCAGTGGAGAAGTGGGCAGGTAATGAGAATAATAATTCAGCATTTTGCAAAAGGTCCTGGGACTTGACACATGCGTGGGAGGCAATATGCCCCATGTTAGCTGATGCATTCTGACACCTCTTAGCAAATGTTTATGGCCCACTGTGTGGTTTGTCTTCTGCTGATCTTTGGCAAAAAGCACATGTAGAGACTAAGATTCATAACTGGACTTGGCAGCTTTCTGTAGCTGAGTGGTTTAAGCCAGTGCGGTGAATGAGGAGGTGGGCAAGCTGAAATTATTTCCATATGGTAGAAGTATTTCAATTTCCTAAGGGGATATTAAGCCTAGAGGCTGAGCCTTCAAAGCTTTCCAAAATTATAAATGCACCTTTGCACAAAAGCCTGAGAGTTATGGCTGGAGTCCCTCAGAAGCCTGAAAACCAGTATGGTGCTGGCGTCATGTATCTCTAGCTGTGCAATAGCTGAAGTGATAAATCTAAAAAAAAGAAGAATTCAATATTAAGAAAAATGGTCTGATAAAGGGAGGGAGTAGCTAATATTTTGTACTTAGCCAATAGTCTCTCAAACAATTAAATATGGCATACAGACTTCAGAGGCAAACTGGTGGTCACACACCAGTGTGGCTTTAGTTTTTCCCTTCCGAAACCTAGAAAGATACTGGTTTTCCAGGCATGAACCTAGTGTTACAAGTTTACTTGTGTAAGAAGGCACTTCCTCAACTGTTGGAGGTATTAATATCAGGAGAATCTTCACATGGAAGGAAATGCAGAATCATTACGTCATATTCAGCACCAGCTGAGTCCTGAAAAGCTGAAAATCTGCCAGACAAACAATATTAGAAATGGGGAATAATAGCATACAATACTATTTTTTATAATAATAGACACTCACCCACATGTATTTCTAGCATCTGGGATCGCTGTAACTCACACTACAATTGTTGTGCTTCATTTACGCACCTTTTCACGTATACTGAACATTGCAGCTTGTACACAATGAATGCGTCTTTGTCTTGATGCTGTCATTTAATGATAATGATAGCTTTATCTTTGCTTCATTAGACTGATTATGTTTGTATATTCAGCCTTTGGGTGTGATAGCTTTATCACCTGCATTGGTTGACTTTAAGAACTATTATTTCAATACATAATAGGGAAGAAAAATCCTCATTTTTGGACAGGTAAAAAGGTGTCTGAAAAATTCTGAAGGGAGAAATCAGTTTTGTATGAAAAGTGTGTTTCATTTAAAGATTTCTTTTGCTTCACTTTTTCTTGTTTTACTTTGTCTTGCTTTGCTTTGCTCTCTGATTTCTGGGGAAAAGGGAGAAAGAAAGAAAATGAGGCTGGCTATCTCTTTTTATTGATAAAAATGTAATGCAGAATGGGAGAACAATTTGTAATTATTGCCTCCTGAGTAAAATTCATTTCAGGCTGTTGAAGGAAGACAGAAATTGCAGAGGAAAATTTCAAGATGAGACCTGGCAATTATGTAATTTAGCGTAGCAGTTATTTATATGGAGTATCTTCTTGTCAATTTAATCTGGACTGATCTGCGTTACTTTCTTTTCAGTGAACTCTGCTGTATAGCCTTGCATATCTGGTGCTAAAATTAGGTATATCTCTTAACATTCCTTTAGATATTAATTCCCTCTTATCTTCAGGAAATTATCATTTCTGCCGCCTCCATCAATCCATCAAGAGTATTCAGCCTATATCTGCTACAGCTGTATACCATAGGGAACTGGTATGTACATAATGGGAACGCTGAAAAACATTCCCAGAATTACTCCAGTCCCTCATAGTTATATAGTGATTTTTATGTTCTGCCAATAAAGCTGAAACAGTCAGGTATATCACTGGCTGTTTATTCTGATCATGTGGGATGTGACTTAAATTAATTTGAACAAGTGAAAATGCATGATGCAAGCTAGCTCTTGCTTTGGGCAAATGTACTATTTGCAGTTATTATCTTCCTATGTTTGGAGCAAAGATAAGTTCATTATAGCCTGGATTTGGAGCAGATTAAAATTTTCACATTACCCAAGGACTGGCAGAGAGAGAAGCTAAACATTTTTAACCAAACCAAAGACATCTTTTCATGTTTCTTACCACATGGGTATATCAAAATGACTCAGGAAAAGAACTGCATTCTGTGAGCTGGAATATAAATTCTGACCTGTAGGCTTGCCTTGGCTTACAGTAAATGTCCCACAGATGTAACTGAGATGTTTGGACGGAATAAAGGCAGACTTTGTATGACTTAAATGGTAGTTATTTATGATTTGTGCAATAACAGAGTTTCATAGTCATCACCTGACACTGGGGACAGGGTGTGCTTCAGTACAAGCAGTTTGCCTGGATTGCGCCTCTGTCTCCCTCTCCTCTCACCCTTATTCTCTTCTTTCCTCCCTTTTCCTCCTTTTTTCCCCCTGTGCTTTTTTCTTCCCTAGAGCATTTGTGAACCACCAGACTCACAGATTTTCCTTCTACGCTCTTCTCTATACCCAGTGCTGAAACCGGTTTCACAGAAAAAAAAACCTGTGACATTTACAGCATTATTGTACAGCTAGGCAGCTGATATGGGACTGAGTTTATCAAATCACTGTTTCAGGCTGGTGAAGACTCCTGCATTTTTAGTGGTTTAATTTATGTATACGTTGTAGCTATGGGGTCTAGGAAAGCATTTTTTAAATTAAAAAAAGTACGTGAAAATGCAGAGTCTGCAAAGTCTTTGTAGGTGAGATAGATAGACCAAAACATTTTAAGTTGGGCAGTACACAGGCTGCAGCTTGAATGCTTGTGACCTATGGGTTAGAACTGAAGGCGGTCTGGGAAAGTAGTCTTCAAACCATAGAAATTGCATCTCTCTGGATATCACATGCTGAGATCTAAATACATTCCCTCAGTCACCAAAATTTTCAGGTCTCATAAGGAGTCCAATACTACTAAAGGACTGATTCCTACCATTTAGCAAATTCTAGCATATCTTTCTCCAGGAATCAATGTTATTACATTCAGTTAGTAATCTATCTCAGGAGGATTTTTAATTGCTTCTCAGTAACAAGGTTTATAGATAATAAAAAAGGTACACTTACTAACAAGGCCAAAGAATGACAAAAAAAAAGGAATAGTTGCAAGTAAGCTGAATTTACACAAAAATGAAAAAAGGACTTTTTCTCAGAAATACCTATGTTACCTCAAGTGAAGTTAAGCCCTACCAGGATAAATTTTGTAAGATGTGTATTTCCCATGGGCAAGATGGCATGAAGTTTTGGCAGCAAAGTTTCAAATTTCAAAGCACCCTTCTTAGACCAGATAAACACTATCAGTGCAAGTCTCCATTCAAAGCTGTTGGGGTCGCCTGAGGAGACTTTGATAAGACCGACTTCCCCAGGTGCAAGCACACAGTTCACATATAAAACAAGAAAATAGTAGAAACAGGAAAGAACATAGCTTCTGCTCGAAAAAAATATCAGGAATACATTCATTAGTTTATCTCTCCATCTACATTTTGGTTAAATTTATTCCCTTGTCATATCAAGTTCACCAAAAGATATATATACATAAAAATTACAAGTTCATGAAAATCTTTTACAAGTGACTAAGTACACAACTTTAAATAGGCTTTTATTTGCTCTCTGACACATTTTTTATGGCGCGAGGTGACATTTTATGATACTTTATCAGTTTTATGGTCACTGGCAGATTTTTTAATCTGCTATACATTTAAAGGTCAATAAACTCTCTCTGTTTGGGTCTTAGGAAGATTATAGAACAGGACAATTTGCAGTGGCTTTATCCACTCTGAAACTCATATGTCAGAAAGCAACGCCTATAAATCCCATGGGTAAGTGCGGCAATAGCTGTGAGCGTTCTGTACAAGAAGTGACACTGGCGTTTCAGCAGCTCAGAGTATCTGCGTGACAGAACATCAATATTTGTTTACAAATACAAGCTCAACAATAATAAAAATAGCTGAGGCTTCCCTTCCAAGCCAGAGAGCTGCTTCTGAATAAACAATGTTGATTTCCATGCCAAAAAGCTGCTTGAAGGTCAGTACAAACAGGAGCCAATTTTTTGTCAAAAATGCATAGCAAAGTTCAGAGCTGTGGTCCACTACAGGACTAATATTGAGCATTATGGCCAACCATTGAGTATACACTGCTCCTGAACCACGTAAGATCTAAATATACAAATGCCATCACTGTTGCCTTTCCAATGAGGTAGGTGAACCGAACGTGTGACATACTGACAGACACTGCTTATAGTTAGAGCTGCATAAGACAATCCAGAAAACCATGTAGTTGCTGCCTCAGGTTTTTTCATTCTTGTAAAAAGGAAGATTTCAGGCAGATGTCTGACAGCTCTGTGGTCTTTTACTCTTTGAAATAGATGAAGATAGAGAAGTGTCAAGAGTGTTCTGCCATGTCTGACCTTCCTAGACATCCTCTGAGCAGACAGCAGAACTACAGAGGGAAAACCAGGCTTATTATTATTACGTGGTCGAAAAAGTTTCCCAGAATGATGTTATGATAGCCTAAAAAAATTAAATGCTATATCATTTCAATAAAATATATTAAATTGAACTTAACTGTGAAATATTAAATGGATGAAACTACTTCCTGAAGTTACACAGACAAGTCATTAAAAGGAACTTTGAGGAAGGACTTAATTACATTTATTGCCACACTAAAGATTATTATTCTAGAAAGAAATATCTTTTGAATGTCACTGACTTTACTGTGCTAAGCCTCCAGATAGAGTTTCATTGAACACATGTAATATGCATAAAATTAGTTAGGAAAGTCTTTCTGAGCACTGATTCTTTATGTCCCCACATACTCCTTCTGCAGTCTTTGTAAAGAACTAACCCAGTTCCCACCCTGTCAGTAACGTTCACCGCTAGTACCTATAGTGCCAGAAAAGACAGAAGAGAAAAGCTTGGCTCTGAATACTGTTTTAAGATACGAAAAAGGCTAATGCAACTCTGGAGTGAATTAGGAGTTTGTTAACATTAATCTGCAAGGACTTGGTAAAACTGCATAGCTGTGGACAGCCATGCTCAAGATAGAGGAGGTCAGACATGATTCAGAAAAGGCTCCTGGGATGCTCTGAAGGTTGGAGAGACCATCTATGAAAAGACTCCAGATGAGTTTTGCTTAGCCTAACAAAACAAGGTCAGAAAAGGTCATCTTCTTATCTATATTTATGCTCACATTGAGAAGACTGTAAACATCAGGAAGACGAGAGGTGTTTGTGCTAACAGTCAGAAGTTAATTGGTTTGAAAGGTTTTTTTCTTTCAAGATAAAAAAATGAACTTTTTTGAGCTGAAAATTAATTCATTCATCAGGAATAACTTAAGTCTACATTCTCTTTCATTATATGAGCCACCAGGACCACAGAATAATCTCTAGGACACAGTCTGAAAATCTAGGTAGTTTTAAATGGGGCTTAGGCAATTTAGGAACTGAATTATGTCTGATAGCAGCTTCAGCTGGATGTCATGCCATTAGGGGAGCAATTCAGTTGCCCTACTATAGGCAGTAAATGCCACTGTAGACATGCTAGGCTATATCTGACACATCCTCATGAAACTAGCATACAAGACATATGACCTGCAGGAAACCTTCTGGAATGGCAGGTGGAGACCAGGAAGGATGCTTTAAATGTCCAAGATAGTCTAGGACACCTCTATCTAAGCACTTAAACTGATCCCAAGAGTTATGCTCCTGTTGAATGAATGTGTTCTTGATGTCCTGGACTAGCTCTGGCTCTGCCTTCCCTCAGAGTGCCAGAAAATATAAAGATAAGTCAAGCCTAGGTGTTTTCTCCAACTGTATTTCCATATGCCAGCCTTGTCCAGGCTGCTCCACAACTGGCTAAATCAGCAGCTAAGCATTCCTCTGGTCTGGGAACGGGTCTGAAAAGCAATTTTATATTTATGTTAACATAATTCTTACTGGATTACCACAGCCTGGACTTACATCAATATGATACCTAGACTCTTTTTCAAAATGATTGTAGTCGATTACTTCATTGCTTTGTGGTATTTAACCATTTACAAAGCATTTGGCTCATGCAAGCACTTATTTAGGGCATGACATTGATTTGGGGAAGTAAAAAAAAAAAGAAGACGACCTGAGAAGAATTGGTCAAAACCACACACAATTACTGCAGGATGAGGATTCTGTCTCTTGTTCAACAGTCCCTCCATGGTTTCATGATCTCAGAGAATTCAAGTTCATTGTTGCTAATGAAATCTACCCTTATTTCTGCTTAAAATATTTTCCCAAGTAAGGAAAAAGTAGCCCCAAGTAAGCAGGTTGAGGGTTAACACAGAATGCACTGCTTTCCCAAAGCTGCCTTTGGAAGAATGCCACATTGTCAATAGTACCTGGACTTCATAGGTGCAAAAAGTGCAAATTTCATAACAACAGAAAAAAAAATCTGTATTTTCTGCACATAATAATTGTCAAGATTACCACCAGGCCTGACTGACAAGAGAAGAAGTCACACCAATTGCCAGCCTGTGTTTTGAGCACATAGGAAAGTGTAGGAAACAGAAAGTGGGAACTTTCAGAAAATACACACTAGAAACAACAGAAAAGGTTTACTAGTAAAGAAGGATTTGTAGGGTCATTTTCATGTCAAATTTTTTTACAGATTTCTGTTCAAATAAACCAAGCATTTGTAACAAAGTCTCCCCTTATGTTCAGGGATTAAAATGTGCAATACAAAAGCTTTCTGACAGGCTATACTGGCTAAAAAATCCCACACTTTAAAGTGGTTTTAAAACATAAATGCTTTCTGCTGCTTATCAAAAATTAAAGAAGGTATAGTCAATTTAGGCTAAAGAAGCCCTGAAAAGTCTATTTTGTAAGCATAAAGTCAATTAAATTATTTTCTATGGCTTCATCCACACTGCATATTAAGCCTCTTTGTATATGATAATGTCTTTGGCTATAGCTTCCTTTCATGTTTGCCTTTCCTTTGTGTCCTCCACTGACCCTGTTTTCAGAACTGTCCATGTTTTCAGGACGTGGTTTAGTTTCAGGACATGGTTTAGTGGGCATGGTGGTGTTGGGTTGACGGTTGGACTTGATGATCTTAGAGGTGTTTTCCAAACTTAATGATTTGATTTGATTTGATTTGACCCTTTCCAAGGAATCTCAGAGTCGTTGTTTCCAGAGGGGATTGTCTAAGAGAAGAGACTAGGATCACACAGAGGTATGGCAGAAAACCAGTCATGCTACCTTCCTGCCTTCCCAAAATTTCAACACGGAAATTTAGCTGATGGCCCAGCCAACTCACAGGTATGATGTTTTTAGAAATTTATTCCAGACACTACTACAGATTCTGGAAAGCACAAGAAACTGGGGCATATGCTGGAGATGGATTTTAGAGTGCAAAGGGCAGGGGATCAAGTGGAGCTAGCCATCCGTCATGCTTGGAAACAACAGAGCAGTCCTTTCCCTGAAATCTGTAGGTCTTCAGCTGTAAAGAATATCCATAAATTCAGTGGAATGTCACTCAAGTGGTGTGGGAATGTGAAATTCTAAGAAAGAATTTTCATGGACTACTCCCGCTTTCACCATCTCCTTTTATAATTTTTGTCCATTGGGACAATGTCCAGGGCAAAGCCATGAAGTGGAGGAAAACAAAGGAGGAAGTTGTGTGTATTGTGGAAGGATGAAGGGATGTAGCAGGGACTAAGAAGAGTTGTGAGATGCAGAAGTAAGAACTCAAAGTACAGAGGGAAGATTTAACAAGGTGTCAGCAGAAGGGACAGAGGGAAGAAGGGACATAGGCTTTACTAGTTTTGCTTGTATAATTTGATTTATTTTCTACCTATCCAAAAACCTTTCAGAGGTACTAACCAAAAGTCATGAAGAGGATCACTGTGCTGTATACCTGCAGTGAATCCCTCTGGAACAATGAGAGCTTTGCAGAACTGTGTATGTTGCTTTTTACAGGAAACAGAGCACCTGATTTTGAAATATCAGGAAGCAGAAAAGAGAAAAAGATTGTCTCCTGAAGTAATAAATGGTTGTGGTTCTGTACCTTCCCCCTGTGCTGTCCCTCATGGTCCTCCCAGCCATGAGGCCTGAAGCAGTATAACAACACAGTTTCTTTTAACTGACATGATCTGCTTTGTCCTCATCAGTCACAGTCTGGTTCTTTCAAATAGTGGCTGGTATGGCATGTTGTTTTCCTAGAAAGGTCATTTCATCTTTTGAAAAAAAAAACCAAGAAACGTGAAAGTGGCCTAAGAAATCTCCTTGATCCTACCAGTGAGGAGGAAAGAGTTGAGGAGCAATAGACGGATCCTGTAGGACAACAACTGGTTGCACAGCTAGTGTTGGCAGCAGAGATTCCATTTTTATGACCATGGGATTCTCTTTGAAGGCTGAAGACTGCTAGGAAGAGACAGAAGCCACCTGACGAAGTGGGGCAAAAGCATTTTTGCCAACAAGCTGGCCAAACTGATGGGGAAAGCTTTAAACTAGGAATGACGGGGATGATGATGACAACCCACAATCAAGTTAGGAAATGGTGAACGGGGCTGGAAAGCAAAGGGTGCCAGCTGATGTGGTCAGGAGACACCTCATAACTAGCAAAGTATGTCTGAAGGGGGCCCACCTCAAGTGTCAACACACATATAAAGAAGTGCTGATAGAGTTGGGGAAGCTCTCAGACTTTTTCTGCGAAATCAGCACTGTCGGGTGCTTCTCTGAAGTTCCTGTACCCTAATGCATGCAGCAAGGGGAACAAACAGGAAGAATTTGTGATCTGTGTACAGTCACAGGACTGCAGTCTCATCAGGGAGATGTGGTGGGATAGCTCACATGACCTGAGCTCTGCCAGGGATTGATACCGGAGCTTTAGGAGGGGCAGGCTGGGATTGGGGTGGCAGGCAGAGTCACCCTTTACATGAGAGCAGGAGAAATGCACGGAGCTCTGCCTAGGGCCAGATGATGAGCCAAGTGACAGCTTATGGATCAGGATTAGTGGACAGGTGAGGTGTGAGGTCATGGTGGGTATCTGCTACAACCCGATCGGGAAAAAGAAGTAGATGAGGACAACTGGAAGAAACCTCATGTTCACAGGCCCTACAAGGGGGACTGTCTCAGGGACAACACAGAAGGGCACAAGCGATCCAGGAGGTTTCTAGAGCGCATTGATGAAAACTTCCTAACACAGGCAACTGAGGAGACGATGAGGGGAGCTGTTATGCTGGACCTCCTACTAACAAACAAGGAAGAACTTTTCAGGAATGGCAAGGCTGGGGCAGCCTTGGCTGCAGTGACCATGACATGGCAGAGTTCGGTATCCTGAGAGGAGAATACAAGGGAAAAAGTAGGATCACAACCCTGGATGGAGTTCAGGAGAGCAGATTTTGGGCTGTTCAGGGATCTGCTTAGAAGAATCCCATGGGATTCAGCCCTGAAGAGATGAGGGGTCCAGGAGCGCAGTTGATAATTTCAAGGATCACCTCCTCTATGCTCAAGAGTGGTCCATTCCCATGAGCAGGAAACCAAGCAAAGGTGGCAGGAGGCCTGCACGGCAGTACCTCATCGATGTGTGTAGATACCTGATGGGCGAGTGAAGAAGTTGGAGCCAGGCCCTTCTCAGTGGTATCCACTGACAGGACAAGAGGCAACGGGCACAAACGGAAACACAGGAAATTCCGTTTAAACACAAGAAACACTTTCACAGTGAGGGTGGTCAAACACTGGCGCAGGTTGCCCAGAGACATTGTGGAGTCTCCATTCTCAGAGATGTTCAAAACCCAGGTGGGCGCAGTCCGCAGCAGCCTGCTCTGGGCAGCCCTGCTCTAAGCAACAATGTTGGACTGGATGATCACCAAGGGACTTTACCCCCTCAGCTGTCCTGTGATTCTGTGTACCTCTCCTGAGGCTGGCCAGTCCTTCACTCTCACAAAACCCAGCAAGCAAAACAAAACCTTACCCCTCCCAAGCTGTGAAATGTTATTTACAATGATTTTTAGTGAGATCAGTGTATTGAAGTACTCTTAACATTTGTCACAACAGATGTTATTCTTAGACAATACTTATACGCATCCTTTTTTTAAAGTTTAGCCATAATATTTGACTGGAGCTATTTCCTGTGGTAATGGATTCTGCAGGTGAAGTCCACACAATGCAGACAAGAGACACTTCCTTCACTTCTTTCTAAATATAGAGGTCAATAATGTAAATGACTCCACCTAATCTCATGTTGTTTTGGTTTCATGATACCCCCAAAATACATAGATGCTGATGCCAATGAGCCCTTTTAAGCCTAGTTCACCTCCTTGCTTTTTGTTTTTTAAATTGAAAAGAAATGCTTAGACATATGAGAGGAAACAAATCAGAGTGCAATTATGAAATTCCAGGAAGGACATTTGGCAAATGTTGATATCTTTTGACAAAACAGGCCACATAGGAATGTAAACAACTGAGACAGAGAAGAATTATTTGCTAATAAAACAAGTCTATGAACAAATTCACTTGCATTTGGTAAGTAAAAAAACAGACCAGAATTAAATGGATCCTACTCAGCTGAAGAGATTCATGTTTGAAGCTCCTAGGTCTACAGGAGCTCAGCTACAGCTGAGTTTTCATTTTGAAGCTTTCCAATGAGGAACAGAAGAGGAGTTCCTAATTTTTTTTTAATTATTGCATAATTACTTGTGCTTTGTACACATTTGGGCCACATATCTAGTTAGACCAGAGGGGTGGTGGGGAGCAAAATCAGAAGCAATAGATTGAATGACATAAACTAAATCTAGCTTGATGTGAATGTTGAGATTCCTGATATTTTCTGATTTCCAAAGGTACTCAGCATCTCCTCTTCCCCTGGAATGGATTGCAGGTTTTTAGACTTTAATCCTCCACATATCCTGTGCATAAAGTGTGTAAATTTAGCAGCCCAACTTTAGACTTTGAAAAGAGAAGAGGGGAAGCGAGTGAGGTGGTTTTAAAGGCTTTCAGCAAATCAACAAATAGTCAACATCTGTGAAGTAGCAGAGCTAGGTAATATTTCAATGGTGAAAGCAAACACCAACTGTTTCTTTCAAATGTGGCCAAGAGCATCCAGGACTAACGGAGTCGTGGGACCAGAAGAAGAGTAAACAAGAGGGAGCTTGGTGGTTAGAGCGTGCTGCTGGGAATAGGGAATCCCAGTGCTCTGGATCATTTCTGGGCTTTGTCCAATGCCTGTCTAAAGTGCCTTAATGATTCAGAGAGTGAAGACCGGAGCCTACAGCTCTCTCCTACTGTTTTTATTTGTAGCAGAATGAGTAACAGCACCACCACCACCAATCTTTCCTCTTTGACCCTGCTTCTGTAAGAAGGCGTTCACAATCACTGAACGTGCTCTAGCCTGGGATTCTTACCAGATTTGTAAACCCCAAAACGTGCACAGGCAGAAAATATGCATCTAGACACTCAGTTTATGGGCATATGCACTAACACCATCCAAGTACATATAAAGCTTAATTGCTTAAATGGTATCTCAGACACCTATGTGGTTTAGGCAGGGAAAGGGTTGTCACCCTGAATTCAAAGATCTAAATTTCATCTAATCTTTGCTTTAATTTCCTAAAATTTCCTATTTTGGAAGTTACTTGTCAACATATTTAAAATGCTACCAGAATGTCCACTGTTAGAAAATTAAATCCACGTTCAGGCATCTGAGTGACTTGATTTTCAGAGAATCTAAGCAGCCAAAGTCAAGTTTGCAGCTCCCATTGAGAGCAGTCAGTAGCTATATATTTACACGTTAGGTAGAGAATGGCATCAGCATTTAACATTACACATATGCCACTGGATTTCCAGTAATAAGTTTTTCAGGAAAATAAGGTGTATAACATATGGCAACACTTCAAGAAGAGGGGGAAAGTGGTAAAAGAGAACATGAAAAATAATGGGAACCAGGTTTATGCTACTGGTAAGCAGCTGGATAATAAAAGTGTGATCTTTTTCTTACATATAATGAATCACCAATTTTTATTTTGTTTTTAAAAGGTGTCTTTTTATGGTTTATTCATGAGGTATTTCCCAACAGAGCAATATAGTTTCCCATTAAACGGCAGACAGGTACAGTATCAGATTTTTCCCAACAGTCCTATATAGTTCCCCTTAACCTTTGACTCTCGTCCCACTTTTCCCTGTCACGTAACAGTAGTCCATTACTCTGTTGCTTCTTAAGAACGTCACCTTTAACTTGACTTAGCTCATCAGCTTTAACCTCCATCTTCTTTTACTTATTCAGCTTTCACCTCAATGTCAGTGTCTGGAGTTCTTCTTCAATCCTAGATACTTCCCAACCTGGTAGTCTCAAATTCTCACTGCCTAAAGTCTCTAACAAACCAAAGCTCAGAAGCACTAGTGCCTCTTCTCTCTTCCCGACTTACCAACTGCTCTCATTAACATCAGCAGTGCTCCTTTCCTAGCTCCTCTTCTTTCTTGGATTTTATGCCTCTTTCCTTTCTTAGTTGCCCTTCTACTCCCAGTTTTCCCTTAAGGTCCTTTGTGTAAAAAATATATGATCTGATTTTTCCAGAACTAACCTAAAATTTCATGTCTGTAGAGAGTAATTACGTATTTTTACATATAGATTTCAGATATGCAATCCCTTCCTGTAAACAATAGAAAAAGAAAGCTATAGGTAATCATTTATAACTAACAATACACACTCATTTTTATGCCATGAATCATTATTCAAATGAGGGACTGTTAGTTTTGGCAAAAGGAATTTTTTTTTTTTTTTAAATTGTCCATTCTGGCATCATTATTCTTTGTTCACAAATCATTCTTTTCAGTGTTTTAGACCCTGCTCTACAGACATGCTTCTCTGTATGTTTTTTCTGGAATCCCATCTACTCGGGGAAGTCCTCATCCCACCTGGAAGTTAACATCAAGGAAAATACAGGTACGTCCAAGATGCACAGTATGCTCAATAGCTCACAGTAATCTTCTAAATTCCCTTCTCATGATGTTCATCCTACCCAACACTCCTTATGAACGCAGAGCTTTAATGTGAGCTCTAGTCTCCAAAGAAACTGTGTGATAAAGTACCTTGCTCTTTGTGGATTGGGATGATCCACACTTTCTAAAAGAACACTACAGGGTTACAGGGTGACCAGAATAAACTAATGAATAGGGACAACTGTCACTGCTGTAGTCCTGCTACGTTAAAACATCTCTATCCCTTGTCTGTTGTAAGCTTTGAAAACTTCTTACAAAAGAAATTTCCTATAAAGGACACATGGAAATACAAACTCACTCTTCAGGGATTTTTGTTGCTCTATGTTGATTTTCTCTTGGCTCTTTCCTGCTGAGGTTTTTAAACAGTTTTTGGACCTTGTATGCCCATATAAAGTGTCTTAGTATTGGACCTAGAAGAATGACGGTTCAGTGGTCAATTTTGTCATAGCATTACCCCTGTAATTTCCTTAACAAGTTCAGCTTTGCAAAAATAACAACAATGTGCTTTTTCTAATTTGGCACAAACCACTTCCATGACTATAAACCAGTTACTGCGCTGCCGTTCAGACTGAAATTGGATTAAAGAAGTGATGTGGGGACATCAAAATAAATTAGAACAAATAAGAATTCCAGTAAAATAACAGAACAAGAATGTTATGTCTTGCCTTAAGTGGATTAGTGGAAGATAAAAATATTATCATTAAAAAACAGCTGATGCTGCATGGAAAAGTTTGAAAAGCGTTCTGTTTAGAAGCAGTCCTACACAAACAACTCTTTTCCCCCACTCCTTAGTGACATCATGGTTTGTATAGAGTTGGGGGAAGCCAAACGCACAAATTCTGACTTTGGGCCCTTTGGTGATGACTGTCAAGTCTGTTTTTAAGCTATGCTAGAATAATGGTCCCAGCTGGGCTGGACAAGAGTAACCCATTGTCCTTCCAATGCTGGGTTTTCAGTGCTCTCAGTATGATCCTTAAATTCACATGTCATGACCAGTTTTCTTAGGTCATTGTGAGCCTAGAAGACAAAATATATGTTTTAAAGTTCTTCTGAATTGATTATATATGCATTCTACTAGCTGTGTACTACTGGTAATTACTTACTGCCACTTATAATCAATAAAACAAATGCATATGGGTGGATTATTTAACAAACAGCTTTTTTAAGAAATGCCCATGAATTGCAGACATTGAGCTGAAATGCACAATGTGCAGTACTGAATGCAAAACATACTTTCCAAAATAAAGATACCTAAGTGCACACTGCATTCCTGCGACACCTATTTTATACAATCAGCCGTGAAGGCACTCAGCATATGGTTACATGTTAGGAACATGTGGATACTTAAGATAAATGGGAACATACTGTAGGCAACCTGTATGACAACTGAATATAAAAATCACACCGTACTGAGAATTGCCCTGTGCTGTAAGGGAAGTCAGTGGCTACAAACAGAGATAAATTAACACAGGGTTCAAAGTTACCTGCTGTTCAGAGTTGGTTTGTTAATTTCTCACTATTATATCAATGTTTTCATTCAAACTGTAATTTCAATTACAATAATCATTGACAGAGAACTTGCACATCTTCTGTGTTCAATAAAGCTAAAATAATTAATAATTTCATACCCACTGTAAGACAGATAACTGCAATTATTGAATCATTCTTCTAGTACAAAAAGGTTTAGTTTTAACTTACCAGCACTGAGCCCAAAAATAAATAAAAGTAATAAATTGCTATTTCAACATAGGTCTGTATGTAAGTGCATACTATTCTGCAAATATGAGTTAGCTGCATGAAAATGTTTGTATGAAAAATAGTAGCTATACTGGAAGATATCTGACTAAAAAAGATTAATTTCATGTCCCATTAGAACCTCATAAGCTGTTTCCCACAAGATCCATGGGAAAATTAACCGGAGGTGGGCTAAGAAGCAGGTGAGAAAACAAACGAAAATATATCATAATGTTATAAGAATCAGACAACCAAGGATTTTGAAATATTTGGGTTTTAACGAATGTTATGGCATATGTAGTTCTCATAAAAGGTACGTCTGAGTAGTATTATGAGCAGGAGTTCCTCTGATCTCCGAAGGCATTGCTCACAGACTAGTCCAGTCCCGGGCTGACACCACTGAAAGCCCATCTGACAGCTTTATCTGCAGAAGCAGCCTAGGAAGGGGAAGTCGTGCAAGCTTTCTTCTGACAACCTGCCAGCGGACCTCTACAGCCACAGAGGAACTATTTCTAGGCATCAACAGGTAGTCCTTGTGCTCATTCAGCCTATGATTTTTCTGCTGAGAATGGCAGAATAAATACATTTCCAAGAGCCTCTAACCTTTGAAGGGAGATTTTGAAACAAGTCATTTCTCAGACTTGCAGTTGAAGTTAGAAGGGAGGTGGAACACCCTTGGAGAGTCAGAGCTGAGAAAAATGCACCAGAATAGTACTTTGGCAAATGTTCCATATCACTGCAGCCAAATTAACTCCCTGTTTAGTGTGCTTTCTTTCAATACAGTGGCGCTGGACTTAATTTCAGACTGTTTCTTCTTCTTCTTCTATACATGTCTAGGAATTTCTTGAAGGACTGATGTACAGGGACAGAGAGTCTTGTTCTACTTATAATCTTGCATAAATGCTTTAAGCTTCTGCAACATGTCTTACTTGCAGATTGGTTTCCAGACTCTTTTTTTCCTTTCACCTTTCTTGTGTGCCTCCCCAGCTGAGTTCACCCTTCATCCCTTGCCAAAGCCTCTGTGCTCTCATGATCACGCTGCTAATACTGTGACCAAAAGCTAACCATCAGCAAAGGCTGTAGTTCAGCTTTGAACCTCAGTCCTTTCCACTCTTTTAGAACACAGAAGTTTTCTTTTGCCATCCAAAAATGAAATCCCCATTTCCTTAAAGTGAAATTGCAACAGAGGAAACCGTGCGCTCAGTCACTCTGTAGACAAGTGACTGAAATGGACATCTTGAATGTTGTGGCTCACCCTATAATAAGACAAATAGAAGATGGACTTTTATTTGGCAGAGGTGAAATTACATTTGTCATTCAAGCTGGTATATATGTTACAAAATGTACATATATGTATGGCTTTCTCTTCTTGCTCATTTTGGGAAAAGCCATGTCATAACATATGTAGGATGCCATGAGGAACTACATTTATCCCCCCCTTTCTTTCCCTCTCTCTGCCTCCTCTTCCTCTCATTTTGATTCATCGCTGAAGTGTCAGGGTTAATAAATCTTCTTTTCATTTCACATAGTTGTGCTGTTCTCCAGTATCCAGGAAGTGGCACAAAACATGGTTTTGCCAAGTCACGGTATCCTCACATCGTGTGAGTGGAAGAGTTTCCTGGGGAGAAGGATAAGCAAAATTGCATTTCTAGATCTCCCAAACTTTAAGCTTAGCAACAGCTTTGTCCCAGAGAAAGTTATTCAGCTCGAGCTTCCCTAATGAATAATGCAGAGGGACTTGAAGTACCAGAACAATCTTCTTGCCATTTATGGATGCTAAGTTACCCAAGACAAAAAGCAAGATGCTAGTTTTGTAAACAGCTATTCTTTGGTAAACATTTTGGAATGCCTCCTTTTTCCACCCATAAGCAAAGAAATCTTCATTGTGCCTGTAAAAATAAAACAGCCTTAGCAGAGAAAGTCTGTGTTAAGCTCCTGCATAGAAAGAGCCAGAAAAACTTTGAGATGCGCTTTGAATCAGAAAATAAAAAAAGGGATTCTTGTATTTGGTCTCCAGGGCAATATTTTGCCAGCATCCAAAATCACTGCATACCCTACTTAAAACAGTTTTGCCGAGCAGCTGGAGATAATGCGAGGGGAGAGCATCAAATTGTAACATGAAGTTTGCTGAAATGAATCAGACTCTTGATACAAGGCCTTCCTTTCAGTAGGCTGAGATTTTCTTTCTGGAAGATGCCTCATGGGGAGACGTGTCTTGAAACTGTAAGACTTTACTTGCTATTGTTGCTTTCAGCCTGCAGGGAAACTGAGTGCAGCCCAGCCAGCTTGGCAATAGGAGCGCAAAGGTAGGTACAGTGTGTCATTGAGAAAAGGCATATTCACCCTCGCCTCAAAGAAGCAAGGTCATTTCAAGATCATCTCAGAAAGAGATGACATCATGTAGGCCAAGTTTTCTTGACCCAGACCTCTATTTAACTGGAGTGTATTTCTGAGCGTGGAGTAGAGCACACTGCAGGGGTGTCCCATGGCTTAGCATTCACTGTTCCTAATCCTGAATCAAAAGCTTACTTTGAACAGCCCTCACACTAAAATTTCATGCACCACTTGCACAGCATTGGCAGAGCTACACTAGTTTTTAGGGAACTGGTGCCAGCATTCCTGTCTAGAAACATCTTGAGCCATAAGTTAACTAACAGATTCATATTGTTGCCTGTTTTGATAACTACGATTTCTTTTCTCTCCCGGTTTTGGCTGTGCCACCAGATTACTGGAATGTGCTGACAGGACGTCCAGTACATTGCAAACACAGCGTACAATGTAGTGTGAGAAGAACTGGTCTCAGGAGATGTTAGAGTAGCAGTAACACCCCATCACTGTTCCGGTTTATAAGAAAACTTTTATCTGCAAGTGGCAGGGCATTTTGAAAGCGTTCAGAAAGAGGGCTAAGCGCTTGGAAAGCTGTCAGCGGTGGGCAGCGTGGCACATGTGCTTGACTGATCTTCACTGCTTTAAAACTTGTGACTTCAGTGGATGGAGTTAATCCTGATCTACAGCTTGATTCTGTACCCATGGTTTTCTGTGCGCTTATTTGCATTTTTACAAGCTGGTCATTCAGGTCAGATGAGAATAAGGCCCAGTAACATCCATGATAAGAATTTCTGAAAGAGACTGTCCCTTTGAGGGTAGATTCTCTAGGCATGAAGGCGGTTTTCAACTTTGCCAGAACCAGCTACAGTAAGGGTCACCTCAGGATTTTGGAGTTTTTCAGGTTTCTCTCACATGGCTGAATTCTTCAAGTTAGCTTATAGGCAGCTCTGTATAACTATTATAGCTAGAAAATCCTGTTTTGATCTCATTTACATCACAGTTAATCCAAAGAGATTTTGAAGAACTGGGAACAGGAGCTCCTTATTCATCTTAAAGAAAAGATGGAAAGTTCTGGGAATGGATTTTCTTAATTTTTCCATTCCTTTTGGCAAGTGTAAGGCTTCCTTAAAGCAATCCACTAAGAATTTCAGATTTCAATACTTCTTTTCTCGATACACCTTAAAGGAAACTTGTTCATCAAATAGTGTTGAACATCTTTTCCCACGAATACAGACTCCTTTCAAGTATCTCAAACCACATGACTTTAAAAAATGGCACACCAAAGCCAACTACATGGTACTGAAAAATTCTGAGTCACTTTATATTTAGACTGCTCCTTTAAAGTAGAAGACTTCTTTAAAATTACTATCTGGTATCTGCCATTGGACAACTTCTAAATACACTGTTAGAACTGTCTCAGGAAAGAAATAACTGTAGTTATTTGCACTTGCTGGAAATTTAGTTTGAATTTCTGATTTTACATTTTTTATTGCTGGGATGGTTTTTTACTTGCAAAAGGATAGTCTGAGTTCAAAACCTCTGCATTTATGGGTCTTTGAGTACTGGGACTGTAAACTCCAAGGCATAATAAATAGCTTGGGTCTATAATACGCGGTCTATCAGCAGATGACATGGGAGAACTGCTGTTGTGCTCAGTGGTCATTGAATCAAGAACTTAAAAGGAATCAAAAACTTACAAGGAATTTCCCTGTCTTTGTCTGTGTCTAAGATCAATAAAAGCTGTTCAGGAAACTCAGCCTTAAAGACAGAATTATCAATACCACAAATACTTCCTTTTAAGCCTGAAAAAAAATGCAGCATACTGAGTGTCTATACGTGGCAGAACAAACAAAATCAGAAATACTTAACATTGAAAAGGAAAAAATTAATTTCCAATTAGCATGCTTTCTGGACAATGAGCTACTTCAAGGAACAAGTGTCATTATTATTACTGTTGTTCTAAATTGTTTGTTTGCCCTCAGCTAGTACCAGAAGACTCCTCATGTTCTGAAGCAATATCGTCAATCAGTTTTAATCAGTCAAGCTATCCAAATAGAATGGTATAGACGTGTCCCAAAATCAAACAGTGAATTAACAGACAACTAATAGTAAAGAAGACTTCCAACACAAGAAATGGATCGAAATCATGCTTCGATATATAGAGTAACTTGTCTTCTGTAGCAGAGATGCTGGGGTGATGTGGATTAACCCAGGTGGGCAGCTCAGCCCCACGCAGCCGCTCACTCACTCCCCCGTGGTGGGATGGGGCAGAGGATCAGAAGGGTAAAAGTGAGAAAACTCATGGGTTGAGATAAAGACAGTTTCATAGGTAAAGCAAAAGCCATGCACAAGCGAAGCAAAACAAGGAATTCACTCACCACTTCCCATGGGCAGGCAGGTGTTCAGCCATCTCCAGGACAGCAGGGCTCCATCATCAAAGTGACTTAGGAAGACAAACGCCATCACTCTGAACGTCCCTCCTTCCTCCTTCTTCCCCCAGCTCTATATTACAGAGCCTGACGTCCCATGGTCTGGGATATCCCTTGGATCAGTCGGGGTCAGCTGTCCCGGCTGTGTCCCCTCCAACCCCTTGTGCCCCCCCAGCCTGCTCGCTGGTGGGGTGGGGTGAGGAGCAGAACAGCCCTTGGCTCTGGGTAAGCACCGCCTAGCAGCAACGAAAACATCTCTGCATTACCAACACTGTTTTCAGCACAGATCCAAAACACAGTACCATACTAAATATTCTCAAGAAAATTACCTCTATCCCAGCCAAAACCAGTACAGGTGAGCATTGAACATTCCTAGCTATTGAACTGCTGCATCACTAAGAGCTATGCTGGAAGTGCTGGGATGGGAAAAATGATTCCCTCTTAGAGTATTCTGTTGAATAAAAATGTCTGATAATCATTTATTTGCTCATACATGGGGATTTGGGAAATAAGTTTACATGTGTAACAAATCAGATTTCAATCAAATTTAGTCACTTCAGCTTTTGGGGGACTACCAGTCCACCTCTGGTAAGAAATGTAAGAAATTATATGATGTAGGTTTCTGTAGAAGTTTTTTGTTGGAAGCTTGGACTTTCAAAGTCTTCAAGAGTGCTCTGGTCTCATTCTTTGGACTGAAACAATGTATACAGAAGAGATAATCAGAAAATTCAGACAAGGTACAAAATTCCATAGTGTTCTTATCCTCCATTTGCAAAGTTGACATCTATTCAAAATGGTCAGCTTACCCTGATTATAGTTTTTACTTTCCTATATTCATATACTGTTGTCTGTATTAGTTATACTTGTAACTCATGTTTGCAGTTTATACTTGTAATTTGTACATTTTCTAGAATAACCAAATACATTTACACTGGAGAAAAAGCAGGATATATGAGAAGTGAACTGGCTCCAGGACACATAAATGTAGTGCTGTTCCTTCAAAGTGGGCTGAAGGTGCTGTGCAAGCTAAACAACTGGGCCAGAACCAAAGTTTGACCTGCACCATCCCACTAACCTCAGTGAACAAAAGGACAACTCTGCACAGCACATAAAAGAGGCAATTATGAGAAAATCTCCCCAAGGCCCATTCATGTGTTCAGTTCTACAAGACAAAGTGATTCTTCTAGTCCTGAGAGAGTAAATAATTTTCTATATCCAAGATTTTTACTCTTTTGTAAAACTGACAGCAGCTGTGTCAATTATTAATATCTAATGTTTCCTAGTTTGTAATATGTCATGCAGTACCATACAGAAGTGTCTCAATTTACGCACAGAAGACTTTAATTAGATACGCTTCTATTCAAATCTGTTACCTCGGCAAATACTTCTGGTTTATGGTATATAAGAAAGGGTCTCAGATACATTTATGAAAAAATCAGATTGCTGTTTTCATACCATTAAAATATGTCTGTTTTCTGAAGCCTGACCAAGGTACAGTAAAATACTATCTGTGAGAGTATCAAAATACTCAAATAAGCAGAGATTTGGATGACTGGAAAAGCAAACAGCTAAGTAGGCCTTCTGGGCACAACCCCATTTTTTAGGATATTGGTTGCAGTTAAATAGATTATGGTGTGTAATAGAGTTGATTTGCAGTCTTCATCACTTGAATGTCTCCAGTGGTGTTCAAATTTTGCCTTTTGGCCACTTTCCTACTGAGTGAACTTCCACAAGAAATGTGCAGTGCTCAGCATTGTTGGTGTTCTTTTTCCCATTATCTCTGTTAAACAGATAAGGGCTACACATTTCATTTAATTTCTGAGAGTATCAGCCCACAGGCTAAAGATTTTTTATGTCCTCTGATATCTGTAAAATGAGCACCTCATGGCTCATGTACCAGGTTATCACAACAGTAAGCCTGCCTTTCCATCTTTTTGACTTGTCCTGATACCATCCAAGGCTAGTTAATGAGTTTCCAGTGAATGAGTTCTGAAGTGGACCCAATTTTCCAAAGCCTCAAGCTCTATTTTCCTCCTCTCGGAAGAGAAGGCAGACCTCGGACATCTTCTGGCCTTTGCGGTTTCTAGAAATCATCTTTAGTTTTAGATAATTTTTATTTTTTGGCATAAGCTCTGTGAATGAAACTGGTTCCCAGGAACATAAAATCCAGATAGCTCGATTCAGTCTGACTGATATTGTCCAAAAAATAAACAAATTGACATGAAAAGCCTTCTGGGGATACAGCTCAATTTTAGCGCATCTGTTCAGCTTCTCAGAGCAGGCGCATCCCCTGGTATCTCTTAGCATTTATTAGATTCTGCAGATGCTGACTACCCCATCCGCTCTCCTCACTGAAAGTGAGAAAAGCTAAATAACGGTGGAGATAAATGACCCCGTCTCAGCACATGGGAAGCACTGCTGATGACCCCCAGTGGGACTCGCAAAGGCTGCGCCTGGCAGCCTGCCCTCCCATCCCCAGTAATGGGGCGCCAGTTACTGGGGGTAATGGGGAGGCAATAGCCAAAGGCAGTTCCCTTCATGCAGAATGAGGTGGTGCCCCTAGCCCCAGCCGGGGGAGGAAGGAGTCCCAAGGGTCCCAGCGGTGCTCGAATTGGGAAGCACTGTGTCCCGGCACGGTCCCGGCGCACCCCGAGGTGCTTGGCCAAAATTTCGCCGCTCCTGCGGGATGAGCGGGGCCGCAGCCGGTGCGCGGTGCCGGGCCGAGCAAGGGCTCTGCTGCTGGGAACTTGTTGGAGCTTGACTCACGCCTTTGCCTTGGCTGGGCAACACGTTTGCGTTGCAGAGTCTCCAGGGAATTCACACACCCAGTAAGAGAAATACCAGCGGGCTTTCTGCCCAGGCTTTGTTGTGACTTCTTCCCATCCATTTTGCTAGTTTGCATGCCGGCTCTTCTTGCCTAACAATTGTGCTTATAGAAACAGTTCTCGTTTCATCTGAGGTTGCCTACACCAAAATCTGCCTGAATCCCATGGTCATTAGATGGAGTCACCGCAGGACAGACTTCAGGGTTTTGGTAACCTTATTTTTGAATTAACTTTTCTGGAAAAGTTTATATTTTTTTAGTAATAACCTTACCTCTGAAATCTCTACCTGGTGGTAGTAGCAGCCACATAACTGTAGTATGATTTATCTTCAATTCCTAATATCTATTCTTATTCCTGTTGCTGTGATAGTATTTTTAGTTGTTCTTGTATCTCTTTACCTGAGAATATGCTTCCACTTTAAACCTACTGTATTTGTAAGACAAATTAATATTTCCAGAGAAACTTATTTTGGACAGTACGACAATGGACAGGATCCAGTGGGACAGGCTTCCAAGAAGCAGTTATTCTGCAATTAAAATTCAAACGACAGTGATTTAAGAAAAGACAGAGCTTACAGTGGACTCCTCTGTTCCCTGAAAAACCAAAAGATAGGACTATATGCTTGGATGTAAAAGCAGTCCCAGAAGCATGATGAATATGATGTTGGGAAACAACTCATTGCTTCCTTCATTTGCTTGTTCTGTGTGAACCATGAATGAAACACTGTGCTTACTAAGAGCTCTAAATATTCCATATAAAAATCAAAAATAATATCAATTAATCACACATACCAGGGTGTGAGTAGATACCATGATACAGCCAGTAGCAATCATTGGGGTTGGTCGAATTGTGTCCTGCTAGAGGATATACCTACACTATCGGTTTTGTGCAGGTCCCTTTTTGTTTGAGGTCTGCAGGCGTGAGGGGAATGCACAGATCCTTCCAGAGAAGAAGCTGGATTGGAGGTGAGAGGAGAGTTTGGTCACTCACTGTCCACCGACAGGCAGCATGGATGTGTGTTCAAAATACTGCCTTCCCAGCAGGCCACGTGCTCTCCTGGGGCCCTTGTTGCCCTGAGCTTGACACCAGCCCCCTGACACAACCATCTCACAGTGGGACCATCACCCTTGCTGCTCATGATTTTGTCAGAATTCCTTCTTCTGAGCTCAGAGCCCTTCCTTCCACAGCGGATGGCCCCCAGGCAATCTGCTACCATTTCTTTGCCAGTTCTCAAGTCAAGCATTGCTTCTGTCCCCTCTGTCTGCATCTCGTTTCTCATCCCAGACTCCTTGCTGAACCAATTGTAAGCATTGGGCTCACCTCGGGCTGCTATAATTATTTTTTTTTTGGCCAACAACACTTCAACCATTTCCAAAAACTAAATTGTTGAGGGAGAAAGAGTTTGTTCCAGTCCTTGACATCTTCACTTTGTGACCCTCTAACTTTTCCATGGTTTGAAGCTGTGACTTGAAAATCCTAGTGGGTGACATGGTCCCTCTGACTGGCAGGATGTAATCCCTGTCTTTGCAAAAATCTGCCTAAGCTTGTTCAAGTCTCTCCTGACTCCTCATGCTGACAAAGCCAAAAAAGAAGGTATTAGCCCAGAAAAACTAAAAGATGAGTGTGCTATTGTTCACAGAGGGTTATTAGCTCCCCTGATGCAGGGTGGGAACAGGCTGCTGGACTCTCTTGAGCCTGCAGTGATTTTCTGCTGGCATCCAGCTTGAATCTAAGAGAGAGGTGGCTGATTTAAAAAACTAGGATTGCTAATAATGACATTATGAAGATGAGGGAAATGAGTCGATCAGCACACATAGTGACAGTGGGACCGGATAAAGCAAGAACTAGAAAATACAGTGGAGAACAGAATGGGAGTGGGGGGGGCGGGAACCAGTTAACCCAGAGTTTGGATGAAGCCCTATGATAGAAGAGGAGCTTGGGACCAGAAAATTACATCAGGAGAAGACAGAGGAAGACTGTATTGGGTTTACATAGCAAGGTTTTGGTAGCTGGGGGGCTGCAGGGGTGGCTTCTGTGAAAAGACACCAGAAGCTGCCCCCAGGTCAGAAAGAGCCAATTTCAGACAGCTCCAAGACAGGCTCACCGCTGGCCAAAGCTGAGCCCATCAGCAGCGTTGGTAGCACCTCTGTGATAACATGTTTAAGAAATGGTAAAAAAAGCTGTGCAGCACAAGCTGGGAGAGAAGAGAACATGTGAGAAACAACCCTGCAGACCCCCAGGTCAGTGCAGAAGGAGGGCAGGAGGTGCTCCAGGCGCCGGAGCAGAGATTCCCCTGCAGCCCATGGGGAAGACCATGGTGAGGCAGGCTGTCCCCCTGCAGCCCATGGAGAGACCACAGTAGAGCAGATCTCCACCTGCAGCCCAAGGAGGACCCCACGCTGATGTGCCCTGAAGCAGCCTGTGAAGAGCCCGCGCTGGAGCAGGCTCCTGGCAGGGACTGTGGTCCATGGAGAGGAGCCCACACTGGAGCAGGTTTGCTGTCAGGACTTGTGACCATGTAGGGGACCCACGCTGGAGCAGTCCATTCCTGAAGGACTTGTCAAAAGGACCCATGCTGGAGAAGTTTGTGAAGGACTGCAGCCCATGGGAAGGACCCACGTCGGAGAAGTTTGTGAAGGACTGTGTCCCCCTGTGCCGGAGCAGGGGAAGAGTGCGATGAGGAAGGAGAGGCAGAGATGAAGTGTTATGAACTGACCGCAACACCCATTCCCCATCCCCCTGCACCACTTGGAGGAGAAAGTAGAAGAGTTGGGAGTGAAGCTGAGCCTGGGAAGAAGGGAGGGGTGAAGGGAAGGTATTTTTAGATTTGTTCCTACTTCTCATTATCCTACTCTGTTTAATTGGCAATAAATTAAATTAATTTCCCCAAGTTGAGTCTGTTTTGCCTGTGACAGCAATTGCTGAGTGATCTCCCTATCCTTATCTTGACCCACAAGCTTTTTGTTGTATTTTCTCCCCTGTCAGGTTAAGGAGGGGGAGTGACAGAGCGGCTTGGTGGGCACCTGGCAGCCAGCCAAGGTCAACCCACCACAAAGACTAACATTGTATTAGAAATCTGGGAACATTGTCAAATAATGATGGGCACAAAAGAGGAGTCCACATGAAAATCTGATTAGTGTGCTGTTAATCAGATTTTTTTAAAAAATATAAATGCATTAAGTAATGAGAATAGGATAAAAGTGTGAGTAGCCAGAGTAAATAAGCAGGAATACACATTGAGTGAGCCAAAGATGCTCTGAATAATTACTGTCATCAAACACACACATCTAGGGACTTGATTAAAGCCACACAAATCATGTTGTTAATTCTGCCATTAACTCTTGGAAACTCAACTTTGCAAAATTTATTGTGTTTATATTATTACTTAAGAGTTTACTTGAAGAAATATGTGCATATACATGGGTGTAGTAGCTGCATAGAAGAGCTGGGAGCAAGAGTAAATGACAAGATGGGTCATAAAGTCTCAATATAGGCTCAACTGTCTTCATTGTATAATTATCTGTATATAAGCTTAATGCCCTCCCCTTTCCTATCCTAACACTATTTCTTTAGTATCTCAAATTTGCTGACATCATTCTTCAAGCACGAGAAGAAATTAGGTTTCTAGACAGCTACAGAAAGCACAATTCTTCCCTGATTTACATAGCACATTTCATCAATGGAGTTAGATGAAAAGTGAAATTCACTTAAATAATAGGCATTATGCATCCAGAATGCCTTTTGACACTACTCTGCCTCATTTCCCAACTTGTTTTCTCTTCTTCATCCCTTCCGTTGCTAAAGATGTAAACAAGTGGTTCTGTGATACTAACAGTGCGTAGTTTCCTACAGGTTTATGTCTGGTATTTGATTGTCAGTTCAAATCAAATTTTTCAGTTTGGTTATGAAAGAGCTTCTGTGTCTTCTCCTCTGTCTAACGATTTGAGCTTACATTGTAGGTTTTCCTTCAGACGATGCTCTTACAGCAGCTCTCTCTTCTCTTGGCCATCCTAGCGTCAAACAGCTTGTAATACTTTGTGATGTTTACCCCTTTGATGTATTTATTTGATGCTGGATAACATGTTTTGAATTTGTTATGTGCAATTAGAGACTTTGACACAGAGAGGTTCAGACAACATGAAGAGATGAAACCAAGCTGGAAAAAAATGCAATCTGCCTGCACGCTAGACCCCTACATTGGCTTATTTGTGATAGCACCTTCAGAGGGCTATCTACGCATATTAGAGCAATGCTTTAAAGTCATGCTCAGAAAGCTGAAAGAGGGTAAGGGGAGGTTGCTGGAAGAAGAGCAAGATGACAAAGGTGAAGGAGAAAAGTGAGAAACTAGGACATGCCAGAAAGGAGAAGCATAGTGGAAGTGAAGCAGCAGGAGCAAGGCAGCGACCTTGGAGGGGAGTAGCTGTCTCTAAACTGCTTGCAGCCTCCTCATTTAAGGTGCTGTTTCCTTAAGGTACTTCTGTGTTTTCAGAGGCCTTTCCTGAGCCCAGGATTCGAAGCATTATGTTCTGCCACCACAGAGAGCTGCAGGATCACACCAGAGGAGAACCTCTGCAGAAACTGCAGTGGTGCTCAGTTCTCAGCCCCCAGAAACCTGCCAAGAGTGCAAATGCCTAGAAGTGGATCTTACATCATCTGAGCCTTGCACGATGCTGGTACTTGTCATTAACAGTCTCCACAAAGGGACACATTCTGCCAGTGATTAGAAACGTGCTCTGATCCAGCTGTGTAATAAGTGGCAAAGATTATGCATGTTTTTATCTCATCCCCCAGATGGATTTCACCAAATGCTGAAACTAGTCACATCCATTCAAGCAATTCAGAGAAACCACATGAAAGCGCCTTTCCCACAGGCTGCTCTGCTCTGACTTGTCCCAAGACATGGACACTGTGCTTGAAGCAGTTAATTTTTCAGCAGCTAGATAGCATGCTGCTGACAAGCTAGCTGATTACTTATTAACAGTTATTCAGTTATTCTACTCATTTTTATTTTACACATGCCACATTACACCATCTTTACTAATCCTTCTGTTTATCCCCTGGCAATTCAAAATAAGTTGAATCCATGAGAATTACCTATCCTAAGAGCTGTGATACCCAGGTATTGCAGGCACAGCAGGCTTTTTATTTGGTTTAGAAATTACTCAGAAGAGCTCTTACTCAACACAAGGTGCCACATGTCTAAGGAAATAACACAGTTCAGGTGGCATTTGTAGCTGCTATTGTGGTGTCTTTGGCGATTTCTTCTTCTTAAAATTTAAAATTCATTGTACTAATGATAAGCATCAACTATGAGGTGTAACTTGTGTTTGTAGTTTAGACTAGCTTCACCTGAGATCTTTAGATCCAAGTATTCAGCAGGTTTAAGCATGGAGTGCCTCAGCTGAGTGGTGCCAATCTTTACAAAACAGCAGTTCTGGGTCTGCACTGTTACTCAGTGTATCAATATAGGACTGCTTGGTGGCCTTGAACACTGTGGCCATATCACTGCTCCTCAGTTTCCCCACCAAGAAAAAATAAAATGGACACAGTGCTACTGACTTTGTTGGGAAGGCATGGTGACGTCTGTAGATTCTGTATGAGCACCACAAGTTGAAGTCCAGATCTACAGGGTAAAAGTCTGCACATGAGGTAATTGTTTGGACTCTCTTTGTAGTCAATGAAAAGAAATAGGAAACTCCAGGGGATGATTTATCTCACCCTAAAATAGTAACCTAATATAGGGCAGATGAATCCCATCTTGGAAATGTCTGTTTGTCTGCAATGACTATAAAAGGAGTCAAGGAAACTAGCTCTCAAGTAAAAGTCAACACTACAAACACGTGAAGTTCATTAAAATTATTCCATCTGAAGGTCTTTGCTGGTCACAGCAGGGACCTCAAAATGCTGCTATTAGATTCTGGCCTTTCCCTGTGCAATGAGCCTTCAGATCAAGAGGACCGTTCAACTCCTGCAGAAGGGCAACCAGGAGAATGAAAGAAACTTGCAAACTGCTATCAGTCTGCTCTGTACAGAGATGGTAAGAGAAAACTTCTATCATAGTGTTACTATGGATCTCTAAAGCTCCAGAGTCTGGCTACCTGGCTAAGAACATTTATTTTGCCATGACAAGGACAAGTGCATGCCATACTTATTGCAGAAGTCCCTGGGGAAACACGGTTTGGTCACAGCTCCACTGTACTAAGCGCTGTGCTGTCAGCTACAGACAGTCTGTACCACAAAAAGCTACACACACAAGACAATCAAAGTATTGTTGTCTGTCCCTTAAAGATGGGGAACTGAGGCAGTGAGAGGTTAAAAAGTGACTTGCCCAAATTATATAGGAAGTCTGTGGTGGGACCTTGGTTCTCCCAAAGCACAGTCTATAACCACATGCTTCTGCTGGCTTGCAGCAATATTGCTAGTTTTGGGTCAGAGGGACTCTTTTCTATTAGGACTGTGCTTACAGATGCTATGTAATTTGCTTTTTCTGTAATTTGGCTTAATTTCTTGTAAGCAAAATGTTTTACAATCAGTGTATAACTGCACAGTCTCAAACACCGTCATCGAGACAATACTCAGCTCTTTGGCCAGGAGGTGATGGAAGAAATCACTTGAGTGACTTTCACGAAGTTTCAAAAGGCTCCATCCCTCAGCCAAAGGATGTGGAGATAATCAAGGCTATAATAATGATTGATAGCTTGAAAGCTAGCAGGTTGCTTGGTTATATTCTCAGCATGAAGCTAACAGCTTAAGGTTATATATACGCAGGACCAAGCATCAGCTGCTGCTAAAATAAGCGTTCAGATTACAAGCATGGAAAATTTACACAAGGTTTATTTGCAAACTTGTAAAGTTTCCAAAACGATGGGTTTGGATTTACAATTAAAAACCAAGGTCATAAACAATAATTGTTGGTCTCTGATGAAAAGCACATGAGAAACACTTTTCAAGAGAGATGGAATTTTTTCCTCTATAACAAAAAAGAAGAGAAGGAAACATCTCCATTGTCAAATAGAAATGAATAAAAGTTCAAGAGTAAATTGTGTTTTGTTGAGAAATGCTTAGTAATGACATGATTCGGTATTATTATGCCATGGTCAACACGGACAATGTAAAAAAAACAAAAGTGAATCTCCGCTTCCAGTACAGAGGATTAATCTTGCCCTTTGGATAGAAACTGCATTAACCAGATCCTGAGTTTTCATGGTTTTTAATTATTGTTAAGGATCAGTGAAGGAATCAGCTATTTTACCCTCATGAGTGACTTCTAATGGCTGTTGGAATTCCCATGATTACCTGTTATTCATTCTGCAAGTTGTAGTTTCCAGTCCTGAAAACTCTTCATGCACAGAAGTTTTGTATTTGTCACCAATTGTTTCAGGACAGTTTTATACTGTGACCGTACCATAGTTTTATGCATCTTCCTTTCACTTTCCATAAGACACATTTCTAAACATGTTTTGAAATATATAAAAGAAATACCTTTTCTCACACACAAATGATGGATTCATACCCAGGTATCAGGATCTAATGTTTTGTGTAGCAACAATTTGATTTGAAATCTGGGAGATTGTATCAAGCAATGAATAGCAAAGACAAAGTCAACATATTTTCCATTTCTCTTACCAGAAAAGAAGAGGAAGGAAATTAAAAGACACTGATTTAAGGCTGATAAAAGGCAGCACTTGCGTGTAATCTCTTTTATTCACAGCTAATCTCTTTTACTCAGTATCATGAGGTATATCTGAGGCAAAGAACTTAGCAGAATTCAGATAAGAAATGGACTTCCATTTGGAAAATGAGAACTTTGGCAGTTAGATAACACACTACAATAATTTAAAATAGAAACAAAATATAGTGATTCCACCAAGAGACCCACATTTCATTCCCTGCTTGAGAGGAAACTTTCAGCAGGTTATTTCCTAACTGCCTTTTGCACATTCATTGGGAATTTGATGAAGTCTGCGTAGGACCCCAGCCTGCTCATCTGGTCCAGCATTGCAATAAGATCTAGATGGGAATGTTCTGATGAAGTAAAACCTTATCTAAAAGTCATGGTGTATTCAGCCAGGCTGCTTTGTTTGGAAGAGCTTCTGTTGGAAAACAGCTGTTGAATCCCTGGGGTGGGTCAGGGGAACTCCTACCTGGATGCCAGAGCATGACAATGCCTTGTCTGTGTTCAGTGGCAGCCCAGCAATGCTGTCTTTGGGGCCTCGCAGGTTGTCTGCCTCAAGTGAAAGGTGTGATAAGTAGCTATAATCGAAAATTTTTACACAAAAAAAGAAAAAAAAAAAAGAAAACTCTGTTTTGCCAAAACTGAAAGTTTTAGTGGAATTCTATGCTTTCAGTTTGGTTTGTTAGGGTTTCTTTCTGTGAGTTTTATTCACTACTCTGGTAAAACCTTTGACTGAAAGGCAGTATAAAAAAGTGCCAGGAACACAGGAGATTTTATGCCCTTAGCTTGCATCCTGTCTAGCCTCAGTTTACTGGGCCCATGAATTCCTGATCACCTCTCAGTCTGCATTCATCTGTCCATCAGATAAGTCCCTCAGCTTATATGGAGTCAATGGAGGTGTCACGTGGATTTTGCCACAGAAACACTTAACAGTCCTGTGATTATTAAATCCATTTTACCCTTTTCAAAGACAGTAAAATCATTTCAAGGAAACTTCATGCAGCTTCCATATATGGATAAAAAATCATCCTTTTCTGCTGCCAGTGCCGGCGGCAGTTGCTGGTCTGAACTCCCTTTGTGATCAGCCACAGGTGCCTCCAGATTTCTGAGCTCTGGGAGCAAAAATCCAGATTTCCCCCATGCCTGCTTTATTCTCATTCTCACAGCAAATCTCTCCAAGGATGGCTTCATGCCCTGCCCCATGGCGTGCTCTTTGAAGATATGGTGCTCCACACCCTTTCCCCCAATCATTCCCACTCTTTCAACAAAGACCTCCACCTCACAGAAGCTTTTTCCCTTCTACTTGCAGACCACTGAAGGTAATGCCCTGGAAAGACAAGGATGCAGGCTTTCTAATTACCAAACCATTGCCTCTGGGAAGTCAGCCTACAGCATTCATGTACAGCTCTTTTAGACAAGCATTTTCATGCCCTTCTCCTGTGCTCCCTTCCCCTACGCTAACAAGAAGCATCCACAGAGTTACCTCACTGTCTTTTTTCAGAGCCTAAAAAGATAAATCCTTTGCAATTGCAGGCAGCCAAGTATTTCACATTCAACCCAGAGTCCAGAGAGCTCTACACTACATGATCCCATATACCAGAAACCACAAAAACACCCTGAAATCTTTGGAACATTATTCGAAGCATTCATACAAGAAAGACTGCCAAAATTAGCCTGTCCCAAAGGAAGGGACCGGGCAAAAGTGGGGGAAATGCAGTATCTGAGCTCCTTGCCATAGGCAGGGGGTTTATTAGATAAAAAAAGAACAGAGGAAGGCAATTCCCCCACCAAAATTCAAAGTGCAATCCATTAGTGGTTTAATAGAAAATACAGTACAAATCCTGAAATACAATGACTGGTTTTAGCCTTGAGGATATGATTAAGGCACATAAGCAAGAACAATCTAAGTATCTCAAGGACTTCCCACTGATCACTGACATATGAGAAGAAAGTAAAACCTCATCTTTCCCAGTAGCCCTGTTTTGCATTGATGGGGGAAAAAGAGGACATTCTTCCCTGTTCCTGCACTGACGTGGCAGGCCCTCTGATTCACAGAGCTAATTAAGTATAACATGAATCTAGTGCAAACAGACATGGTCAACAAACAGCAAACAAGTCTTCCTCCAGCCTCTCTTGCAGATATCAGCAAGTTGAACAGCCAGAGTCTTATATGCCAAGTTGTAGGTCCTAACTCCTGGATCCTCCCTATCCTGCTGTAAATGCCTCATGCTCCATCTCAAAGTGATTTCATTTCTTTCCTCTTACATCCCATATTGGAAGGCCATTTCTGTGCTTCCGAGAGATTCAAATCTTCTTCTAGCTAACTTGGTTTAGGATGAAATTGTGTGCATTTAGCTTTGAACTATACTTAAAATTCAACAGTTCTTATCTTTCTCTGATATTTACCCATGTCCAAAATGTGTCTATGAATAGTACGCTCAACCTTGACTTTGCGAGGTAAAACAAGCCTAGCTCCTTTTGATCTCCTCTTACAAGACAGGTTCCCCTATTCCTCTTTTGACATTGCAAAATACCCTGATCACTAGTTACCTTGTGTTCTGCTCTGTCTGTTTTTATCTGTTTGGTCTCTGATGTTCCATTCAGATTGTAAACTCCTGAGGTCACAAAATATTTTTCTGTTTTGTCTCTATGAGCCTCACAGCGTACTCTGAACTATGACTGAGGATCCTAGGTAGTTTACTACATCAGTACAAATTTTCATGATCAAATGCAGCAAATGTATCTGAAATCCCACTAGAAAATGAGGGAATAATGGCATTGTAAACTTCATTTTCCTGAGTTTCAAAAGTCTTCATTCTGATTCCATTTGAAGAATGGAAAATGCTTCATCCAGAATTTTCCTTTTTAACCAACAATTGCTCACTCATTTGTTTTAATCCGACAGAAAGCCTGGAAAAGAGATAAAATAAATTAACCAGGTTCTTACTTTCTCTGCTATATCCTGAATGCCCTGACATGCTTGCTTTTTTAAAGGAAAGATGAGTCACACAGATGAAAGAATACAAGATAGGGAGGTGGCTGAGAACAGTAGAGAAAGCATCAGATAAAATACAATACATTTATTTTATTACACTGAGCGAGTCATTTGGGAGAGGCGCTGGATATGGAAAAGGAACAGAGAATGATATGAAATAATATGTATACATTTCATTCCTCTTCCCAGGGAGCGAGTGCTAAGCATCGTTCTCAGCACAGGGACCATATCACACCATTCCTAAGCCCTGCCTCCCCCCCAGACTTTTGCCACACGTGTTGGTTTGATCCCTGGCTGGCATAGCTGCGCTGAGAGAAACTCCTAATCTTCAGACAGTTATTCCAGCAAACTGTGTGTCTCCTTGTTTCAGGGAAGGGTGTGTTTCTATGGCAGAACAATGCCAGGCTAGCTGCACCCACACGAGGAATGACTTACCTATCAGTCAGTTTATAAGCAAAGCGATCCAAGAATAAACTTGGCCTTATTTACCACACCCCTGGGGAGAGGTGTGGAGAATCAAAATGAATATCCAATTAAGGTAGTGATAAGTATTGAAATTTTGGTCTACGTGCCTGATCTGAAGCTCATTAACATTGAGTGCATTCTGGTTGTGCAAAGAGCTGTTTAAGTGGATATAACCACAACATTTGCATTTTCTTTTAAGACTTCCCTGCACCAGAATGGTGGAAAACCCCCATAGTTTTAATGAGAAATCTGCCCTGCTTTTAGTTCATTGCAAGAGAAGATACTTGCAGAAGGCAGGGGCATTTGCACATACAAAAAATATCTTGCACCTTCAAGTCAATAGCTAAGAGATAAAATTAATTTTACCTGGGGAATTTATAGTTCTACTAATACAAACCTTATCATGTGCTTTCTCCTGTGCCTTGTCTAGAAAGAAATGGAGCCATTGCTGTAAGTGCTTTTTCATGTAACCTGCAAAGAAATTTCCTTTCCAAGTGCAGTTCAACAATTGTCCTGCCTTAGAACCTGTGAACACTTTGATGGAGAAAATTCCAAACAATAAACATACATAAGAGAAAGAATATAAATATTTAGTTTCATTTTTTATAAAGCATGCATCCCTGAGCAATCTTTCTGTAATTACATGACAAAGGCTATATAATAAATACTCAGCAATGACATGCTCTGTGGCTTATGAGGTGATAATTATATCCGAATTCATCAAATAGTTCAAAAAGTGATTCCAATCCAATTCATAATTCTTAGATCATAAAGATTCAATTTCAAAGCTGAAGTATTCCATTAATTATCCTATTGTTTATGGTCAGTAGATGAACTAGATTTGCATCATTGAAGAAGATCTGATGCTTTAAAGGAAACTGGTTAAAGACCGTGCTGTGAGCCTATTATTTGTTCCCCAAGATGGCAGAACAACCCTATATCTCAGTTCCTTTCTGATTACATGCAGGACCTGCTGCTTTGGCATAGATTCTTACCCAAATAGAAGAAGTAGAAAGATGAAAAAACCTCTGAATACTTACGTAATTATAGTCCATGTAGTAGTACATCTTACCATAAAAGGGGGAAAAGACAACACTGGGTTTGTGCTACTTCTGAAGTGGTGCTTCCCTCAAGCATTGAGATACTATGATTATCTTCATGACTCTTTGTTTGTATTACTGGCATTTGCAGAGTCTTGTGCTCTTTATTCCCACAGTGATATCTGGCACAGGGATAAAGTGTCCTTTAAAGAGTCCAAGTTCAAGCAAAGGGATGGTTGAAAAGATAAGAAAGTAAGATTTTGGTGACAGAATAAACAGGCTTGAAACATTTGGCAAGTATAAATGAGTCAGCTACGAATGTGAAAAAGTCATGGTCCTACATGATAAAACTGTGTCTGCAAAAAACCCAGTAAACCATGGTTACCACTGCAGCAAGAGGTCTTTCTGCTAGTATAGATAATTATCTTTGAGGATGCCAACAAAAGAGCTCCTCCAGGCCTACGGAATGTTCCCTCTAAGGACATTTTTGTTATTGTATTACAGCTTTCCCAACCAACTCTTCTCAAGTATAGCGAAATCCCCAAACAGCTTCTTATAGCCAAGCTATCATGATGACAGGATGTCAGGGGATAGCAGGAAGCAAACTTCCTAACTATGTATAATCACTAACATAGATTAAATATGGATAGAAACGTCCCTGTCCCTGAGTACATACATTATATGTTCAGCCTCTCTACCATAGGTTGCTAGACAGCTGAAGTGCCTGTGAAACAGCTTCTGAACCATCACAGCTACAGTAAAACTAGCACTAATTCTGAGTTGCCTTTATATGGCAGAGTATAAGCTAGTGGAGGACTAAATACTAAAACTGAGGAACTGGTACCATTTCTGTTATTTTCATGCACCTTTCTTTTAAGGTGTGGCAGGTGCACCCTCCCTCATGAAGACTGAAAATTTTTGACTGAAAAAAAATGCCTAGAAGCCACAGTTTGGGGGTCGAGCTGCCCAGCCCACATGGTGACTGCGGTCCCGTACACACTTCGGCTGGTGATGACCATGACATACACACTTCGGTCAAAAAGCAAGACCCTCAGCCAATGATACACTTTGGTCAAAAGAAACTTATCGACCATATATGACCACAGATCAGATTTGACTAGGGTATAAACGGAGCCCCGCCGGAGGGCAAATTGAGCCAGTCCTCCTCAGAGCAGCGGGTCTGCAGTTGGGGGCTCTCCTTGGGTTGGGACACTGCCTAAGGAAACTCCTCGAGGCTGAGAGCCCTCATCTTTTAGGTGAGTGATATGCTCATTTTGGGTCATCATTTCTACAGCTTAAGAATTCTTAAGTCAGTTGTGCAGTATTAATTTGCCCTTACATCATTGAACCTGTGGTTTGCTAATTTTGTTGGGGTTCTAAACAATTTTGATTGAAGAATAAATTTTGTTGAATTTAACACCTGTTTAATTTGACTGTGTGAGCCTCCATGACGTGAGGATGTGGGCTTTGACTCTTACCATCACACTTGATAGGAAAGTTCTTGATGTAAGATCTCATTAAAAAGATACTCACCCAGAATTAGAATCTCTGGCTGATGAGACCAACCATCCCAGATTTGTTTAGTGAAAAAACAGCCATGGCACTAACTCATACAGTAGCAGAAGAAACCTGAATCAAGTGGAAGTGATCCACTGATTTCTCAGCCATTCACCCATTTCTTACCTTATTTTGAAGACTAACAGTAATGTTAGCCAATTTTTAAATAAGACTAGTCAGCTCATTTTTAGTAGACTGAATAGTTGCCAAAAACTAGAACTTAACCTGAGCAAAATCATTTCTAGTTTTAATTGATTTTTAGCTTTCTATTTACTGTTTTATGTTTTCCGGTGCAAAATGTAAATAACACGATATTCAGAACTCAGAAACAACAGAAGGACTGTAACTTTCCTAATACTGGGTAACTTTTTCAAAATCACCTTAACGACTACATTTCGAAGTCACTTGACAGCTTTTGGAAATGTTGCTCACTGATACTAAAAATCCACTCAGGTCTTCATCTTCAGAGGGCCTCCCTCAGCTTTTTTATGACTTTTAATGTACATTCTCTCTACTTTCCTTTACAGTGCTGGGGAATTATCTAGGCCTGGCCAGGGCTAGTTTTGACAAGAAGTGCCCTCCTGTTGACAAGGTGGAATAAGGAAATACTGTTTCCAGTGCTGGTGCTGCAGTATTTCCAGACCAAACTAAAGCAGAAATAGGCTGGAAAGCTTGCTTTTTCGGAACAGCTCGGTTTTGAAAACTCAAAGCATTTAGGTATTTTGGTGCTCATCTGATTCTAAGTTGCTCCGCCCACCCAAGGTTTAGATAGCATTTTGATATATGCCATGAAGAGTAGCTAAATGGGAAACTATTCAAAATATACTGTGCATGCAGCCTTCATTTCACAGTAGTAATGTTCTAAAATTAAGGCTCCATCAGTGCAGAATCATGAGATCATTTCGCAGACTTCTGTCTTAAACCCTGAATTCAGTATAAAGACTGTGCATGGGTGTGATATCAAAACCACACAAAGGCATTAAAAACATAAATCTGTGAAAGATTAGTGAAGCTAAACTAGTGAAAGAAGTTGAAGCTAAAACCCAAAGAACAAGAGCAGAAACAAGTCCTCCTTTACAACAGCAGAAAGTGAAATTACTCACTTCTGGACTAAGAAAAAATGGCCATTGTGCCCTTTTGAAGGAAGCATAAAACAAATACACAGACTAAATTGTGGTATAACTCCATTATGTCCATAAACCTTGCCTCCAGCGAGCCTGACATGCAGCCCCCAGGGACTGCTGAATTTAAAGCAGACAGGATTCAGCTGAATCTTTTTATTTCTTTTACTTTTGGATTAACATGTCTTAGTAAACTGTTTTATCCATTTGTAGTATTTTCAGGTATGTGTTTCAACTAGGAAAATCCTGCTGGAGCCGGAAAAGATCTTTGCTCTGCAGCACAGTGAACCAGAAAGCTGGTAGGCCTTAAAAAGTATAAACACTTCCCTGAGTTACAAAGGCCCTGCGTAATCCCGATCTCCAATATAATGTTCTCTGCTGCTAGAAATCACGTTAGCAGTTTTAATGGTCAATAAGCATTAAACCTTAAATGGACCCAAACTCCTCTTTATCCACATCATAAATCTGATCTGATAGCAGAGATCAGGAAGTAATGGGCCTCAGGGGAAGACAACGCCATGGCATCCATACATCCTGCTAAATTGCACAACAAGGAGCTCAGTCTGGAAGGTTCGTTAACTGCTCAAACACGTAAAAAAAAGACAAAAAAAAACACAGAAAACCAACCCTGCTAAGTAGCATTTACATTCTGCATTCATTCCACAAACGCTGTGAAAATTCAGTTTTAATTCCGTCTTCTCTTGCCTGCAGTGCTTGGGGTAGACAACAGAGCACAGTGTTTGACAGTTGCATAGCAAAAAAGCTTTCAAAAACATGCAAGAGTTATCAGCTGGATTAAGACTTTCATGTTAACCCTTATTTTACCTGATTTTCAGGATATAGAAAGGGAAAGAGTTAGATCTGCTGGGAGTATATTGCAGTTGTTGTGACTGTAAACTGCAGACATCATAAAAATTATGCTGCATTGGCTTTCTGTGTGGACTTGCTGATCTGCCTTAGGTCTCTGTGGATCTCCTCCTGGCGAACTGATGGCTTTAACACAATTTATTTTCATTTATTTTGGAAGTGACTTAAGTTAAACTGAATGGAGGACATTCTAATTACCAGATCAAGTGTCCACACAGGCATGTAGTATGGTTTGAGTTCATATATTTAACTTGCTTAAGTTAGTTTTTCCAAATGTCCCTTAGTAGAGGATCTGTACCATAATTTGTAATTATCAAAAATTCTAGTAGATGATTAAACAGTAAGAAGTATGCTGTATGCAATGAAAAAAAACCATGAAAGTTGCAACAGTCAATAAAGCATTCCGCAACACAGCATAGGGACTTAAACAGATCATCTCCATCTTTAGTCAATCTTTTCTGTCTCAAAAGAAAGAATGTCACAGCTATGTCATTGCTCCATACGTAGTTAGTTAGTTGGGCCAGATTAAGATGAGAACATTGTGCTATCAGAAGCCCTGCCTAAGACCAAAGCTTCATGGTTATTTTCACATATAAACATACAGCCCCATGCATACACACACAGAGGTGGAAAGAGTTGTGGCTTGGGTAACTCTTACCCATTCCTCACTGCATTCAGTTTTTCCTGTTCATCTCAAACCTGGTCAGAGTTTCATCAGCAAACACTCAAATTCATTTCCATGTTCACAGCTGAGATCCAGATCTCTGTTTTGGCCAAATTCACCTCTGACATAGCTCTGCTCACCAGGAAGAATTAGATCTTTGGTTTGCTTTCTCTTAATGTTTAGCAGAATGGAGATGAACAGTTATAGAAGTTTTAGATGATATTTTTTGTAAATACCATCCCCAGCTTAAAAATTAAATAGATTATGTTGTGACACTTGTTATTTAGGAACATTCATGCACATTCATTCGCTGAACAGTTGTTCACAATTTTCACGAAATATGGGCATTCACTGAAGAGCACTTACCCGGCAGAATATAAAAAGTAAAAGAAATTAATCTAAGCTCAGAACTAAAAAAACCCTACAATTTGTGTGTCAGTGCTACAGATAATTTGCTGCCTCCTTGGTTTTCATCAAGGAAAGCAAACATATGGGGCACATTACAAAATTGTATAGGAACATATGGTACTGCACTGAAATGGTAAGATAAGTGACACAGGGAAATCCATGATCCATTGGGTATGAATATTTTGGGCCTCCTGGTGCTCAGCAGTCAACTTTTCTTTTCTAGCATGGCAGAATGTTTTGAGTTAAATAAATGACCGGATATTTTGGCAGCAGTTTTATAGTGGCTTGATCAAGCCCTCGAGAGGTCCGTCATCCTGACTGTATAGATCTTCTCTGTGCCACCAGGAAGGCAAGGAGAAATATAAATCAAAAGATTGTGTTCTGAAAGTTTTATAGCTAAAGTTTATTTGCTTCAATATAGAGTTATTTGAGGGATCAGGGAAATCTATTGCTCAGTAGGGAGATTCCATGTTTAAGAAAACTTTCTGGGTAAGTTTGATATTTATAAGCACAATGTACAAACACAATGGAATGATGTTATCGTCTTTCTGACACTGTTTCTTTTTGCATGCACCTAAACCGAAAGAAGAGGACAAATCTTTTTTCATCCTGTGAGGTTTATACTTCAAAGAGACTAAAAGCTGTGCAAGCTTTCTTTTCTTCCCACCAGGTGGGGAAGGCAGTGTTTTCATCCAAGAAGAAAAGGTCTTAACTATAAAGAAGTTTGGTAGAATTCTCCTAATTTAGAAACTTCATTGTCTTCAGATGGATGTTAAAGATATACATTGATACCAAGGGTTTTCAGCCGTTGGAGGACAACTTTATCAAATATTATCTATTGAATATTAGCATAATCCCTATAAGGTAGAGGATCAAATCAAAACCCCTGAATATTCCAGAGAGCAGAAATAAGGTTTGGGCATAAGTCCTCAGATTTGCTGCTTCGGTTCACCTCTTCATGTTTATAGAGATAGTCATTGCATTGCACTCTGAGATTTTGTTCTCATACAGATAATCTGCTTACTTGTACTTATAGGTATTTATTTAGCTATCACCTAATAACAGAGCAGATATACATTTATCCAATGCTTTGAAGCCTTCTTCAGTATCCCAGAGTTTAAAATTGTGTTGCTACCTTCTCAAGCTGCCAAGGGCTAAATTAAAACATTTGGTTAAATAGGGACAAAACACAAACTGTACATCTAAATAGCCCTTCATTCCAGAACTGGGAAAGCTGTGAGATATATCCTCAACCTACTTAAAACTTAGGGACAGAAGAGATTCAGGCCTGAGAAATGTGTACACAAATTCCAAACTTTGAAGCATTTTATAAATACAGACCTTTCCAGTACTCTGCAACACTCATTACACAAAAAAACCCCCCACACCTCTGTTTTCCCATATAAAGCCCCAAAATTCAGCTGCCTTACTGTTCTGGTTGCACTGCTTTCTCTCTCTTAAGGGCAGTGAAATATTCCCACCTTTCAGCATATGTTTCCTGACGTTGAGGGACTGGAGGGAAGCAGATGAGAACTGATGGATGCTGGGGTGAATGGGGAAGAGGGAGGAGGTTATGGAGAATAAAGAAAAAGGAGCTCAAGGTGATAAGTGAACTGTTATCATAGATAGCACAGCTGGTGCTGCTGTTTATACCTCCTGAAAAAAGCTCACATCCAGCATCTTCCCTAACTTTTGGCAGGGGTTGTCTGTGATGGGGAGACAGAAGGGGACAAAGCATGGTTAACACTCGAGCGCGATCCGGCTGTTGGAGATCAGAGGCATGGGGGCTGTTGAAGGAGTGAGAGGGTGGGGGAAAACTCACCGTGAAAGACTGTACCAACATATATTACACCACTGACCCATCCATGAGGTTTTTTAGCGTGTAACTGATATCTGAAAATACAGTTTCAAAAAAAGATGTCATTGGGGTTATGAAATCTGGCATTCACAAATTAGGGAAATCTGAAGTGCAAGCTGAAAAACCATTTTAACTTAGATTCACCCTGATTAAGGTGTGGAATGATACAGCCTTTTTGTATAGTTGAGGGAGACACAAAGGCACCTCTAGAAATCAAGACACTTCATCTAAAATTAACCTTTAGAAGTATCTCTCACTATGTAGTGAGACTAAGCACCGATCCAAAGCCCCAACACAAAATGCATAAAGTTAGGTATGGTGAATACCAACCCTCTAGGCATGTAGTCTGGCACAGTATTTAACTGTGTGCTTAAATATGAATCATTTTAAAGTATGCTGTTATTCTACTAATATTAGCAATGCTATAGTGTAACAATAGTAATGCGTTCTTTAAAACAGATTATTTTATCCAGAGATTTTGTGTCACCAGCACAAGGAGAAAGATAAAAAGATATATGAACCTGAAGCAGGAGAGAAACTTCTGTGCCCTGGGTCTGTATGCATGCAGTTTGCCAAGTGGCTTGGCACGATTAAGAAAAAAGCATTGCTGGAACCTTATCCAAGAGCAGATCCAGTTCAGCAGCAGATACTAGCTTAGCTTAAAGCCACTGGATTAGAACTTGGATGGAAATTTAAACATGTACCTTGGTCTGAAATAAGATGTGATTTAGTAGCTTAGTGGAAACAGACACTGGCTGCTTTAAAGTTCTTTTTGTCTCCCTCTTTCTTAAAGTCTCTCATGTCTCAGATATGCTATTATTACAATAACTATACTGCCAGATGAAATAGCAACCTTTTGCCTTAATGATTACTTTTATGACTGTTTAGTTTTATACAGTAGATTATCATGACACAAAGACTATATGGCATTTGAGTGATCTACAATGATTTTCCTGTGAAGGGCATTGTCTGTATAGTGTATCAAAAGTTTCAATATTTCTTTTAAATTGTTAAGCATAGAAAGGTCTCCTACAAGTAGCAGCTTTTATGTAAAAATTAACCCCCCTTCTGTGATTTTTTTTTCTAAGAAGCAATTCCAAGAAAAAGTGGAGGAAAAAACACATCTTTGTTAGCTGCCTACAAAATTGGTGTTTTGAAACTAAGTCCTTTCATGTATTAGAAATTTTTCACGAAAAAATACTCAGAGCCGACAAAGAGTTCAACTTTCCCATCTTCAGCATCTGACTTAGCTGGAAGGAAAAAAAAACATGACAAAAGATTGCTGAAGCAATGGGGAAATTATTGCTTGTTGCTGAATAGAAGCATTACATGCTGGGGTGGGGGGTTGTTTTTTGTTTTCTCCATCTCCTCGAAACAGAAATAAACTACATGTCTAACAAGTTTGGAGAAGTCAGACATTTCCAAACATTAGGTTGGTTCCTTCTGTTCATGCTACAAGAAAACATTGTGAGTCACCATAATTGAGCCAGCCTGGCACTAGTCAAATAAAATTAAGTTTGGGCTTGATGTGAATCTGCTCACTAGGACTGGTCCACTTCATACCTTGGTCGCCTCCAGAATACTTTAGCCATCTATTGTCAAATCACTTTAAGTCCCTGGGGCAAGGACCGTCCTCTTCTTATGTGCAGCTCTAATGCCAAGATGCACGAGGCTCTGAACTTTAACTCTTGATGGTCTGAATGTGTATTTAAGCTTCTCTCTGTGGCTCGCAGAGCACTGTATAAGCATGAATGAAGAGCAGTGACATCATTCCCTTTTGTGCATGGTTCGTAAAGGCTAATTATTCCAAATAAGGAGAATGAAAACATAAAACGAGCCTTGTTCTCTAGCCAGGCTAAAGAAGAGCATGTCGCACTCTTTGTGTTCACAGCTCCTATAACCATTTCTGTAGACATTGCATGTGAAGCATTGGCCACATGTAGCGTACCTTGAGATGGGAACGTTGTCTTGCCTAGATAAAAATTATTTGGAGGGATTCATCTTACCCAACTTCTGCTACTGAAATGTTACAGTCATCATCTAAGCCAGTCATCTAGACTCCTCAACAATCAACAGGGAGAGATGGATGCCTACAGAAAATGACTCACCATAGACACAGGCCAGGACAAGTCATTCTCTGGAGATGGCCATCCATCTCCAGTGACTATTAGTTAACTGGTTCAACTTGCTGCCTAACTATTAAATAGCTAAAATTAGGTGAGATGAATCCCACACAGTGCTGCTGTCTGGACTAGATTAAATTTCCGTAGGACAAGTCTGAGCAACAAAATGCCTCCATTTTGCCATATTTGGCAACTCTAGAACAAATAGACAGACCAAAACTGACCAAAACCAATCAAAACTTATCTTGCAGAGGTAATGATAGCAATGAAGATATACTGGGATGGGTGTTTGCACTGACTGCAAATGATGTGTGGTACCCTCAGCGCCCAGATGGCTTCTGCTCTACTTCATGCTGCAATCACATCTGTGCTTTGCTGTGTAAACAAACAGTAAATCTAGGTACACAAAGCAATTTCAATTTAGCATTTGTATACTGAGCCAATCAAAACCTGTGGAGCATCAAAACAGAATTAAGGTGATAAAGTTTCAACTGAGTTCAACATTTTGCCCTGAGCTTACTTGTGCTCCCACGTAAGGCAGGGAGCAGCTTATCTTGGGATAGTTACTGTTTCCCAACTGTAATGGTCTGGCCACCTCTGCTTCAGTCACATCTCAAGTAGCAACTGCTGAACTGCAATGAATTTTAGCCTGGAAAACTGAAATCCATGCTGGTTTGTTTTGACAAATTGCACCATGCCCTGTCTTCCTGGGTAGCTGGGATCATGGGATGGCAGAATAGACAGTGGCAGGAAAAACTCTCTCAGTGCCAAACAAAGCCAGTTTCTGCTTCTGGATCAGAATTCTTCATGAAGGAAAAAAAAAAAAAAAAAAAAAGACTTACTGTGGAGCGATGCCCAAGTGTAATTGGAATACTTTTTTTGGAATACAGTTTCATAGCAATTCACAGAGTTTGGAAAGGTTAGGTTACACCAAGAGCTGGTTTCATTCAGCCACCAGAAATCCATTGGATGTGTTTTAGGGAGGATTTCCTGCTTCTACTGTTCAACATGTGCAAGACCCTGACCTGAACCTTTGTGTCACACTAGCAAGTACTGCTGCTATTCAGGCAGGTCTGGTACTTTCCTGATTTTTCCATTTTATTAATCAAAACAAACAAAACCCACAGCAGTTTGCTTCGAGCTAAAAAACTCATTATTCAAGGAATTTCTGAAAAGTAAATGCCATTTAACTGACTAGGCAAATAGTACCCTCTTTCTGCAGTAGACGAGGGTGGCTTTGTGGAAGATAGATATCTAATTTTTGCAAGTCTGGAGAATTTTATATACTGCAGCAGTTTACGATGATAAAGCCCTTAGCTGTTTGCTCTGCCACCCTACCAGAGTTTATTATCCTACTGTCAAACAAGAAGCTAGGAAAAATATGAAGTGGCGTCAACCACTTCAGCCAAAAAAAGAAGCATCATTTAATAGTTCCTGGCATAAGCATGAGGTGGACAGCTGGAGGCAGAAACACTATAATAAACCTCCATGGCAAGGTTACCCAAGCTGATCTGTTAGTTTCACAAGTGAAGGTCTTTCAAAACATATTTTTATAAGTGTATGAAGGATAGCAATGGAAACAGGCTCCTTTTGAGGTGCCTACCATTAGGTTTTGTGCTAATAAACTTGAACCTTAAGTTTACCCTTATTAAAAAAAAAAATTGATAAAGCAGAGGATGCACAGAAAACCTTCAGCCCCTCCCTAGACTGTGACTGCTGTACTCAGAAATATTTTACCACTAAAACAGTCTAATCATTTACAGTGAGGGATAATCATTTACAGTGAGCGATGACCTCAGTACCTCACCGAGTCCTACTGGTAATGTTACAAGGCTCTCTATAGCAACACAGCACCAAAGAAGAAGCCAGATTTAGTCTATTTTATGATGAAGATGTGATAGAGAAGAACTGCATCTTATGGCATTTACCAAAGCACACAAAATTGCCAAACCAGATACAAATCTTTCAGCAACTCTTCAGATACAAGTTGGATCTACTTATTCTTGAGCAAGCACATAGGTCTTTGGCTCTGAAGTCAAACAGTGATTATAGAGCAAAACTAAAGAACTAAGAGAAATCCAGAATTTTTAGAATGTATGCCAAGTCCACAGAGCTGACTGGGGCCAAGCTTCTTACAAGAACATTTGGGGGGTTTATGTTTAATGGCTATTTAATAAAGTTTTCTTGGCAGTCATGTCACTTCACTACAGTTCCTAAAGATTTTCAAGAAAAGATTCCATTTAGTTTTTCTTTCCTTATTTCTTTTTTTAAGGTACTTGCGTGTGGATCACGTGGCAACCAGTCTGAGTGAGAAAGGTAAGATGTCCATGGACAAGCTCAAACAGTATTTAATTGCAGACCAGCTGTTACTCACATTTCCAGGCTACTCAAAACCATTTGCAACTCGGGTCTTCTTGTTTCAGCTTATTGTTCAGATGGAAACTCAACCAAAGGGTAAGCAGCAAAAGAGGAAAAACTGGTAGGGCACATCAGATCCGACTGCAAACAATACTCCAACCCCTGGAAATGAAAACAAATATATCAAGACGATCTGCACTGAATGTGAGACTATGATGATGAATGGAGATATATAAATGTGTAGACTGACGTCAGCTGAGAATCTGGCCCTCTATTTGCAATGTTTGTACAAATAACAAGTTTAAGTAGACTGCCAAATTACCATATGATCTTCTGCTAGCTGTGGACCCACTGTGCCTGGGCAAACTGGCAGTTTCCATTCGCTTCACAGATTTTCACAAGGGCAATTCAGAAAAACAGCCTCTGCGCTTTCTCCAGGGAAACCTGGGACATGACTAGCCCAGACCTACATATGCCAGGGAAGCTGGACCACCAAGTCACCAGGGCAACTCTGTACCAACCTTCCTACCCAGGGAGAAATGCCTTTAGGAGTTGTGCTTTGAGAAGTAAAATCTTGCAGATGCTCCTCTTTAGGTGATGTAATTCTGCCCTGCCCCACATTCAGGGCTATGTTGTTAAAGCAATAAATTATGCTTAATTGTCTTGGGTGAACTTGTCAACACCAGCCTTTTTTTTGCTTCTGGTGTGCTTAGCAGATGCTCCCCTCCGTCTGTAACAGCATGAAAAAATTATCAACAGGAACATGCATAGACATATGCTCAGAAGCTCTCTCTATAGTTCCTTATATTTTCCACTCATCTCAGACTTTTGAACATTTATTTGTGTAGCCAGCTATGCTGAATTCCTAGAAACAATTTCATATATACTGCAAAGAGCTCTGTAATGCCAAGACATCCTTTTCCTCGGCCATTTATTTTTGTCACAAATGGCAGCATGAATAGCTTCTGATATAATCACACTCCTTTTCATTACTGAATCACCCATACTCTTCCAACTGCATTCCGAATTGTCATCCTTCTTGTCAGAGACAAGAATTTCTTGAACACAAGAGCACTAATATTTACTGTTGCCAATTTTTTTTCACAGCAATATATTTCCTCTCTCTATGAACAAAACTGTTTAAAAAGGCTTAAGCCAGGGAGTAAGAATATGACATTTTTTAGATTAACTTCTGCCTAAGGAAAAAACTGGTCTAAGATACAAGTTGGTGTAGAAGGTTTGATTTCAGCAGTAGAAGGGTGGTTTTAATGAGATTTTCCCAAATAACTCTAACCAAAGCCTTAAAGAGGTCTTAATTTTTATGAGCCTAAACTAATTGGCCAGTGTTGTGGCCAGGCTACAAAATTAAAATTAAAGACAAAAATTTCTCTAAGCACTCCCACAAGCCTTATGGTCACAGGCAATAAGGTCTCACAACAAATGGCACCTGATACTTATAATGTTTCAAGCATTCACTACAGACAGTTGTTAATTGCCATTTAAACTTATTCTAATTACATACCAACACGTGGCCTAAACAAACCAAAGGGGGTGGGAAATTCAACAGCTGAAAACCAATTAGTGACCAGAACTAATTTTTCACTTTTTAGTATTGCCAATCTGTTGGATACGGAGGAATACACTTTCTAGAATCAGATGGTTTAAATATCTAAAATGTCTTACTATGTTTATCTTTCTTTTGAAGTCTTAACATTTTCTAATACCTATAGGAAATAGTGAAGGGGGGGTGTTTCAGTTTTGTCTTTGTAACTATTGTCTTACTGTGTTAGCAAATTAGAATTTTCTTTGGCTAGCTTTAGTATGGTTTTCCCTCTCAGAGCATTGCTGAAAGGGACACACATAACCCCCTCATTTTTTGTGATCAGCACTGTCCCAGCACCAGCTGGAGCAGCCAAGACAATGAGTTAGGCACAAATGTTAGCGAGAGCATTTCTTCCTTCTGGGATGTGCTTGTGACATTGATTCATTAGTCAGAGACTTATTACTTTGGATAAAGCTACAGTGATTTACAGTGCAAGACATTTGCATTTCTTTCATATCCCCATAAAACACAGACATTGGTATTGAGCTATCTAACTCTGTGGCCAGAGACATAGAAATAGAGATGCAAAAAATGACATTTGCCTGTCCACTGTCTTACCAAATACGTCAGTTATAACTTACTTAATCATAAGGGCCTGGATATATGTTTGGATATGTCTTCCTTTCGTCCCTGTTCTTGATATTTTGTTTCCATTTTTACTTTTCATCCTGTATTAAAACACAACATAGGAAATTAGATTAAAAGAGGGGAAATTATATTAAACAAAAGGAAATTAAATTAAGCAAAATTGTTACAAGGCTGTGAAAGGTTTGACTGAAACCAGCCTTTGGAAATGAATGTCTTCAGACATCCTCTGGCATAGTGATAGCTCTCAAGTGGCCACCATGATGTTCAGAAAAGGCTATTCTTTCTCTGGTAACCAGAAGCACTCTTGAATTCTGATTTGCATTTCTGTCCTGGCTCTCTGCTTCAAACTCAATGCAAGTAAATACTGGATGTCACCATGACTTGCGTCTTCTTGGCCTTTATGGAGTTGGTTATTCTGACCATGATGTCACAGGCAGGTGACTGTTCCATTGTACCTGACAACAATTTACTTCTTCCCATCATGACAGTCAAGTCAAGAAAGAAATAAAACAACAAGGATTTTAAAAAAGTAAGTAGAGATTCTGATGGAGGCCCTGACCTGATGGCGGTCTGTGAGTTGGAAGTTGTGGGGCAAAAACCTGCTTTGCATTCATCGAATTTTTCATAATCTTTCCCTAAGCATCCACTACTGGCCCTTCACTCTATTACATATTCCCAGGAGAAGGAGGGACTAGACCCCTTCTGACACTAGAAACACTCTCCATGCTTGAGGGCGGGAAGAGAAGGGCACAGAAAAATGAATGATGGCAGGACAGTGTCTCTACGGATGCTGCCAGCTTCTGGGCTTAGAAGAAAGAGGACACAAGGAAAAGAACGCAGGGCTGATGGTCATTAGAGGTCACTCTCCTCCCCTCACTTCTCCCCAGGCTTCCATGGCATACTTTCCCAACCGCTAATGAAATCTAATTTTAAATTCTCTGCAGATGGAAAAGACTAGTTATTTGTTTACTGTTTGTAATCAGACCTTTTAAAGAGAATTTTTTTTAAAAAAAAAGAGAAAAAAAGAAGCCCAGCAGGGTTGGGAAAGCCAACAAGAATTTCAAAAGATACCATCTGTCAGAAATCTTAGGACCGAAAAGCATTAATGTCATGAAATCTACTTCCTGCGTAACAAAATTGATGGAAATTCATAGAATGTCACACATAGAATTAGCTCATTCTCACATTTGGGTTGGAACATTATTTTTTTTTTCTGAGACACATCCAGTTTAATTTAAACACTCATGTGTACAAGAATAGCCTTGTAACTTCTGTGGTATGTAGACATGGTCACAAAAGAATTGAAGCCGTTTGGAGTAGTACAAAGTGCTGCTCTACTCCAACCCGTAGAAAAGAGAGACCTAATGTTGCCAGGGATATTGCATTTACATCTCACTTAATTCATTATAATGGGTGGATGGAAAGAAGGAGAGAGGGAGGAAGAAAGGGAGAGAGGAAGGGAAGAAAGAAGTGGAAAGAAGGAAGAGGAAGGAAGGAAGAGGAAGAAAGGAAAAGGAGAACTTAGGAGTCAAAAAAGGAAAAAACAATCAAGGTACTGTTGAAAATGGACAACTGTCCTTTTTCACCATTTTTTAGTGTACAAAAATCAGTGTGTGACAAGGGCTTACAAGGTTTGAAAAACACACAGTGAAGTTGCAAATTCCATCCAGGCAAGGTACAGTTTTTGTCCCACTCATCCTTTCAGTTATGCAGAGTCCTAACTTGTGCAGCTGAGTACGATGAAATTTGTAAACCTATGACTTAAAAAAAACAGTTTATGATTGGTATATTTTACTCTCTAAAACATTAAGTTAAAAAGTTTATTAATATTTCAGTGGAAAACACTATTATTCTTTCATAAACTAGCTTGAAAACAGATATGTTTGGACTTTCATAAATCAGATGCTCAAAAGCTTCACGTTGCGAATGAGTTTTAAACCATAAAAAATTGCAGTGCATTTTTCTGGTCTGACAGCTACCTGCTTCATTTACCTACAAAATAGTGTTTGGGGGGGGGTGGTGGTGTTCCATTTTAGTAGTTGAGAGAATTACTACGATCACATAACCTAATACATAAAAAATCATGTAACAGTATCGTTAGTTTCTCAGACCATGATAAATATGGTACCAATCAAAAGGACTTTCTGAACCTTACCTTTGTGATTTCAATTAAAGGAGGGAAAAAAACACAAAACAAAAAAAGAAATCTGTTGAATAATACACTTTTTCTCCAAATGATTTTTCCACATTTGCTGCCAAAATAAACACATGGTACATGTTAGTCTGTCGGGTCCACACTAATTCGTCAGCTGTAGGAACTGCAGTGATTCATTTGCCAAAACCTGTTGCACTAAATCCCACTGTTTTAAAATTGTAACTCCAAACATCCTTTTAGGCTTGCAGAAGGTTTTAAGCACAACTTTCATATATAGCATTTCTAAAATTATTCTCCACACATCTTTAAAGTCTTAGCAAGGAGCGGTATAACCAGCCTGTCATAAGCTGGTGTTCAATTCCTTTTCTTACCTAATTGCCCATTGTTTAAAATAGTGTCACTGTCATCTGGGACACAGAAGGCAAGGATGTGCTAAACTGGTTTGCTTCACTTCTGATAGGGAGCTGTGCAAGCGTCCAGGGACCAGCTGTGCCTTAGCATCGCTGCATTCTGAGATTTCACTGCTTTCTGTGGAAAAAGAGACCTTGTCATAGTCTCCTAACATGCAAGTGGACTTTTTGATGTTCTTTAAACACACCTCAATTTTTTTAAGGTTCCTTGATGGTGTTGTCCAACTCATATTTTCTGTACTAGGTAATGTTATGATGGGAACCCTCAGTGTGTCGCTCTAAAACGCTCCACAGGAAATTAAAGAGGAACTCACAGGCTCTCCAAAGATGCAAAATTTTAGTCTTTGCACATATATATTGCAAGAAAACCTTGTGTCAAATACCTGGGGAAAAAATGGTTCTTTTTTTGTCATTGAACCACAACAGTCATCAATGTCTTCCCACAAATCTAGTAAATCTTTAGGAGATATAATAAACAAAAAAACCCTTAGCCTGATCATTAGTAAACTGGACATTAAAGCACTCTCCCTCTGCTCTGTGGCAGAAGAAGACTACGCAGAGCACTGGTGTAGCTCGATGGGCCAGGATGCGCAAGATGAAGCAAAAAAACCAGAAGAGTCAGAAAAACAGGCACCAGACCCTGAGAGCAGCTGGAGAGGAGCAGAGTCGGGGCGAGAGAGAGGGAAGCCAGGAAAAAAGCAGCAGGGTCTGCTGGAGGTGGGGATGTTTGGTGGCGCAGGAGAAGGGGCAAGAAGGGAGGAAGGAATAACCGCATTTCTCTGGCTCCTACATCTCCCCATCTTCCAGTTAGAAGGTGCTGCCTGCACACTGGCACCAGTACTGCACTCTGGCACCCTGCTACATGCACACTGGCACCAGGACCCACCGCTGCTTTTCCTCACCAGCCATTGCCAGGGGGAGCTGGGAAAAAAAAAAGTGTGAGAAACCCTAAAAATGAAGATTACTGGCCAGTCTGGAGGTTTTTTGGTAGGAGAAGGGAAGTTGACACATGGAACCTAATATAATTGCAACAGCACAAGTCATTACAATTTCCCTCATTAACTTAGTACTTAGAATTTAAAATTCTGAAATGCGCCAAGATTTTTCCAAACAAGCTTTTCTTTCTCTCTTTTTCCTAAAGAAAAAGAGCGATCGATTAATGCATTGCAGAGGCATGTGACTTGATCTGTAGGCTAACTGTAACTTTCTTCGGGGTGCTTTGAGCAATCATTAATGCTTCAAATTCCAGGGGGCAATAAAGGCAACAGGAAAGGAAGTGGTTGAGGGACCCCATTGACCCCACTGGTTTAGGTCATTGCAGCAAGTGGGATGGATAAGAAGAAAACAAGGAACCTGCAGTGCCCCTAAGGAAGATTATTCTCATTCAGGATATTCAGCCAACACACTTCTACATTTCCTAGTCTTAACCTTCCCCCCTCCCCCCACTCTGAAAATTCATTTTCAGTTAGGACTATTCTAATAAATATGCATATAAAGAGCACTGAGACACATTTTATTACTTTACTAAAGCTATTTTTAATATCTTTCAAATATTATTTTACCTTTGAGTAATGCACTGAAATTATTAACAAGCATTTCTAAACCATTTCTGCATGTAATCAATTTACTCAGATTCCTTCCAAATAACAGATTACATTAACTTACTATATTTTCCCCTGGAAGTGTTTGGTCTCACGCTACTAAAAACATAAGTAAGGGAGCCTTGATGGTTTAGAAGACTGATCTTACTATTGCACAGTCTATTACCTGTCGCAAATTTTCCATAGACTTTTGAGATAGAGGTGACCTAAATTATTTTACGTATCTTCCAACTCAGGAAAGAAGCCTGCAATAGACTACATTTTCCCTTGATTTGTTTGCCATTATGACTGTGAAATTAGGGTAAGAGAAAGGCATTGAACATCCCTTGTGTCCAATTAAATAAACAGTAAGGAATAAACAGTCCTTGTCTCCTTGCATCTCCTAGTTTCGGTAGAGATCAATGAGATGTGCGCTGCAACAGACGTTCTCAGGCACTTCTACATAATGTGCTTCAGATGCTGCTTCTTGGCAAGACTGTGAATAGATCTTTGCACTTCATCCATTTATATGCAGCCAGGTGCCATCTATTCATGTATGTACTGGGGATATAAATATTTGTTCTGGAGAAATGACCACAACTTTCTGGAGCGTAAGATCAGAGTTCATTCACCTGAGCTGGTACTCTGCAAGCAACTTTGATCCCTGAAATGTTCAGTGTGTCTTGGGGAAGCTCCTCTCCCTTCACCAAAACAATTATTTCTCACGGATTACATTTGTCCCTGAAGCATCAGAGAGATCCCTCTAATGACATATAATAATTTGCAGAAAATTAATAAGAAGAAAAAAACCAATTGCTGATTGCCTCCTCAATAGGGCAGACCACGCTGGAGAAAGAAAGGGCTTTCTCTCTACTTTTTTGTTTCTCTTTTTAACTGTCACTGTTTGGGAAAAAAACCCTGCCTGATTCCTGCATTTCAGTCCAACTCATCTACGTATCTTCCACCTGCAGCAGGAGTTTGAGACTCTGTACCTGATGAATAAGGAATTCTTTCTAGATGTTTGTTTTCATTCATGTCGGGTGGTGTTCTCAGATTGAATGATTTTCAGATGAACCACAATCAAAAATGAAAATATCCATCAAGAGGATATTTTATCCTCTATTTCCTAAAGTATCTGTTATCCTGTTTGCAATTCCTGTATTTCTTTACAAAATCCTTTTCAGTAAGTGGCAGAATGGACTATGAAAACACACATACAAATACAGATACAGATACAAAGTGGTGCAACGTTAGGAAATTTTAAAAGCCACAGAAATATGCAGATTGGAAAGACATGCTGAGAACAGAACAGGACAAAAGCATTACATGGAATTCCGGGTAATAACATGGAGAGACTCTTCAGCGCATCTCCAATTTTGGATGGCATACAGTCACAGAGGGTAAAATCCTGGCTACATCTCAGCCAGTGGCACGACTCCCATTAACGTCAATGGGGTCGTGATTTCATCTGCAATGCACGAAAGAGCCTGCCAGCTCTTCTGTGCTCCTGGGGAGAAGAGAGGGGCTGCACCACATTCTACCTACTGCCTCTACGGGACATTCAGCTCTGACATACAAGATCGGGCCAACCTTCGAAACTTTTCTCAGGACACTGCATTTGGTTTTGATTCATGTGGAAATCTTTGCTGTGATACCGAGTTTCCAAAGCCTGTATGTGTCGCCGGCAAACCACAGAAGAAGTGGCTTCCAGCACTCCCTGTGACATTTAGGAGGAGAGTCAGGGCAGCTCTGCATGGTTTTCAAAATCCCAATCTTCACATAAAAGTTGTTTTGGGAGAAGGAGAGGAACACTTGAGTGCCGCAAGCACAACGAGTTTCTCAAGAAGTTGTTCTGCTCCCTGCACTCAGCCAAGACAGAAAACTGTTAAATTACTATCTCCACCACAGGCACACAAAAACTTCACTGGTTCAGAGAAAATAGCAAACCATGCCTGTGCTTCAGAAATTAAGCCAGACTTTCTGTCCTGTCTCTAAATAGAACATAAATTTATTTCATGGCCCCTTTTTTACAATTTTATGTTTTCCTCCTGGAACTTCGGCTTCCCTGTGGATTAAGCAGTCTGCTCCTGCATAAGGCTAAGTGTGCTTTATGACTCATGGTTTCTCTTCAGTGTTGACAAAATTCATCCTATTTCATCTTCATCTTTGGGATGGTAAAATTTGGTTCGGGGACCAGAGGCTCTTCCTGAGTTCATAAGGGACCAGTAATGTTCAGGGTGGTCTCAGGAGAAAGAGACTGTCTGGGCTTGGGGACAAAGACTGGAGAAGAGATCTTGCCCTGGGGGGCCCTGGGGCTCCCCAGGGATGCCTGTAGCATGTGGGGCAGTAAGGATGCTGAGCTGGACCCAGTGGCAGCACACATAGAAGGGGCTTGGGGCTATATTCCACTGAGTAACACAGGGATGAAGAATTTGGTGGCATTGTGCACAGGTGAGACTTTGATTCAAATGCAGTGGCTAATCTCCTTCCCTTGGAAGGGTGGAGTTGCAGAAACACATTTTAACAATCACTGACAGATAAATCCTTCACAGATCTACAGGTTTTCCTCCTCTTTAAACCATTCTTTCTAGTTCAAAATGTCCCAAAATCATACTGCAAGCTTGTATACCTACTAGTCAGATATAACCCAACATGGGGTCATGTGCTGAGCTCCAGCAGAGCCAGCCATTGAAATGCCTTTCAGCTGAGGTTTAATGTTTCCTACTTATCAGCTTCTGCAAAATCATTGTAACTTTCTGTTACTTACTCATTTAGTATTTGGAATATGCTATAGCTCAACTTAATGGTATTTGATAAGGCTTGAAAGAGTCATGAGAATGCTGTACCTTTATGCCATGACTTCTGCATATGATTACAGCAAAGAACCTGAGAAAAGTAGCTTTGAGAAGTCTGTCCTGTGCTGTTGGCAGAGCATAAAAAAAATAAAACCATGATTAATCAAGTATAACATTTTCTTTTAGATGGTACTGGGTGAAGGAAGCAACACCTGCTCTTTAAAAGGTCTGACCCAGGACTGTCCCGTCAGCTAGTATTTAGCTGTTGTGGTGAAATATGGCAGCCAGTCACAGCTTCTCATTCAAGACTTCTTACAATTGCATTTTTCCCTTCCACAGGTGAGAACTGAAGACTGCCCACTCTTGCCCTATGTAAGAGGAGGAGAAGAAACAGATACGGATAGGTAGCTGGAAATACAGCCTGAAAGAGTCAGGCTTGTTGCTGTGATTGCTGCCGTATGCAATGGGAAGGACAGAGGTAGCAGCTACTGGGTTTGGGGTTTTATTCTGTGTTTGTCTATTTGTCTGTTTGTTGTGTAAGGGAAGTAGAGTTCTCCACCGCCGGGATCCCACTGCAGTCCTCCACCACCTCAAGGGCTGGCACCAGCTCAACAGACATTCGGAGCTGGGATCAACTGTCCCTTTCCTTCCTGCCCTAACCACAGCCGTTAGCCATCTCCAGTTGGTAAATGGCTGGTGAGGAAAGAAGCCCAAGGAGGACAACTTGCACAATGTGAGGGCCAACGGCTCAGACATGGGTCCAAGGGGCACAGAGGGGACAATCAAGCACCAGAAGAGAACTGGGGACAAGGGAAGAGACACACGACTGCTGGGATCCCTGCCCGCAGTGGAGATGACTGACAGGTCCTGGCCAGGAGAAGGTCCTAGGAGGAGCTGGAAAAGGAGACCCAGGCTGGTGCCCGTTGGGTGCACATACACCCCAGTATGGTCTCACCCTGCCCACAGGCAGGGCATGGGCCCAGCGAGGCAGTGAACATGTCTGTGCCCACCGCTCCGTGAAGGGTTTTCCAGCTGAGGGGTAAATTGGGGCTGGCACACTGGGGCTCTTCACTGCCTGGGGGTGGTCAGAAGTCTTGAAATGAGGACAGGGCATGGTGAGCAAGAATAAAGATGCAGGTTTGAGCTGCGGCTTTTGCCAGGTAAGCGGGATGTATGGCATCCATGACCACTGCTGCTGCTAGGGAAAAGAGAATACCACCATTTTAGTAACAACCAGCATGTTGTTGCTTCACCAGACCTGAAGCCAACTCCTAAGGGGGAGGCAGCAAGTCTGTCTACACCAGAGCATGAGCAAAACAAGAAGATGATTATGGCTATTTTAGCTTTCTTGGCCCAGGAAACCTTGCCTCCCTCTGTGTCCTTAGTTTTACTATTTTGTTTCACTCTAGAGTCCAAGTCTATCTATGATTTGCTTTACTTTTCTCACCTAGAAACATGAAAGTAGCCCAAGAAATGCCTCAGGACTCTTCCACCCAAAGAAAACAGCATGGATGCTTTGAGGAAAAACTGGTTGAGCAAATTTCTTTAAAAACAAAGATATAACACACCAAGATCCTTGCTTCAATCAAAAAAATGAACAGGTGTGCTCATCAGTTAGTCATTATAAACTAAAAGGAGATTGGATTTACTCTGTCTAGGTTTAATACCTGTGCCCTTTCAAACTCAGCTGATAAGCATAACTCACTTGGCCCATAAGTGACTTAGAAGCCTTTCAAGGAAAGGATCAAGGTACAAATGTACAATATCATATGGCATGCTGAAGGATTTACCACTATTCTCACCCCTTCCCAAAGGCAAGTCTCCTTGTTTAAAATATATGGAAGCTTACTGGTTGAATTATAGGAACAGGTACTGGTTTCAGTTAACATGCATTTGACGACAGTACAATTCCATTCATTTCCATAAAATAAATCTGGCTGGAGAAATGTACTGATATGAGGTGATGTTGTATATATTGCTTTAATAAGTGTAGAAGTTAAGAAACATTTCACAGGTGTATGTTGTTACATACCTGCCCTGGGAAGTTGAAAATGAGTAAGATCAGTCATACTTGACTGAACTAAATTATCTATAGCCAGAATAATTGTTTGGAATGTTTGGAATAGTCGTATAAATTCAGTATGTTCTCGTAATGTACTGAATGTAGAACATGTCTTACAGTTCAACCAGATCTAGTCTGTAAATCAGATTGGAGTTTTGATCCCTGTCCTGTAACAAAATCACTGCGTTACCATGAGCTGCGATTTATTAATCTCTTCCAGATAGATTCAAATGGCTTCAGTTCCATTATTGTCTGTTTCTACCATGTTTGTAATTGCTTATTGATATTTAAAATAAGCAGATTGATATTAATCAGCACCTTAGGCAAGTCTATTAAAAATGCTATCTTTTACATAACTCTGCCGAACATACCTGAAGATTCCTATGCTCCCGAATAGAACAAGGATCTGTTCCTTTTAAAGCAGAATAAGAATCCACTAAAATGGTAAGTTGCTTAATTTCTAACCCAGATTACTTCTGAGAAGTCCTATGAAACAAAAGAAATCTTTCAAACACAAGTTTTTAAATCATGGTGCAAGAACTGGTAAAACATGGAGCACTTGCTGTGGTCTACAAAGAGTTGACCATTCACCTAAAACCTGATCCAAATCTTTCACTTCGGTTACCGCAGGCTCACACCAGTGGTCCTCTTTCCTGCCATTCAATTTCACAAGAAACCAAAGATACAAAACCACAAAACACACAACCTCTTTCATAACATTACTTTATGGAGGCAACGCTACACAACCATGATCATGAAGGAAAGTGATGCAGGACTTTTCCCTTGGTTAAGTCGAGAACAACACAGTGTCAGAGCTGCAGACTACTAGCAGAGGCTGCCCAGAGTTCACCAGCTAAAAGATAATATAGTCTGAATGAAAAATATGAGTCAAACTTTATTACTTGAATGAAATTGCTTTTATTTCAAAAATAAAATTTTTTATTTTACAAACCTACCTTCAAGGAAAAACAACGTCAAGTCTAGAATATGAGCTCTCAACACAAAATGTCTGTATGTTTTACTGAACATTATTGTAGGAGTGTTATTCACATTAAATTACTTCAGGTCTTCCAATTTTTATATGTGTTACTTGCCCACAACTTCTGTGAATCAATTATCTGCTTGGCAGTTGTTTTATAAATGTCTTATCCTTCTATTTCAGCCTGATTTGTAAATTCTGAGGTGACTGATCCCCATTCAAAATGTGTACCATTAAATTCAGGGTCATATATCATGTGTTTCTGTTTCACATTTTTTATCAGCAACACTTTTAATAACAAGAGGGCTGTGGGTAAGCTGAAACAGAATAATATTAAAATTTGCATTAATCAGTAATGATTATTTTCAAATTAGTCAAATGTTCTACTGCATAAGGTTGTTACAAACTGAAACTGATGTAGAAGAATGATTAAAATGAGCATATTCAAACATAATCTTGGCTTTCATTTGTTAGTTTCCAAAATTGAACACGGTCTTTGTGAAAGATGCCAGTGTTTTAATTGCTTTCAATGACAACACTTTTTCTTAAGAAGGAACTAAGCTGACACCACTAGCTCATTTCAGACACTAAAACACAAAGAAATGACCCCATATTTTGCTCACAGTCCTATACATTTCCAATATTTTTTTAGAAAAAGCAACCCTAAAGCTATTGAAATTAGTCCGAATGAACACAAATAACATCAGAGCTCATTTCACACACTAAATGTTTGTGGTAGGAAAATTTTAGAAAAAAACTGAAGGCAGATAAGCTTTCCTGTTTGGTGGAGAGAAGCAATGCTGCAAGAACTGCTTTCTTTAAATTGTTCTTTAGCCGCATATTTCTGAGATAAATATTTAGTAGAACAAAGTCTCTTTTGCGAAATCTGGAAGCTTATTGTTGAAATCTGCTATGGATTTTGGTCTTGCTTCTTGACAGAGGCAGAATTATGTTCTTTTCTGCAAGACAGGAATTTTACTGCCTTGAACTGTCAAACCTTTTCTTCCAGAATAATAGCTAAATTCCTTGTTAGTGCTTTGAAAACACATCATATGTTATCAGGCAGAGTAATCTCACCAAACAATAACACTTTCCTACTAGAAGGTGTGCTGGTTTTGGCTGGGATAATTTTCTTCATAGTAGCTAGTATGGGGCTATGTTTTGGATTTATGCTGGGATAATACAGGGATGTTTTCGTTCCTGCTGAGCAGAACTTACCCAGAGCCAAGGGCTGTTCTGCTCCTCACCCCACCCCACCAGCGAGCAGGCTGGGGGGGCACAAGGGGTTGGAGGGGACACAGCCGGGACAGCTGACCCCGACTGACCCAAGGGACATCCCAGACCATAGGACATCATGCTCTGTAATATAGAGCTGGGGGAAGAAGAAGGAAGGGGGGGACATTCGGAGCGATGGCGTTTGTCTTCCCAAGTCACCATTACACGTGCTGGAGCCCTGCTGTCCTGGAGATGGCTGAACACCTGCCTGCCCATGGGAAGTGCTGAGTGAATTCCTTCTTTTGCTTTGCTTGTGCGCAGCTTTTGCTTTACCTGTTAAACTGTCTTTATCTCAACCCGCGAGTTTTCTCATTTTTACTCTTCCGATTCTCATCCCCATCCCACTGCAGGGGAGTAAGTGAGCGGCTGCATGGGGCTTAGTTACTGGCTGGGGTTAAACCGTGACTGGAGGATATAAACAATTGCAGAGCAAGTCCAATAAATGTGTATTTTACATGTACAGTTAAAATATATGCTATACAAGTATATATTCCCAAGGAAATCTTTCATTTCTCCCAAAGAAGATATTTATTTGAACCTCTGCATTTTAAAACTAGCCATGCTATCTCTTTACAGCGGATTAATACATTCTGTGGGCCTGATCAAAAATGGGACATTGGAGTCTAAAATTTAAATTAGGTGAGGACGTGGTGTCTTGGCCCATGCGGTTATCTTCCCCAGCTAAGTCTGCAGACATATGAGAAGCTCCAGCCAGGGCTGTTCCTCGGCAAAGCTCAGCAGATTCTGCACCTCAGTGCTCTATGTGGCTTTCGGGACTCACAAGCAAAGATGCTTCACATCAAAGCTGGACCTAGAGGAAAATGGTCCTTCTCCATTGATTGTGCTTATCAACATTACGAGATCATGCTTAAACTCTCCCTGCCAGGGACTGACGCAATCCTTAAAAATAAGTGGGAACACTTCTACAACTGAGATGTACAATGCCGTGACCAGGTCTATTCCAAGGTTACTGTACTTTCATGGAAGGTATTTAGCCTAAAGGTCTGATGTCCTAGCCAAGTGCCCTGACCACTGCAGTACTATCTTAAAGGTGGTAGCAAAACCCTCTTCATCTGAGTGAAGTCTCCATCTCCAAACAGATGAGTCAACTGGAACAACTGCCCCAGGGACTTGTTGGAGTTCCCACTGCTGAAGGTTTTCTAGATGCAGCTGGACAGGTCATTAATCTTATTGAGGCTTCCTTTCCCACAAAAGGCGGGGCAAGATGACCTTTCGAGGTCCCTTCCAAGCTGAGTTGTTCTATGATTCTATGAACTGTCTCATTTCCACTAGGTGCCTGACTCAGGATTACAAATCATTACCTAAGTACACCAAAGAGTACAACCCTATTAACTACCTGAAGCAGTTTGCTGCCTGTGATGAATCTCATTGCTAGGGCATATCCAGGGAGTGCAGTGCAGTCCTGTCTGAGCTGCAGTGCAACTTCCAAGAAGTTCCTTAGTCTTCATTGTGTCACTGCTGGTGAGGGACAACCAGCTGTGTCCACGTCCAGAGACAAGTGATCAGAAGATATACACTTTATTTTTAATAACCTAAGCCTCATATCATTACCTGCCATTCCTTTGACACATTTTCTGCCGTTACCATGTCCTCAGCCCCCCATTTGCAGGGCCTTCTCTCTGCTTCGACCTCCAGGTTCCTACATCTAGCTGCTTTCCAATGTATTGTTCAAATTAGGCCATGTGGGCCAGACGGCTGTGGAAAAACCTACACCTCCAGCCTATAGCCAAACACGCTATTTCATCAGAAATTACATCACGTTTTTAAAAGACCAGAGGGATTTGCAGGGGAGCGGAGGAGGGTTGTGGGCAGGACATGGGGGAATTGCTGCTATGTACTGTTAGTCGTTCTCTTACCATCTTTTCAGCTTTTAGTGGAAGGATCTTAGCCCAGCTCACTTAGTTAGCAAGACAAGCACACTAACTAGTCTATAGCTGTACAGAAGACAGCAGATACTCTTTTGGCACGTTGGCACGAAAGCCTTAGCTTTGACTATACAAGTAAGGCCGTCTTAAAGGCAGGCATTTTGCTTGACCATTTAGCTAAGCTGAGGCCTGTCTTTCGTAAGACTTTTTCCTCTGCTCAAAAGACCATTTAGGTTACAAATGAAGAAGTGTTTATAACTCAAATGCCCAAGGCTGGACCTGATTTAAATGAACTTTGAGCTGAAATGAAAACCATTCAGAGTTCTGATTTCAGCTGATAAAATCAGCCTTTGACTTTTAATTTCCATCTTAGATACCGAGGTGTAAATATGGATTCATAGAGGGTGATTCTTATGACTGTCTGGAAAGCCAGCTGCCCAGAAAGAAAGTCCCAGCATACTAAGAAGGGAGGAATTACTCAAGCCTTTCAGAATAAAACCTTGGAAACATCAACCAAGTGCAAATTCCTTCCATGTCCTGGACTCCTGGAATCTAAGAGCAGACAAAAATGAGCATAACATTTCTGAGGTGAGCCCTCTGTTAAATATTTCCCAGACTTTTCTCCACTGGAAAACTTCTGCAGTAAGCAGAAGCAAATGGAGAAAAGCAAACGAGATTTGAGCATCCAAGTCCTTTAGGCATCTTTGGATATCCTGTGATGAAAAAAATTTTCACGATAAATAAGTTCTAGAAAATAAACACAATGTATGTTCGTATGCGTAAAATGTAATGAAGTGGACCAATGCTAACTGCATTACTTCTCTTTTCCTGATTAGATTTTATTCTGGTTAAAGGAAACACAGATTAGGTGTGCTATGATACATAGCCTTCAACTAAATAAAATACACTGAAGTAAAATATAATAGGGTTTTTGCATAAGCATGATGGGCTTCTAAATAAAAAGATTAACAAACAGATCATTATATTGTATCAAGAGAGAATTTTAGGAAAAGAAACACCCAGCAGCATTCAATAAAGCTGCAAGTGTCAACTTCCAAAACCAGGACCTTTGAAGAAAATTTTAAACAGAGGCCCCTCCAGTGCAGGCAGCAGCTAGAGAACTTTAACCTTTTGTGTATGACCATAGTAATTATCTTCTGTATCATCAGGTTATATAAAATTACTTGAATATCCAGGAACGGTAACTCAGATCTTCCAACCTTCCTGTTCTCCACTTTGTCTGACTACCCATAAAACGTGAATATTTTGAGCTTTAAGGCAGTAAGTGAAACCAGACGATTATTTATTAACAACATCCAGCTGGGGAGCACTTTGATGGCAGAAAGCAAACCTTTTTCAATATACACATGGCCAGATTCTTTTCACATTAATTGAGATTGACTGCTCTTCTCTAAGGCTCCCCTACAGCACTGCAGTAAAACACATTTTTCATTTAACAGCTCGACATGCCAACATGTCTCTAAGCACACTTCAACAAATTCACAACACACCGGGCAGTTCTCATCTAAGTCACGCAAGTCCGACTCAACCGTAAAACGACAACCTTTTGTTGTTGGGGCATGTGAAGAGTGAAGCTGGAGCAGGAATCCATTCCTCCATGGGTCTGTATCACTGCAGACACCCAGAAAGCCCAAATGCCGTCTGCTGCTGGGTTTTGTGAGGTGTCACACAACTGTCACCCTCTCGAGGACTGCAGGCAGGTTGGGCACATACTTGCGACTTGTGATAAGGCCATAGCCTCCATATTCCACTGATAAATGTACTGTGGGAATAGTTACTGAATTGTGAAGGATGATAAAATACATACAGACAGATCCTGGGTTTTATATCAGGATTAATTCTACCACCAGCTTGCTGACAGTGGTTTAGTTTCTGCCCATAATGAGAACTAGTTTGTCCTCAATGTGAAGGAAGATAGATTTATTTCTTTTTTCATTGGAGTCTATCAGTATGTTGGCATTAGTGAATCAAATGTGCCTTAGGCCTTTCTCTGGCATCCAGACCAACCAGCACAGAAGACCCCCCATCCATACTAACACACCCTTCTACCCCAAAAGCAGAGCTAGTTTCAGCAAACAGAAATGCTCCCTGGTACTGTGCAACTTACTAGTACAAATGTAGTCTATGGGAGATGGATTGAATCCTTTCATTGAGCGTGCACTATAAGAAACCTTACTAACACCCTAGATGTCAATCAGGACAGAATTTAGCCAAAGAGAGCATATTCAGCTTCAGTTATGAACGTAGTTGCCTTTCTATGAGATGGTTGAAAGACTTGATCGCAACTGCTTTGCAGACCTGCAGACTGGTAATTGAATACTCAGGGCAACTGCAAACAAGAAAGAAACCTTTCCTTCAGCTTGCGCACAGTACTAAGTTCAGCTAGAGAGAGAAATATCCCTTTGGATTCAGTAACTGCTCTCTGACTTCATTATTGCTGACTTCCTTGCACTTGGACCTCAAAGGCTCATTTGCCTGGTGCTGGGCTTAAAGAAATGTCTTTGCTTCATCTGTACAACACGACAGGCATCCCATTGCACAGATGGTTTCCAGTCACCGTGGTTTTCAACATACACGTGCATACATCAAACCCCAGTCTCAGTTCTTCAGCCTTCCTGCCCCACAGACCTTTGTGCCCTTGCCAAGACATTGGACATCCCTAGGAGAACACAGATCCTATTCAACTAAACAAAAAACAACCTCAACACATTGAAATCAACAACAAATGTTCAGGATAGCAAAAACAAGCCAAAATGTGCTTTTCTAATTTATTTTCTATATTTAAAAAATGCACTGAACATTTGCAGTCGATTTGTAATATTATGACTTCCTTTACTGTATAGTTTAAATTTGTTTGTCTTATAGTTAACCATTGTTGCCCATTGTTGTCTCCTGCTGCTCATTCTTTTATCCAGATTCACAGCAAACCTTAAAGACTGCCTCACTGTTTTAAGATAGAGCTTATTATGATAGCTGCCATGGGTATGCTCTGCTAGATGTTGATCTGTTTTAAGGAGAGATCAAGATTTGGCAAAATAAATGAGATAATTCCTGTCTTTGTTTAAAGAGATCTAACCCTCAAAGCACATTCTTATTACAAGTACACACATTTACACATTTTTATGCTCGACCTCAGTGTAATTGTGTGGAGGAGTGCAGCCTTTCAGTCAGATAATGAATGTAACACATGATAGAGCGCTGTAGTACAATGTTTTTGCTGGCATGAACTTAGGATGACTGCAGTCATTAAGAGTGAAGCCATATTACTAAAGGACACACTCCCAGACTAAGCAGAAGAAACCAAAATAAGCAATCTAATTCATAACCATGGAGATACTGAAGTTAATTGAAAGGTTAACAATTATATATATATAATGCATATTCTTTGTATATAAAAAGAATATGTAGGACATACATAGGATATATATAAGTATACAGGACGGGATATATTTATGTATAATATAAAGGCTATAAAGAAGCTCCATGGACCTGATTCTGTTCTATGACTAGTTGTCACAACAAGCTAAATTTCACCTGTACATTATCATTTTGACCTTGAGCCCCTGCATTCCATTGCACCTCGCATATGACCAGCTCTGTCCTGCCACAAACGGAAGGCTTGAAATATCTGGAGTCACATTTGCTTTTTAAGGCTATAATACTTTCAGCACCGTTGATTACAACCCAATGCAATTGCAACTGACTGCAGAAGTTTAGCCCAATAATGCATGATGAAAACTCTAACATTCATTCGTAACAGTGACAACCTGAGGGGTCACAATGATGACAGCAGACAGAAACGTGTGTGAGAATTGACAGTGAGGCAGCAAATGAAGAGAAGCCAGAAAATACTCAAAGGCTATGCTGACACTGTCTTAAAGAGCAGAGTTCCAAAAATAAGCATCTTTCTGCATCCAGTTTGGCAGCAAGAGAGCATCTGTCCTCCATCTGCCCACCCTTCACGACATTTCAGACCCTGCGAGAAAGGAGCCTGGCCAAGCCAACTGCCAGATGTTGACTCGCAGCACCATGGGATGTTTGACAGAAGACTTGGGGAGACAAGCATGGCCACCTGCAGATTTGGGTGTGCAGCAGCCTCTTCTGTTAAGAGTCACTTCCAGTGCACAAGGTTCATCCAGTATCGGTGCCTGAAAGCAATGGGGCTCAATCACAGACTTTGCCTCACGCTTTAAGGCAATGTAGGTAGATTTTTAGGGAGCAGCTGATGTGGAGTCATAAATATCATTCTTAAGAATTGATTCTCAGGCCAGTAAAGTCAATAGGGGCTTTTCCCATTGCAAGCTGAATGCCATATAGCTTATCCCATGCGGGATCTTCTAATAACCTGAAAAGCAAGCCTTTGTCAACTACAGGCAACCATAAAAAAAAACATGAAGCAAATTATACTGATAATTTAGCAACAGATTGCAAGTATCAATTTTTACATTATTCTTGGGTGAGGACTATTTTAATTTTTACTTTTCTGTCTTGATCTCAGTAGTCTTTAGTTTCCATGCAGAGGAGGCTGCTTTCCAGTACTACATTATATACACAAACTCCTTATTTGTGTTTATATGCAGGTTTGCAAAGCTGTAGATACACCTATGGTATCTACTCCCTGCCCAGTAGTTGATACTGAGACTCACAAACTACTGCAGTGCAGAAATATGTGAAAATCCCTACTGATTTCATCAAGGCTCCTCAGAAGGTACAATAGTCCTCCCACATAAATTCGATTAGTAGCTCTGCCCTTCATCCTGCAGAGACCTTTACTACCTTTGCAGACAAAAAATATTTGCTGCAAGCCATCATCAGTTATGTTCCTGGGGGAAAAAAAAGAACTGCTCAGCCATTCCTCATGGCTGGGAGGAAACAAAAACAAAAATTTACTTTAAAGCTGAACAAACAATCCTTTCTCAAGGATACCTTTCCTCTGCAGTTATTTCTACCGGGAAGTGATTTCTGGCTCTCTGCTAGGATCAGAGAAGGTCTAAAGGGGAATTTAAAAGCCATTTCTTTCATGAAAAGACTAACAGCAAGGAGTACATCTTCAAGTTTATCTCCCTGTGATGATAGTAGAGATGGTTTTCTTCTGTCTTTCCAAGATGTTCAAGGATGGGCTGACAGACGGCAATCTTACCTCAAATTCCAGTCCTGGGCACAAAAAAAATATTGGTTGACTATCATAAAACAGCTCCTAAGCAAGTTAATGTTCTGAAACTTGATTTCCAGCACCCAGGGTCCTGAATACCCTTATGGCAGCCTGAAAAGAAACATAAAGTCCACCATCTGACAGTTTCATTGGCATAGTTTATTTTCTTCCATACATTTCACTATATAAATCTACTTTTAGCTAGAAGAACCAGTCAGGTTCTTTATATCAGTTGTTAGGTAATGAATATTCCACTTGCTTTAGCAGGAGGCTTCATGAAAATACATGGAGGCCACCAGAGCAGGTAAACAGGCCCAGCAAAGCACTGGGAAGCTCCAAATGGAAAAAAAGACAAGAAAGGTTTTTGGAACATTGCAAAATGTAAAAGTAAAGTGTAGAAAACTCAGAACTGGGGCTGTTGGCAGTGTGGAAACACACCACAGTGATTTTCTTTGCTTAACAGTCACTTTTCAAAGTTCACTGCTGCCTAACTGGGTATTTTTTGAGTGGTCCTGAGCTCCCTTTTCTCCCAGAGCTATGAGAACATGGCTGAAGCACACTTCTGGAGCACTCTGCATTGGTCCTGAGTATCTCAGACCTACCCATGGAAATGGCTGACCTATAAAACCTCTCCACTAATTTAGTGAACCACAGCTCTGCTCAATTTTAGTTTTAAATTTGGGAAATTTAACTTAAATCTCTTTTATGTTATCATGAACTTCTGATATCTTTGTACTTTTTCATCATTGGAGATCCGGAAAGTATTTCTGCTTTTAAAATGTCAGCGGGGCCTCTCGCTATTTTTGGCACCCCTGTTAATCATAGGATCATAGAATGGTTTGTGCTGGAAGGGACCTTAAAGATCATCTAGTTCCAACCACCCTGCCATGGGCAGGGACATCTTCCACTCAAAGCCACAACCAGCCTGTCCTCGAACACTTCCAGAGATGGGAACAGATCACCACAAGACTCTCTCTTTTCAGTCTGGGAACGTCATAAGGTAACAAATGATAGCCTTGCCGTCGTTCCTGAATTTAAGTCTTCCTAACATCATATGCCAATAACTAACCTAAAGGTCGGGCTTACTGGAGCTTTTACCCCAAAGCAACAGCTTCCAGGACAACACTGTGTTAAATCTCCCACATCTGACACATGAGACAGCGCAAGCCCTTCGTATGCTGCAGTTCTTCTCCAGGTTTTCAGTGCTGCGTGATTGCAGTATCTAAAGACAATGAAAGCAGAACCTTAGCAGATTTGGTTCTAGAAACCACTGATGAAAATGGAAGAGTGGAATTGCAGAATCATAGGACATCAGAAGTGAGGTCTGGAGGTCATCTGGTCCGACCTCCTGCTCAAAGTGGGGCCAACTTCAAACTCACAGAAGGTTGCTCAGTGCCATCTGTGGTCAATCTCGAGGAGATTCCACAGTTTCTGTGGGCAACCTGTCCCCATGTTCCGCAAGCTCTTCACAGATACCCAGGAATTTAGTTTTAATTTCAGTGCAGACTTCTCAGATTTCTACTAATATGAAGAACTTCTGATGGAAGAACCCATGAAAAGCTCGTGCTTAGAAAGATCCTGGGAATGGAGTCAACGGCAAAACTTTTTCTAATTGCAACTGGATGGGGATTTCATTCCTGAATTCCACTTGCCAGTGATCTACACCACGAGCCTAGACACACCACTTGATCCTTATTTTCCTCCATACTAGGAGGTATGAAATAAAGAACTAAAAAGAGTTTAAAAATGAATTAATATTAGACATGCAAAAACTTCATGGAACAGGAACATTTCTCTGAACAGCTAGCATTCACCACACAGAGAGAGATACCAGGTGAGCCTAGAACTTGGTCCAACAACAGCCTACTCTGATATGGCAACTCCATGAGTTTAGGTTTCTTCAAAGATTTGCAACTCCCTGGCACCATTACAGCTCAGAGGACTTAGTCCAGTAACAGGAGTAGAAAGGCAGAAATAACCTACTTTAAAAAATTCTAAAGAGGAAGCAGTGTGGGTTGTATAGGTATAGTTGTATAGGTTGTAAAGATTTGCGCATCCAAAAATTGGTAATTCAAACATGATAATTATAGTGGCTATTATTTTTTTAATAAGGAAACAAAGAATTTGGAAGAAAAGAGAAAAAATATACACATCTGCTATAAGTGGTATAATGTAGCTAGAAAGTGAAGCTAAACATATGTTTAAAGAATAATAATAAACTGGAACACTTCACCAAAGGTAGCAGTTAGGTCTCTCTCACTTGCAAACAGTTTGGCTAAAACAGAAATTAACTCAGAATGTCCTATGGCCTGTATTATGGCAAAAATCCAATTAGAAGATCACAATGGTCATCTCTGCTCATTTCCAATCTATAAATTTATGTTACCAAACACAATCACACTGCCAAGTAACGTCAGTAGAAAACTGTGGAAACTAATAAACAGAATAAGGTAATAGTAACTATAACACTTAGCTCCCAGTGAAGCCGTCATATTCGTCCAAGAGAGAAACCTTCAGCACGACAGAGCCGCACGTGTCCAGGAGCTGTGGGAGGAACGACCGCCCTGCTCTGCTCTGCTCTGGTGGGACCCTCCTCTCCCAGGTCTCTACCAGCCTGGTTTCCAGTCCAGCTCACTCCCCCAAGCTCCACCATAACCAGGGCAGATCAAAAAGCATTTGTAGAAGGCAATTCATCCCGTCTATCTTCAATAGCTGTTTTAGGATGGTAATCCACCGGCTATGGAAAGAACCTAGATGTTTGGCTTGGATCAAACATTTAAGCAGCATAAATCTGCTGACCAGTTGGAAAAAACAGAATTAAAACCAGAGGAAAACATTCTTGCTAAACTGGGGAATAGTCTCCCAAGGCACGTACAAGAAGCCTTCTCATTTGGCTATTTAAACCAGAATTGAATTATCACACTAGGCGTACTAAAGACGTACGCTGTCCTTTGCAGTTTGAATGTTAAGGTACAAAGTCATTAGGGCTGTCTTCCAGTGGTTAGCTGTTAATCAACTTTTCCTACAGGAAGAGGGGGCAGGGAGGGAGGAGGAAGGCTGGACGTTTCTTATCTCTAAAAGCTGTGTCCTGGTTGAAGCTTGAACAAATATGATGATTCTGAGCTTCACAGGCAAAATACCTACATTGCTTTCACAGTGCTGTCAAGAAACAGCGCAGATGGAATAAAGCAGCTGGAGACAAGAAGGAAAACAAAATGGAAATCTTGTTTCCATTCCAGAGTTTTTGATGTTGCAACCATGATCTATACCTTCTAACAATCTTCTGGGCAGTAGCTATTAAATAATGCCACATAAATTAATTTATACTCTTGACAGATCAGTGCTCCCAAAAAGGCTCCTGTTCTGTGTTTCTTCTTTCCAGGACTGGAAAGTATGAAAGTGAAATAAATATTTGTTTTGCAAGAAAACCTTGATCTCTGCAGAAGAGAGATGCCTTCAAGTTCTAATTTTTTTTTTCAGTCTGAAATCAACTGTAGGCAACTGATCCAGGTCCAAGATACAGTGCTGGAGTATAAGCCTCTATGATCTGCATACTATCTTCCTTTCCATTCCTTTAATTCCCAGCTCATTTAATACTCACTGCTGCTTCCTAAGGAACAGGTTCCCAGCAGAGTGGTGTGTGGCCACTTGTCCACCAAATGAGATGAGAAAAATCATCACTTTCTGCGTTGACTGGGGTCACACAGTGGATGCTCAGAAGCAGCTTGGTGTTCATCAACGGACCTCCCACTTGGATGGGACATTAACTATTTATTCAGATGACTTTATAAAGCGTTATTCATGTAGGAACAACGCTTGAACACCTGGAGCTGGAGTCAGGCAGATATTATATCACTCTCCACCCCCCCCGACAAGCCCCCACGGTCTGGGGGAACTCTGCCCGAGGGCAGACGGGTGCTGCATGGCCATGGGGCCGTGAGGACAGCTGTGCTGCGAGAACACATTCCATTGGTGAGTATGAGCAGGAGGCTATCTGCCAGGTAATTAAAAAAAAAAAAAGTAGAACAAAATAATAGTAAAGTCTCTAAATAAGCACTGAAAGGAGTTATTTCCTAGAAGTGTTACTTGTGTCTATTCAGTAAAAAGTTTTCGACAAAGCTGAATTGTGAATGCTGTGATTTACAAAATTTGGTTCTGGCTTTTCTGCCCGGATCAGTACTTCTTAATGCTTACAGAAATACAGATCAAGCCCGCAACAGTGTTACAGTTAGTGGGCCAATGTCATGCTGAAGGGGTAGGGACCTTTCTAAGATGACCCCCAAATGGATTTCTTTCTGCAGTGGAAAAAGCAAGATGAAGCAGGGAGGAGACAAGATGTCCAGATACGGGCAATGTTGTTTTGTTTTTGTTTTCACAGGAATTCTTATTTTGCCTTTCCCCTGAAATATAAACTTTAAAGAAGTATTTCAAGAATTTCTTTATTATATTTAAACATGACTGGATGAGCCAGATGCCTGAAGTAAAATGCTAAGTATGTAAATCTGGTTTATATCTCCTGCTCTGAGAGTCATTCTTTTGTCATGGCTCTTGCAAGGTACAGAAAAAGGAAAAAATAACTGACCGTGGTAAACTAACCCATTCAGAAAGTTTCAAAGCCTGAACATCAGAGTATTTGAACCATAAAAGCAAGCATATTTTTAAGCACAAACAGTTTTCTTAGCCTATAAAAAGGTATAAGCTTGTTGAATAGGAAATGAAACATAATTTACAAGCAAAAAAGGACAAATGCCATTTAATGAACACCATTGTCTTCTAACGTGGGTTTATTTTTTCATTATTAAGGGAAGAAGGAACTGCTTTTATATGTAGCAGTGGTCTTGTACCTGTCATTTTCAGGTGAAAAGCAATATAAAGTCTGTAGGGAGAGCAAATATAGGCAAGTTTTCAGGCATCTGAGATCTGAAGGCCATGCATGCACTAAAGTTTTCTGTTTCTTCCAACTCCATCTCTTGGTCTAATACAATATATCACTATCCCCTTCAAACCTTGTGGTGTTGACATCAAATTTACTTTTAAGTAAATTAGAAAATACACATTTGTCTGCCCAGAGAGTTAATCTGGACTAGGGTAGGACATGTAAAGTGGGTGTAATAGCTACCACATTCAAAATTAGACACACATTTCATATAGTAGCATCTGCACAGGAAGCTAATTGAAAATAATTAATCAAGAATAGTTATTTAAGAATAAATTTCTATGTGTATAAATTCTGCAGAATAAGCTTAAAGCTGACAGAAGTTTTCCTAGTACTGTAGGGAAAAGAAATACAATCGGAAATTGATTATACATAGCACACAACTGTGATTTTAAAACAAATTTAAAAAAAAAACCAAAGATGTCCTTAATTCCAGCATCTGCTGTTTGGTGAAACTCACTGTCTTCCTACTTGGAACACTCGCAAACTGTGATTTGGCAAGTTAGTTTAATCTGTTAATATTTACATTTTCTTAGTTCAAATATTTTGACATTTCAATGACAAAGTTGTGATATCTGTTATTTTAGAATGGAGTTCTTTTCTTCTTGACGCAAGTTTCCTGGTTATATTGAGCTTGATGTCATTTGTGGCAACTCTGTTATGCTGCAAGAAGCTTCTTAATAAGAATAGCTGCCTAACTCTGATTTTGATTACAAAGGCAATTTTTTCTTAGAAAGTGGAACACTAGTTGTTTGAAGTGTTGTCCCTGTTTCATGAAAACCAAAGACAATTTGCTGTAAAATGCAGTCTGCACCATTTCTGATTAAAAGGTTTTCCTGAATGCTTGGTAATACGTGGGGTTTGCCTATTAATGGTTCTATCTGGCTGGCCATTAGTAGGCAACTGCTGCTAGGAAGCCCTGGTAAACAAGGTGATTTATCCTTGGACTTCTGCTGCCAAGCTTTTGGATATAATTTTTTCTAGGAGGAGGACAAGAAAAGATGTGCAAAGCTGCAATTATTCAATCTTTTCTAAGAGCACATTGTAAACTAAAGAGGAGAAGCAGGCAATCCATAAAGAGACAGCTGTATGAGGCAGGCAGGCAAGGGAAAGCTCTGGAAAGCTCTGCTAGCTCTGGAAAGAAGGAAATTAAAATCAATAAATATTAATACAATGACAGACGGAAACACAGCACAACTTTAAAAAAATCCACTTTCGCCCCCAACCACAAGTTAAAAGGAAGACCAGTTATCATTTAACCCACATCTGCATCATAGAACCTTCTGAAATGCCTTTAGTAAAATAGTGTTTGTTTACCCTGTCTTTCTCTTTTCCACCTCTTCCCTCCTTTCTATCCACACTTAGTGTATTCTCTGCTGGAGACATTGGATAATGTCTTCTATTGTACAACTGGGAGGTAAGTCCAAAGCCAGGACATGTCCAGCAGAAGGAAATCAACTTTGCTGTCTATGAATGGCATAACTCATTTTTATTATAGTGTGAAGAATCAGACTGTTAATGAAACGAGAGAGGAACCATGGTTTCTGGTTTTGTTCCTTAAATCAAAATGAACCAGATAGTAAAGCTCTTCTAAATAAATAGGAGTGTTCTCCCTTTCACTCACCTGACTCGCATGCTTTTTATGGAGACGAACGATTGTTGCAGCAACAGCCAGGATGCTGTGTGTGACACTTCTCTCGAGAAATATTGCAATGCATGGGGCCATGCTGCATGGAATCTCTTGGTAAAATACGGCTTTTTACTATCAGAAGTGTTTATTGTTGTAAAACAATGGTGGAAGTTGTTATATTGTTAACATGGAGTGTGCCAAGTCTCCAGCTTGAACTTGCACATTTTTATAATAAACACTAAGGAAAAGAAATGAATTATTGTACCTCTGTACAAATTCCAGTCCTTCCTTATTACCTCAAGGCACCAGTGTCAATGCTGGCTTTGTAAGCACACCATCCCTCCTAGCACCACTGCCTAGCCTGGGCTCAGTCTCCATTCCTGCTGCTGATTTGGACATCGGAGCCTGAACAAACTCAGTATGTCAGCCTAAACCATATCAGGAATACATGCTTTTTAGGGAACAAGTTCATCTTCATCTGGGACCTTATCTTTTGAAGTTTTAGATATATTTCACAACCACTGCCTTATTATTGCTAAACCCATGCATAAGCATGCATTCAATTTTGTCTGAGTTCTACCTGGCCCGCAAATGAAATGAGAACAGAAAACAGGTGTGACTCTCTCTAAATGGAAATTTGCTATGAGATAACAAATAGCATTTTAAAAATGTTTTTACTATCTGCTTATCAGTATTATGAGTTATGTACCATGAACTTCAAGTGCTAAGCTGCAGATCATTAAAGGCAATGGAATTATGATTTCTATGTCAAAAGCCCAACCTCAGGAGTTAATCGTGAAGCAAAGGAACTAGGAAGTGAATGGTACCCTTGATAAGCAAAAATGCTAGTCTGAACAAATGTCCAAATTCCAATTCAATTGTCATGCCTAATTTTCTCACAGTTTCAGCATGGCATTCTTCTGCACATCCATCCAAAAACAGGTTTAATTTTGCTCTGGGTTTAAATGAGGATCAAATTCAGTGGGACTTAACTATAACAAAAATAGGTGCTTTTGACATGACATCTTGTTAGACTACTATCTCTTTTACCTTGGTGTACCTTCTCATATCTTTTGGGGAAAAAAAATTTTCAGTATATGCATCATCAAAGTTAACTCAGGACCCCTTGATGTCAAAAGATTTTTGCTTTTGAACTGAATGTGCCTTGGACCATTTACAGAAAGGGAATCTCTGATTTAAATCTAAATAAAATACTAAAACTCGTAAGCCAATATTTCCCTATTAAAAAAAAAAGACAACCATTTACTTTTTCAGAGTCCCCATGCACCAGAGGATCTGATGAACAAAGTCAGTGCTTCATCTGTCTTTTGAGCTGTGTGATTCTGCCCAGCTGGTTATCCTACAGTAAAACTCACCTAACAAGCAATGCCACAAAAACATGACACAGGTACAACTTCCCAATAAATCTGATAGCTAATCAATAAAAGTGAGAGGAAAAGCTGAGAGACTGTGTTCTGTGAAAAAACAGACATTAGTGGCAGTTTAGAGTCAGATCACTTAAAGATGACAAGCAGCAAAGTTGCTGCTTTTATTCTTGAAAGGAAGGGACAAAAGTCGAATGAGGGATGGGAGAAGTACATCTTCCCAAAGGCATACTGATTTTTTATTTTTTTTAGGAATCTGGGACTTCATCATCCACAGTATTCTGTGTGCGAATCACATTAGATGACTAATCCTCAGTAGTATCAGATATGAAAAACTAAAAAGTTTGTTTTACTTTGTTGACTTTCTGTGACAAGTCACTAGTAGCAGGTTTCATTTTAAAAGGTTTAACAGATTGAAATTCTTAAACTAATAAAATCATTTGCTGTTAATGAGAAGGGTGACAATCACATAATAGGAGCAAATAGCTTACATGCTGCCTCAGAGACTAAATACCTAAGACTTCAACCCCTTTATATTGTTTAGATATCACAAAATCCTCACAATCTTTGGCTTAAATTAACTGCATTTCCATTAGCCTGTGTTCCAAATTAAATTTAGCATAGGAAGCATGAGATTCCAGTTACAATTCTAAATGTTTCAGGAAACTTGAGGTGAAACTGAGACCAATGCTTAAAATTCTTCAGTACCGTTATTGTCATTTAAGCATAGGAAGCATCAATACAACAGAAGGTACTTAGTGTAGATCAGACATGTACCATATCGAACACATTATGTTTTCCACAGGATTTTGTCTGTATGTGTTTATCTTTGCATACATGTTTATCTCCAATGTTTTTTCTCATACCGAAAAATACACGGAGTTGCACATGGTTTTATTACATGGAAACTGGGTTTGAGTGCTGGCAGCAGTGTGCAGACCAGGTTCACTGCTAATTCACTGAACTTCTTGTAAATATAGACCTGGACCAAATTATTCTTTACAGTTCATACCCTCAACATAGATGGCAGACAAAATCTGGATATTGCAAAGAGCCCCTGAGCAGGCTGGGGACGAGCGGGACGTTAAGGCCTGCCTTCCTCGTTTCCAAAATCACCAGTTGGAGAACAGAAGGGTGTCTTGCAAAAAGACTTCTTGGAAGTTTCTGGAGCTCATTGCTTTGATTTCTCGCCTTGGACCCTGTTTCTCCCTGCTCAGTGTTGGTCCCTAGTTTCTAGCTCTTTAAATCCTGCTTTCAGGCATTGTTGTTCTAGTGCCTGGTCCCAGCCCCAAGCTCCAGCTCTGCCTTCTCAGTGTCTGCTGACAGTGTAAGTAATTTGTAATATCTGTATGATGAGATTTGGAGGAGCAGTCTTTCCTGGGAGGAACTTTCCTCTACTTCTTAAGAAGTTTTCGTAAGAGTTACCTCAAAGCTCAACAGGTCTCCTTGCTGGCCTTAGTACAGATGTAGCACATGTAGTTCAATTCAACAAATAGGATGGATATTTATTGTATTAAAGATGTTTTGTAAAGTTTCAATTCCAGATATGATGGTTCTCGCTGTTTTTCCACTGGCCTTTTGAAATTGCAGCTATGTTTTTGCTTTGATTCAAATATTTATGCTTTCTCAAATTCAAAACAAAATACCTTTTTTGGTCAGGGTGAGTTATGTTTAATGGCACTGAGGGTGTCCACTGAACAAGCACACGCTGCTGTTAAAACAATGGTCTGTCTTATAAACCATCTGAGTCATCAACAATATCTGCAAGCATTTCTTCACTTTAAGATATAATTTAACCAGTATCGCTCCACAACTAGAAGAAACGGGAACTTTTTTTCATGTAATGTGAAAATAATACGAAAGTGAACCATGGAGGCTACTGGCATTTTTGATTGCATGAAGGCTCAAACCTTACCGATATAATGCTGAAAGACAGAAACCACCCATAGTGCAGAAAACCGTCCCCTTGGGAGGCTCTGGCAGGAACGGACCGAAACTAGCCGTTGTGTTAGACCCGTGCTGTGCTGGCGTTAAGCTGCAGCAGAAACCCCAGCCAGGCGCACCTTATCGGCCCTGTTGGCTCCGAGCGATCGCTGAACAATGCAACCAGCTGATCCATTCCTATGGAAGCCTTTCCAGATAGGAATGTAGGTTTTTACCCTTAGAAAGTCAAGTTAGCAGAGCTTGTCAAATAAACAAATCTGCCTTACAGCCTCCCGGTGCCAGCACTGCATTAAACGTTAGACATAACAACATTCTTCCCCGAGACAGCAAAATTCCCAAACCCTCACCAGCACCAGGCAGAGCCGGCCTGATGCTCCGTGGCGCTGCCGCAGAGCCGGAGCCATGGGAGGTGAGGGGCCACGCGAAGGAGGCAGGTAGCCACCCAGGCAAGCAGTGGCCACAGAAGTCTCCATCCCTTTGGACGCCTCCTGGGTCCCGTCCCAGGAAAATGGACGGAGCAGAAAGAGTTTTACTGATTTCAGTGGACGGCAGCGCTGCTCCGAGTTGGAGTAATTTGATATTGTAGAGTGAAGCCTGCAAACCTTTCATCTTTCCCGTTGCTTTGTGTCTTGCAATGCTAATGTTTTAGACTGTAAACTCCAGAATGTAATCTGTATATTCCTCCCTTTCTGGGCACCACTGAGCTTGCTGCCTGTATTTAGCACATAATACATTGTTTTAAAGTACTTAGCAATGATTATTAGGATAATAATTTCTAAGAATAGGCATACTGTCCCAGCATACTCAGCCAACAGGATTTCTCTTCAGTGTCAGAAAAATTGCTTCTCTAATCTGTCAGCACTTGCCACAGTTTAAAAAAAAAAAAGGGGGGGGGGGGGGGAAAGAATAAAAAAAATTTTCAAGTTCAGTTTTTACTTGAGTATTATCTGCAAGGAAAGATGGGTTAGCCAAATTCCAGCCTGGCTGGAATATGTGTCACCTTCATGGCGTGGGAGATGGAGCCAGTAATGCTGACTCAGCACCTTCAGCCCTTCCCACCGCCGTCCCATCGCAGAAGACCCTCGTTTCCCTCCCCCTCGCCTGCTCCGCTCTCCCTTCCTCTCCAGCAGCGATCACGCCAGCTCATGTTCCCCTCTCACCAATGCGAACAAGCTAATGAGCGTTTTGTTGGCTCGGAAAAGCAAGTGCCGCTTCAGCTGCGCTCAGAGAGTCTCCATAATCTGCTGCTCAGTCAGAGGCACGCAGTAATTTGTTCAGCTGGTTTGGGGAAAGTGAGATGTCTCTAAGACTACCAGCCCTTCTGCTCCCTGCAACTCTCCAACTGACCTTCTCTGCTAATCTTTTGCCCCAGGTTGTTGTTTTAAATTCAGGAATGAAAAGCTGGACGGTCAGACCCTGTTTCTTCATCGCTTTGTGTTTTCTTTGTACTTTGAGCGCTGGACAAAATGCTGGAGGGACCTGCTGCGTTCGCATGCTTTGTGCCTTTTCTGTACTTTTCTTCTCCCTCTCTCTGAAAGAAGTTTCTTGGCATGCAGAAGGAGAAGCTGAAGGAAAAATGTTGTATTGTTTGAAAAAAATGCATTTATTAAATGAACTATTTCCCTTTTTTGCCCCGCTCGTTCAAACCAGAGTTACTGTAATTTCTGAGTAAAGGTTACTTTTCTGGCCAAAGACCATGTCATGCAGAGATACCCGTACAAACTAACTAATCTGTTTCAGAAATAATACGCCCATGTTCGGGCAGTGCTACTAGTCCTGCTCTGGGCTTTCTAAGTTGTTCGATGTTTCACGGCTTCAGTGTTTGATCGTTTTCAGTCAAACTGGCTGTACGTAATAGGTAATAGACTACATCTCAATGTCGCTATTTTGAAATTTTATAATATGAGGTAGTGGCCAGATAGCGATTTCGTGGATGTTAAATCGATGTTTAATTTTTACTTTTTTTTTTCTAGGATTAGCTGTTTTAATCATACTTGACTGCAAATGTGCCCACGAATCTATATCCCATTTTCACTGTCTGCCATCTCAAGCATACTACAGTTTACAAAAATCATTTGATATGTACAATCCAACATGGTAAGATTAGCTTAGAGTAATGGAACAAAGTAGTTTAGAACTACTACGCACATTTTTCCAGCTAACACAACAAAGCTATGCACACTTGCTCCAAGAGAGCAGGTTTTTTTATAGGTTAATATGTGCAGTTTGGCTCAAGTCAGCCTGTATTTTCAGTATCTCTGACAAAGCCTAACAGCTTTCTCAATGTTACTGTTCACTGAAGTCAGCAGGAAATATCTCTGGACCTTCTCAGATTTTTCTTTCCCCGAGTGACCTTCGTTATTTCCTTCCAAACACATTTTTCTGCATCACCTTGCCAAACACTAAGTGTGCCTTCAACAAATTTCTCCCTTAAATTGATAATACAGGTGGCAAAACACTGTCCAGGCCATCTGTGCTCACAGCCTCAATGTTTTGCCCGTTGGGTTTCATCTGAGCAGTGGCTGTGGCACTTCACTTGGCTGCACTGCCCCTGAAGCTGAACAGAACTTTGTAATCAGAGTGACACAACCATAATCTAAATCTATTCTTAGCTTCACTGACCTTCTATTAAACGGTCAAGAGAACACACCTGCATCTACCAAACTTTCCCAGGTTCATACGAAATCTGAAATCTCATACTGCCAAAGGAATAATATTCTCTATAGAAGTATATTTTAGCTGGGTAAGTTTTTTGCTTGGCAAATTCTAATTTTTTTAGGGGTTAATTATTGAAAACCAGTAGTCCCTCTTTTGGGTAGCATCCCACCATCTTGTCCTATTTTGTCCTCACCCAGCTTAATTGCAAAATAGACCTGTCAGCTTTAATTTAGTCAGACCTTTTTTCAGGCACCATATACCTACATATTTCAATGTTACATGATGGGACTTCAGTGCTCCAGATCATTCTGCAGTATTATTTCACAGTTATCTTTAAAATGTAAAAATATCCAGGCATTAGAAACAACTACTATCAGAAATAAAAATCTTTTGTCAATATACTTTTTGCTTATGTGCAAATTTAACTTTCAGACTTCTTAAATATTCTCCAGAGTCTCAACTAACTGAATTTTGTTTTACTTTGCGGAGAGAGGGTGCTAGTTTTCAACAAGTCAGTGTATAGTTGTTATGTTTACAAAGAAAACCTCAAAAATGTAGCCTACTGTCTGTCTGAATTTGTAGAGAACGTGAAATAATAAGTCCAAGGGTAAAAGGGTTTTATTTATTTTTACTTATACTAAATCTGATGGCAATAAGGACACTTTAAATGTCAACAATTCCACTGTTCATCAAAGCATGGAAGAAATGCAGGAACAGCTCATACAAAAATAGCTACTTACTGCATTTGAATGATTACCCCTTGTAGTAGATCTTCAATCATGCATTAATTAAGTGGTTGCCAAGTAGTGCTCCAGAAGTGATATAACATTTTTTTCTGAACAAGGATTCAAAACTAAAAACACTTGGCTAGCGAGTTTTGCTTTTGTCCCTAATCTTTGTCCAATTATGCAAACATTAGCATATCTAGAAATGAGCACAAGATTGCACTTTGAACTGAGTTTGCTCACCACACTTGTAAAGAAAGATTTGACATTTCTCTGCCGTCAGAGAAGAGTTTTGTTTTATTTGAAGAAAATCTGCCTGATAACACATTTCTGTATGCATTGTATATCGAGTTGATTAAGGCCACTGAAATTTTATTAGCAATTTCTGCACACACAGTCTTGCCAAAGTAAGTGCTTGTAAAACCTTTTTTAAATTACCTACATTATTGAACCTTAAGCACAAATTGCTACTACTGGAAAGTTTAAAACTCAAAACATTTTACCTGAGATGAATACAATTCAGCTGCATTCAATATGTGATTCAACTACACGTACTATACTTTCTAGTCTTCTTGCTACATGTATAGCTTGTGATTACTTGAGTGTATAGGAAAGCAATGGAAACATCGAGCACATCTTTGCTGTGCTAAATAATGACAGTTCTACTGAAACACAAGGAGCCTGTATGGCAACGCTAACAATTATTGGAGGAGACCTCTCCAGCAGCCATTAAATACCACAGGAAAAACGCATGGAGCTTTGCACGTTCAGAGATTGCCAAATATTACAAAAGTATTCAGGTAATGCATCTGGAAGGCAAACCTCATATCTTTATGTTAAACCTATGCAAAACTGCAAAAGCTTTGTGCCAGCAGGAGCCTTGGAACAAGGAACGTGATTGTGTTTTAGTTATGACCAGTCACATGTGGCATACACACTAACGTGGGTGTGAAGCTTGGCCGGTCCAATTCACCACTTCATGAAAAAAAGAGAGCTAAATAGCTGCCCCATCAATAAAGAAAGAAACATTCCTCTCCAGCAGGTCACAGAGTGTCTTTTGATGGCTGCTGTTCATTTGTTGTACCCAATTATGAGCAAACGTGATACCCCACAGACTGTTTTTCTGGAAAAAGGTGGGGAAGTCTGCGGAACATTTTTAATATATCATTATTAAAGTTAACTTTGCAGACCTAGTGTTTTATATGCTAATGGCTGCATGCCAGGTGAATGATTACTGTAAATGTGCCAGTTAAATAGTCCAGTGACAGGTCCATATGTGCTCTATAAAGAAACTAGTTAAGCTGACCCTGATCAAAACCAGAATGATTGACTCAAAATTTCAGGAGCTCAGAAATACAAAGACTGGTTAGAGATCAGAAATAGACTTAAGCAGATTCCTATACCTGCTGTAATTCCCTTCTCCCCCTCTGGACCGCATCTACGTACATATCCTCCAAACCTATACATCCGTCCCTGGATGCAAATCTCATACTCACTTTGCAGATGATCGAAGCACGTGGAGATGCTGCTGCCGCTGAATTGCTTTGTGACCCCCCACCCGCTGCAGTTGCCACCGGTGGGGACTGCAGGAATAACCAGAGATGCCGAAGGGGCCTGCCCTGGAATCGCGTTGCTTTCTCAAAGAGCAGCGCGGTACGGGAGGATGATAACCCTCAAAGCAATGTCCCGTACACACAAAAGGGTGTCAGACGGACAACTGACCTCCCTGTACACCTACACTGTTCTCAGACAGCAATATCTGCTGGCAAGTACTTCAGACAGAGACCGCATGTATCTTAAGTCCATTGTGTTTCCTCCAACAGAAACGAGAGATTTTGCGAAGATGGCCTTGCTATATGTTCTGCGTCAGTTTGGGGTTCAGCCTCTGAAGTAGAATAGGAGATAACATTAACTGAAAATAGTTTGGTATTGGTTTCAGAGGTAATTAGTTTCCCACGTATCATCAGCTTCAAGAGCTTCAATATGTTACTAATTTTCAGCCACAGAACATGGCCCTTTTTAAGCAATCAGATGATGAAAGAGCCTGTGCATGTTGCTTTTGTTCAACGGCAGACCTGACTTTGATATACTTGAAGCTATTTGTTCTGCAGCATTTATTTTCACAATTTTCAGACTCTGCTTTTCAAATTACAGTGATCATTTTAAGGTTAATACCCTCTCCATCGCCTCCTGAAAACTGATTATTTCTATTTCGTCTTTGCATAGAAATGAAAGAATACAGACTGACTCTCTGTTCTTTAGTATTGCAGTGCATGCTGGATTTAATCCAAAAAAGCTGCAATAGCTGCAAAGCACTACTGTGGGGCACAGACTTTGGACTAAGCAACTCAAGGTAAGCTTCCACAGACACTGAGGTTTGACCCTGACCAGTCACCATCAACTGGGCAGAACCACTTTCTCTGTAATTATCTTAGCATGAAGCCTCCATCAGCCTTCTAGAGGCTATTTATTGGCTTGATAAGCTCTTTTAAGAATCAGTCTTCTCCATCTTCCTGACTCTTTTTTGGAAAATAGGCAGTAAATACAGAGGGCAGAAGGGCCAGAATTCATGAATGGGTCACAGTGGAATTGCTATTAGTGCACCTTTAGAGGATTAAAGACTGCAGTGCAAGAGTGGGCTCTATACTAGGATGGAAAGGGTACACCAGTGGTGGGCTAGAAGCTGACCTTAAGGTTGATCTTAGTTGCTGCCATGGACATATGCCAAGTGTCTTCTATCCACTGGAAGCCAGGAGAAGCAACAGAATAGTTCCCTAATCAAAAAAAAGTGAAGAACTAATTAAAATCCTATGTGTCCCCAGCTGTAAAAAAATGCAAGTGAGAAACATACTCTCCTGTGTCGTAGTGGGACCTGCTGAAACAGTGTCCTGAATAAGCACACAGCAGGTAGGAATGGTTCTTTGCTAGCCTGTAGCCTGCTTGAATTAAAGTTTTTTTGAATCATTATGCATGCTAAATTAGCTGAAGTAATCAATTCTAAAGTGTCATCGTGGTTCACTTCATTAATAAAATAACACTATGCAGCAGGAGTTACAAAGCACAGTCTACTGCTGGTATGCTCAGTATGCCCAGAGCCTAAATAGATAAGTCATTTCTCCCTCGCTACCATTTCGCAATGAGCAAAGTATTGCTCTTTTAAACAAAAACCAAACCAAAACAAAACATATAATTAAAAATAGATACACACTTGACTTTTGTACTTTATTGGTGTATCTTCAAGTGCCATGTCTTCCATGGCTGTGAAATTAACAGCTGCTACAACTATAGACTTGTGGCTTGGCTTGTTAAGATTTCGTGGAACTCCAAAGTTTTTCCAGCAATGTCTCTCTTTGTGTTTGCTGATTATGGTTTCCTTTGAGGTACCTCCACATTTTTATGTCCATTCCTTTAGTGTCTAGTCTTTCTTTCCATGTATTTACTTAGCTGTGGTCTCTCACATTTTTTTCCTTAGTCTGAAAATTGACTTCTCACCCTCTCTAAGCAGTATTTTTATGTGTTTTAAGGCAAGTTCAGGTGGTGTTTAGGTCTCAGGATGTATAAATTGTTGAGTTCTTTCTTTTGCTTTCTGAATTCTAGCAAGGATCAGTCCTCTGCTTCTAACACTGTTGAAAAAAACAACAGTAGCAAAGAGCAGGGTTATTCTGCTCCATGTTTACTTCCTGAATTATCTGGGGGTTTGTATAGTGCTACGGTAGTATTGAAAGGCCCCAACAAAAAGATGGTCCCTGAATTAAAGAGCGTATAAGTAACTGGGTCAGAAGTATGACAAGATATATTAAGTAATGTCAAAACATTTAACAGACAAGTTGTGAGATGACAGTACCATGATTCTGTTAAAACTCTATCATCCCAGGCTACAATGAAGGCAGCAGTTCCCTTTTAAGGAAAACAACATCACTAAAGCAATGTACTCATAAAAATGCTAACATGGTCCTTAAAATTATTCTAAACAGATACTTCTAGATAAGATATGGAAGAATTAAGGCTGTTGTGCATAGCAGTGGTAAGGCTTTATCTGGAGTACTGAGTACAGTTCTGTTTACGTGAGAAGAACTAAATTATTTTAGCTTGTTTAGGTGAGCAGAGAAAAAGCTGAGAGGCAATATGCATGCTGCCTGAAATGTACATTATTATGAGGACGGACATAAAGGAGAGGATAGTTACTCAACTGGACAACGATGGATTATGAACAAATGTACAAAGACAAACAGACAAGCTGTAGCCTGGAGGTCGGCAGAAACTTCCTAGCCAGCAGTGCGGGTAGGAAATTTAACAACTATACAAAGATTCTGCAACCATGTCGGCAGGACCGAACGCAGACTACTGCTAGGAGGAAGATGGATAAGTTTATGGGGGTCATTGTAAAACATACTGCTGCAACAGCAGACGTCATTTCAGCCCTGATCTAGAGAACGGGGGCAATAGGATGTCTTCCGTAAGTTTTCTTTGTCCCACGTGTAAATTTTGCTCACGTGAGCTCTAAATTCAATGGCTCAGGAGATCCCTTCTAGTCTCGTGATCCCATTCTATGCAGAAATCCTCCAGTGCTTGAAGGGCGGTGAGAGAAAACGCAAAAGTATTTCAGAAAAAAATTACACTGATAAGCAACAAAGGATAATATCAATGATTCCTAAATGGATGGGCCACATAACAGTCAGTTTTTCACAACGCTGGGGCTAACTCTATGAACTAGTGGGAAACAAGGGTACTCAGTAAATCACAGAAACTGCTCAGTGTTTTGAAGATTTAGCATCTCCTAAATAAATAAATTATTTCTGTGGTTTATAGTTCAGTCCTGGTCTGCTGACATGAAAGGCAATGTTTTCACCACTGTCAGCAACACAGGAACAGGACAGGTTTTTAAGCGAACAATGTACATAATGAATCAACTGGTTTGTCCCCATCATTCATTATGATTTTAAGCCAGATGCCGTGTTTCATTCAAAAATATGATTTCTTCTTCTGTGATAAATAGCCTGCTTCTAAACCCTGAACTTTCATGAAAAGCTTTGGAGTTTTGCTTTTAATCTTCGAGGTTTTCACTGAGAACAAAAAATTTGAATTCTCTTTTTGGCTTTCCCTATAATTTTCTTTTTGTTCCTGAACATACTGAGAGAAATTAACTCAGGATCCTTCCTCACAAAATTAAAGTGCCCCCATCCCCATTTACCTCTTATATCTGTTTACCTAAAATAAGTTATTTTATGTAAATTGAGTTCATTAGAGTTCTGCAAAAGAACATGCTTTTCTCCTGTCCCCACTTTTTGTACAAAAGGAATTTCACTGTTGTCATTCTTGAAGCTGTAGAGCTCCAACGACTGCTGTGGGACACAGAAATCTCCTCATATAACATTAATAACTTCAAAGCAAAACACCCCTTTAAAAAAAGACATCACGTTTGACAAAAGCAATCTCTTGGCTACACTGGCCTGATCCACGGCCTGGTTTGCAGACTTTGAACACACGTGTTGCTGCCCCAGGCTGCATGGGGAACAAAGCTCCATTTTCCTCAGAAGACCCCAGAATATCTGGGCAATCCTACAGCAGACACCATTTTCCATGATTTCTTAAGACCTCAGAAAAGGTTTTTGTTGTGCCAGACACACCTACACACGTAATTTCCTCCTCTTCATTTTGAAATGATGGCTATGAATGGTGATACCATGAGGGACACCCTCTCAGACTCTGAATCACTTAAACACCCATTACCCCAAAGAAAGGCATACCCATTATTAGTGAATAGCAAAGACAGTCATCAATGTGGCAATACAAACATTTTAGTTAATTGCTAAATTAGTCCTAATTAATTCTGTTACTCCTACCTGGAATATTGCATGCTGCTAATGAGAAAATTTAACAACTATACAAAGGCCTGGACTCCAAAAGCCCGGTACAGTAGAGCTTCCTTGAAACTGAGAAGCTTTGTGCTGACAGTTTTGGTTCAGACCCATCTCTGCTGGTACCTAACGGTCATGGGGACTGGTATCCATCAGGAATAGGCTTAGCAGGAGCAGAATAGCTGGGGCACTTCTGCCATAGCTGTACCACTGTGAAACAGTTTCCTTTCTCATCCCAAAAGAAAAGGATCCTCCCAGAATAGTGCATATGGAAGTTACTAACCAAGAATTACAGAGGATGCTTCTGGCTTGCTTGCCTCAAGAGAGATAGTATTAGCTCCTATTAGAATATCTGTTTCAAGCAGCACCAATATTTCAATAAAAGCCTTCTACCCATGTAATGATTAATAAGGTTATACTAAGCACCCTGGAGGCAGAATTTTCTTTTCAAAAAACAATAAACCATTTCCGTGACAATATCTATAATATCCTGAAGGCTGTGAGTAGGGCAGCAATGTTCTATATACTCATTCAAAGGAATAAAGACTATGTTCACAGTACAGCAGTAATTTATAATAAGGGCCGAGGGGGAAGGAATATCTGAAAACCATAGGAAATGTTTTTTAGAACCTATTAATCATTTAAATTGTTTCTAAATGGTTTTGAAGAGGTAGAATGGTGTTTTTCAAACTAACGTTTTCAGCAGTTTCCACTTCTGTTGGATTCATAGTCTTTTTTTTCTGGAATGATCTGTATTTCGTACTTGGGAATTCTACAAGATTCCCAGCATTTATTATATGAATGAACAGAAGGACAGAACACCCTTTTGGTGATGATCATGGTAAACACGCAAGTTCATCTCAGCTGAGGACGTTATTGACTCAGTTCTCTAAACTACAACTTTAGGATATTAAAGCCTTACAACACAGAAGCTACGATATACCATCAAGCAATATTCTCCCAGCATGGTGGGCACAGTCTGATTAAGACACGCAAAACAGAGGACACTCCACACCCAAGACAAAAGATTTGTTGTATTCTACTCCTTTGGTATCTTTAACCTTCTTCCTTCCTAAAGCTGTCTGTACCTCTCCTCTCCTGGGGTGGTGGAATTCAAGAAGAATCCTGGTCTCCCTCCTCTTGCAACATGAGGCCTCCTTCAAAAGCAGTTAGATGTTCACACACACTCTTCTGCATCTATATTGCCTCTGAAATACGTTGTAGCCTAAACAGCCCCATACTTCCCCATCTTCCCTAGGGTTTCTTCAGCCTCTTTCACTACCTTTCACCACCTCCACCTTCAGATTTCCAGATCTCCAGGGTTTGGACCCCTCAAGCCCCCAGGATTTTAACATGTTTGCAGTCTCTTTCCTGTTGTCTCTTTACAGCTGTTCCCACTTTAAACTTACATAGCATTTCTCAGTCATGTGCTCCATCTGGATATTACAACACCCATACAGAATTAGCTTCAATAGAGTTATATCCCCCATAAAAAGCAAAAGAACAGACAGAAGTATGGGTTACAAGCCCAGAAGACATCATTATACCACCCGCATAACCCACACCTTACCCGCCTCACTCACTAACTCATGAAATTACCCACTAATTACTGGTTAAGCAAGAGTGTAGCTTCTAGAAGGCTTCTGGCTGCCTTTCATAACTGCAGTTCCCCTCTCCCACAGAGACTTTCATTCTAATCAGCACAGAGCCATGAATAATATTGATTCATATCAAGTATATATACGCACATTGGTTCCATAAAGGAGAGCACATCAAAGTGTTTTTTAACAAATATAATAATGAAATTGCATTTCTAAGAGGAAAGAAAAAAACCATTCTTTTCTTGTCTAGAATAATTCTAGACTTACCACTTTGACTTTGGTTAGACTTACCTCTCACTTTATTCAGAGAAGACAATTCATTCCAGCAATGAATACAAGTATTCATAAGCGACTGGGATCCTTCTACCTGAAAGACGTTTCTATAAATGTAATACATACAACACTAACAAGACACACTACTTGGATATATCCAACTATGAGCAGACAGATTTACATACAAAACAATTTTATTATATTTAGTAAGCTCCTGTAAGTTAAAAACCAACTCTTTTGCCTTCTAAATGTAGGTTATATTGGCACTTTTTTCAGCAAAAGGCAGATGACCTCCTGAATTTGTCAAGAACAAGAGCAGTTTTCCAAGGAAGTGGTCATCCTGACCCATATTCATTTCATCTGAGTAAACTGCTCCATTCTGAAATTTCCCTTTTTCTCCTTTTCCAGGAAGGCAAGGAGTTTAGTTCTAGGTTGATAGGACTGAGCTCTTGCCAGTGTATACCTAAACTATTTGCCTATGCCGAGGGTTATCCAGCTCACCAGAGCTGAGCACAATGTTGGAGGCAGCACTGGAAAAAGCATTGGGGATGGTTAGCTTCCAGAATTTACAAATTACTCCTCCTAATAGCATAGTATTATTTATAACCTTAAGCGCTGGGTTCCTGACTGCGTTCTTGTGATCTAAAACACTTTAAAACAATAGTTAAGATGAATGACCATAAGGTTATGGGGTAACTAAAAAAATATATTATCATTAATTAGAACAAAAGAAATTAAAACTGTTGTGACTGCCATCATCTGTGCTTGTGGTAGGCAAAGCCTGGTGCCTCCATGCAGTTCATTGCCAAATCACAGGCTAATAGCTGCATAATTAAGATTAAAATTATAAAAGAGATTATTTATAAAGCATGTCCCTACAGAGCATAGTTCAGAAACAGAATAAGCTATCAGAAATAACATTAGAAGGTTCAAGTATATGTACATCTTTAAAAAATTAAGTAAAATACACATTAGGAATCCTCCCCACTGTTAAGGAGCCCAACTTGATGAGATACAGGATTGTTTTCCCCTCTGTAAATGAAAGAATGTAATTCACATTAAAACAAATAAAGATGTGAACTGATTGCGAGTAACAGCTTTACCAAAAGTCCAAAAGTAAGCGAGGAAAAGAAGTTGCAGAGGTTCAGAAAAGGAAACTAAGATAAACCTTTCTTGAAATGCTGTTAAGATGCAATGAGGGGAAAGCTTTGAGCTTGTACGTCTCTGCATTTTTTCCCATTGTCATATGGGTCCAGCCAGGGAACTGCACCGACAGAATCATGCAGAACAACCCCCATCACCCCTGCAAAGATAGGATTGGTGACATGTGAGAAGACATGTTTACACAAATGTGTTTTAACAAAACCTTGGAATTATAAATTAGTTCCTTGAAATAGTCCATTTATTGCTGTTCCTATATTCCCTACAGCATCTGGTCAAGCATGAGTCTTCTACTGGTTAGGCTTGTGTGACATCTGAGTTGACATAATGGTGAGAAACCCACTGGGTTCACATACATCTTATTTGTGTGATTATTATTTTTTTTTAAATAAAGAAAGAAAAAAAAAAAAGACATGAAACTAAAGATGAAAACCAGAGTAGACAAGGAATTTTTCTATTTCAGGCTCAGCTCATCCCCCAGAAAAATCAAAAAAACTCACCACAGGAACTTTGCTTTTCTATTTCCTACAAGTCTTGCATGGGAGCAATTAGCTTAAAGCATGTGACTCTGTACAGCACAATTCAAACAGCACAAAATATTGAAACTGAGAGCTAGCTTGCCATTCAGAAGACATATTCCAAAACCCCATAGTTAGTTTCCTGATATTTTTTCCTTGTCTGAGGAGAAGGTGAGCTGCAGGAAGAATTGTGTTCAGATATTGCATTTTTGTTAAAGCAGGTTTACAGAACGACAGAGAATAGGAGAAGTAGCAAGGAGTGCACTTTCAGTAATAAGCCAGACACATCCAGGGTACAGGGTTAACCTAAGAGACAATCCGTAAATGAAATTGTATTCATTTTAATCCAGGCAAGGGTAATGCAGGACTGTGCTGTTTCAAACAAAAATTAGAAATCTCTCAAGTAGGGAAATATTCTACAAATCCTATGTCATACACTTTTAGGACATCTGGAGATTCTTTGTTCTTTGCAATTCCCACTTCTCTCCTAAAGATCATTGTTAAAGTGTCAAATAAAAACTGCTGGCAAGCCCTAACCATTTCATAACAGATTGTGCTATCTTATATGATAATATCTTGTTAGGGTGTGAGACGACAAAAAACAATATGCGGAAAAACATTCAAATCAGAAAAGTCAATACAAAGCAGAATAAAAGTAGGAAAAGTACTCTCTTTGCTCATTTTCAGTGTCCAGACAAGTTCACGAGTTCCCAAAGGAAATGGCAGGAGCCTCCTTGTGCTGAACAAAGCACTGAAGGATACCCTGAGAGGAAGGAACAATCATGAACTGAAGGGAAGATAAACAGATGCCCAAGAAAAAAATAAGTCCAGACCTTATTTTCTGTAACTTTTACAGCAACTCCCAAAATATAAGCATCCATGTCTTGGAATAAAAAATAAAATAATTTAAAAAAAAAAAAAGCTGCCAATCAACTTTCCAGATTTGGTAAGTTTTTTATATAATCTATGTTTCAGCTGCTATGTTTCACTCACTGGTCCTTTAAATCATTTTGACACCAGCATGACTCTATTGAAACCAGCAGGGTTACAGCATAACAGAGCAGAGAATTAGGCCCACTAGTGAGATCACTGGTTGCTAGACTGAAGTAAAAACAACTGTCTTTGAGCTTCACATAAGTTCTTTTAATCACTACACGGGCTGAACTAATCCAAGAGACGTCAGGCAAGTCCTGTGCTTGGAGGACATCAAGTGAGCTGGATTTCTTTTTTCCTCAGTCTGGGACATTACTGAACTAGCACGACAAATAGTCTGGACATCGTAATTCTCTGAAGACGCTTCTAATTCCACAGATGTGATTAGCAAACTAACAGAACGGTAAGCCAGGAAGAACCAGCTGGTCATCTAGTCTGCCCTTTCGCCAGCAAATTTCATCCAGTCTTTGAAGCCAGTAACTTGCATGTGTGATTAAAGCATTCCCTGTGTTTCAGTTAAAGCAGATTTTCCCAAATGATAAACAGATCTGAAGATTTTTGAAAGAAATTCACTATTTCCCCAGTGATTAACTTCATGTTTTAAATAATTATTTAAAAAAAAAAAAAAAAGGCTTTCCAGGAACATCAGTGCAAAGGGCAAATATAAATCTGGAAAATATGCCACATCACATATAACTGTTGCATCTGCCATTAATAGGCATTCAAGACAGCAACATCTAGAAAACTTAACAAATGGCTTTTACCCTTAGCGAGGAATGTTCTGCTGGAGTTGGGGCTCGAGATGCCTTCTTAGGACAGCACCAGGAGGTTTCACAGGACTGCAACTGCAAAAATCACAATTCTAATACAATCCCTGAAGAAACTTCTCACTTCCAGACTAAGTAATTCTCTGCAGCTGCTTGGGCTTCATGACACCAAATAGTAACTTGCAGTTCCCAGAATTAAGTAGGTTGCTACAGCTGCTAACAGTCATTTGCAGGAATAGCCAGGGCTGAGAGATCCCCGACATTAAAATCTGTGTGTAGAGGTCATATCATTACACTGCTTGACTCAACTGTTTGGAAAAATGAGCATTTACTGTGCTATTTAACCCACTATTTCTCCCTATATATCTAAAGACACTAAGCTGTTCCCGTTACAAAATGACAATAGATTTTTGTGCTTTTTACTTTTTCCAGGCAGTCTGTCTCCAGACAGCAGAAAGTGCGGCTAAAGACACTGAGATTATTTGATTGCCAATGTGCTTCCAGTGCCCTGCAAATCTTTTGAAGGGGCTGGGGGTTTTTGTGTCTTTTTTTTCTTTAGGATAGAGACTGTAAAAAAGTGTTTACCTTTTTGACAAAAGTGTTTTCATTTCATAAACTCAGTTATAGGAAAGCTGGGTTGCTAACAAAGAATATGTGATAGAAGGGAGATTGCCACCCCTCACAATAGATCTGAACACTCACTATTACTGAACACAGGCAGGTTTCTCTTCTTCAGTTTGCATTTAATTATTGTGTAAAGTAATACCACAATATCCTTTGCAGTACCCCAGAACTCACTGGAGACTCACTAGCTCTACAAGCAGACCTGAGGATTTGTGGCTATGGGAGTGGTGACAAGTGGTTTAATGGGACTCGTATCACTAAACTGCTCAGCAAATCCCACTCCTTAAATTCTGGCCATAGCCATGATGTTGCTATGCTCTGTTTTGATTAAGGTGTAGCAGGCTATGTAAAAGCTAGGCTAAGGTTTTGCCAGGATTAAAGCAAAAATTCTGAAAAAGGTCCTAAGTAACCAACACACACAGCATTTTGTAGGCACTGATGTACCGCATTGATTTAAAGTCCCATAAAAGAAATTCAACTCAAATTTGCCATATTTACCTTGTTAAATAATGTGGGTTTAGGAGGGTCTACAGAAAAACTGCCACCAAAAAAACCACCTCAGATTATACTGGTGTTTCACAAATCACTGCAGTGCTGGTACGTGTACTCACTTTTGGTGCCTCCAACAGAATGGTGTGAGCAGACACAGATCGTCTACAGCACCAGATTTAAGAGCTGGGCCCTGGCTTGTTACCCTCGGAGAGAAACCCCACATATACAACCACGGCCACCTTCTCCTGTGAGTCAAGGATGGAGCCAGCAGTGGCTGCCCATCCCGAGGCCCCACGGCATGACCTTTCTGTTTGGCAGATCTGGGAATGGAGAAGGTCTTCGGGATCTTTCCCTGCTTTCCCCCTGCCGCTCAGCTGTGGAAACAGCAGTAGTTGGGGAGGAGAAGCTCTGTCTCCTGGAAGGTGGCTAATCGTAGTGTCTTTTGGAAGCCAGTTATGAAGGAACTGATGGCATTGTTAAACTATACTCAAGGCCTTTTTATATTTTTGAAAGCTGAGGAGCTTTGGGGAGCAGCATGGCTTAGATGAGGCTTGCTGGGGCAGAAAATGGGTGACAGTGGGAGCTTGCTGGATTTGCAGCAGCAAGAGGCAGCAGCTTCCACCTGGGAAGGAGGGAAGGCCACCCCTGCCCTTGCCTCGCAGTGCAGAGCCCAAATCCCTTCTTGACTCTGCCACAGTCTTTCCTTCTCAGCTCCCACGGCCATTTCCAGTCTGAATTTTGGAGGATCATGGAATCACAGAATGGTTGAGGTCGGAAGGGACCTTCAGAGGTCATCTGGTCCAACCCCTGTGCTCAAGCAGGGCCACCTATAGCCGGTTGCCCAAGACCATGTCCAGGTGGCTTCCAAGGATGGAGACTCCACAACCTCCCTGGGCAACCTGTGCCAGCGCTCAGTCACCCTTACAATGAAAAGGTGTTTCCCGATGCTCGGAGGGAACCTCCCGTGCTTCAGTTCGTGCCTGTTGCCTCTGGTCCTGTCACTGGGCACCGCTGAAAGGAGCCTGGCTCCGTCCTTTTTACATCCTCCCTTCAGGTACTTATTTATATGCATTGATGAGACCCCCCCAGCCTTCTCTTCTCCAGGCTGACCAGTCCCAACTCTCTCAGCCTCTCCTCATGTAACAGATGCTCCAGCCCCTTCACCATCTTTGTGGTCCTTTGCTGGACTCTCTCCAGTATGTCCCTGTCTCTCCTGTACTGGGGAGCCCAGGACTGGACCCAGCACCCCAGATGTGTGTCTCACCAGCACTGAGCAGAGGGGAAGGATCACCTCTCCCTCGACGTGCTGGTGACACCCCTCCTAATGCAGGGTAAGAAAGGAAATGCCAAAGGGCCTTATCTTTAAGCACAGAGAAACACTGATGAGCACAACATTGTTCAAAAGTCCTCCGGATTCTTCCTGCACATTTCGGCACATGTTTCATCATAACATCTTTCAAAGGACTGCAGTCAAGAGCCTAAACTTCACAAAGCTGGGGCACCTTTTGTGTTCAAAAGACGACTCTCACTCTGCAAAATTAGCAACATGAATTTACTTTACTGGTAGCTGACTGACTCATATGGCTGATAGTATCAGTCTCCCTGATAATGCCACCCTACAGCTCAGTTTGAATATGTATTTTTTTTTTTTTTGCTCAGTTCTGTTTTAAAAAATTCTAAAGAACTGGAAAAAATTGGAAGTTATATGAAAAAATTAATAACAATTACGGAAAAAGTCATCCTTACTTAAATCTTAAAAAGTCTCTGTTCTGATTTCGGACAGTGACTCAGTTAATGAATTTGAAATGCTGCATAAATTTTCTGTTTCTCAAGACTTCAGGAAAAGAAGTGACATTTAAGCACCTTTCTAAAACTATGGGGTTATATTGCAAACATTTACCTGCTAATATCATTACACGCCATCTGAGGATGATAACCAGACATATTTTACTAAGGATCCTTGACAAAATCATCATAATGTAACCCATAATATTCTCTAAAGGATGCTTTGATCTTTGCCCTTTGATTAACAGTAGGAGATTAGTGACTAATCTAATTCAGAGTGAAATCAATATTCCTTTGCTTACAAAAGAGTCTCTGAGGTTTTGTGGGGTTTCAGTCAATGAAGACCTTGCAATGGAAAAATATGGGCATCCGATCAAGAGAGGGGCCTGAGGTCCTTGCAACTGGCATGGAGAGCAAAGGCCCCCATGATAACCATTAGAAAAATAAGGAAAAGCAGAAAGAAAAAGAGATACCTTAGAGCCTTAAATACTTTTGGAAATTTGGTACTCGGACTCTGGATGAATTAACATGCCTAAACTTTCTGGATTTAGAAATTCCAAGATTTTCGAGATCAGCATTGAATATCGGTTTTCTAAGTAAAAATGAGCTTAGATAGCAATCTCAAAAAGAAACAAATTTGTAGAAGGCTGCTAGCCAGGTGAATGTGTTTGCACTGGTTCCTGTGATACATGTTACATTTTATACCAAAGATTAGAAAGAAACCACAGACAGATTGTGGCATGTGTAGTATCAGTTCACAGCAGGAACTAAAGATGAAAATCTCTAGAGTCAAAGTTCATGACGAGCTCTAAGAATCCTTCCAGGTGTTTTCATGGAAATTGATACAATAGAGCACAGAGATGAAAGAGCAAATATATATTATTTTAAATCATAGCTTCAGGGCTTAAAGCTAAGCTCAGCAGGTACTAGGAGACCCAGCATGGATTTCAAAGCAAACGTACATCCGAAGAAAGCAATTTTTCATTAGAGTCATATTTTACACTTCATTCACTTTTTGTTTTCTTTTTTCTCACAGCTTTCTCTTCATACACTATCACAATCTTTTATTCTCCTACTTCTTGTTATAAAAAAAAAGTTACAGAAAATGACAAAATGTATTTCTGCTTGTGTTTGTGGCCTCTTCATTTATTGTTTCCTGATTATGTGCAGAATTCAGACATAATTGCACTCACAACTAGGCAAGCCAACAGCTCACACTCTGCATTTACAAAAGTAATAGTGATGTAACAGTAGCAATTAATGCAAAATTTCCTATGATGTCAGATGCATGCTACGAAAAAGAGAGTGAAGAGACAAGTCCCATTTACATTTAAGTCCTGCCATGGCATTCTAGAGAAAACAGCATTTTGAACACTCCAGTTCAGTGGTGATAAGAGGACAGGAATTCTGTCATATTCTGATAGCCATATGTGCAAAAATAATGCATTCATCAGGATCTTTGAGAGAATATATACTTAATCTTTTCTGTGATGGCCTGCTCCCTACTATCTGAAAAAAGCAAGTGGAATCTGAGAGCCACTTGCACCATTTCTCACACTTCTAGACACACAACCAGATTTATATATGCAAAATTCTCCAAAAGCACAATATGCACTTTACGTGGTCGGGGAGATGACTGTCACATTTGGGTTGGTAAGCTCTTGCTTGTGTGTGCAGGCAAAGATTTTACAGACAGTATCTGGAGAAATGTAATTATGGTTCAATTCGCTTTCAGAGAGCACTTTATTGATACTTTTGGATAACCCACTCCATGTCTTAGATCACTGTAAATGACTTCCAAGATACTTGATGTTTTTCATATGCATGGGTAGTATCTGTGTATCGTTTGTATTACAGACCTTTGTATTACACAGAAGAGACATACAGCCTGTAGCACTGTTTACAAATAAATATACAAAGTAGATTTTTTTTAAAAAAACTAGCTCTTTCTTTTTCTGTTATCACAAAGGGAACAAATAACATTCATTTCACCTGAATACTTTAATACAATCCAGTCCTTTGTTCAGTTACCAGCAAAACCACTTTACAACAGCTCCCTGGAATTTATAGATTTTTCCATTCGCAAGTAAACTTTTAAAAGTTGTTAAAAAAACTTCAAATAATTAGGAATTGAATGCCTAAGAGAAAAACTTCTCTGAAAACACACTGAGGACAGAAACTATGATTTTGTCAGACTGTCCCCTGGGTTTCTGCTACCCTGGATGCCAGAACTACAGCCACAGAAAGAGTAATATCAGGAAACATCAACTTTGCAATAGGGAACATAGAGCAGTTCTTTCCAGTTCCAGTTTTATACGAATAGAGCACCGATATGGGGAATTTTTATTCACACACAGGACTCAATATAGAAATAACTTTTTGTGCTCTAGTTGAATTCCAAGGGTGCTTCCACTACCATATTCTGCTTCAAATAATTGCAAAGCTATGATATACATAAAAGATTACTTGGATGTAAGCAAAGAAATGTATAGAAACACATTGGCAAAGAAATTTATAGAAACACATTGATTGCCCCCAGATGGATGCTAACTCTGTTGTGGCATACCATAATACTGCACACTGATTAGCAAATGCATCTATCTACTGGGTAAATTCCATATAGGACTATATGAGAAATCATGGAATAAAAGTAGAATGCATGCTTTACTTCTAAGAGCAATAGAGCTAGTGGTATTTTGGATGAGAGGGAGCAAGACAGATTTTGAGGAGAAAGGAAGAGGGAAAAATATGAAAATGATTTGGTTTAGGTTCAGAAAGAACGCAAGAAATCAAAAACAGATACACAAGCGTGAACTAGATATTTATCGTCATTATTATTGCATACTACAATGCTCCACATTTCTTAAAACCTTTCAGACACAGATTCTGAAGCGTTAACAGCCTTTCAGGAATTAATGAAGGTGAAAGGCAAGGCCACTGGAAGGAAAATTGAGTTGTACAGCAGTTATGGGATTTATCAAAGGTCAGGCACTGAATTGGTGACATGTGGAAATAAAAGCATGAAATTTCCATTCCAGCACCCTCATCTCACTACTATACTTCATATAAAAGTTTTGCTGCTTCTCATGGACATTCTGGCAGAAGCTGAGGGACCTAATAGAGCAAAGCAGTACAATCTGCTGGGGTTTTTTTAAATTGTATTTGCCTGCCTCACCTTTTTTTTTTTTTTAGGAAACAAGATTGAGTAAAATTCCCTGTAAAAGTGTTCTTGCTTCAGTGTCAGCTGGACAACCATACACTATGGATCCTTTAGCCATGCAATCAGTATGACCAAGCAAAGTAGAATCTATGAAAATAAGAGGTACCCAAAACAACTTTTGTCCCCCCTTGTGAAACTATCTTCTATGTATATACACATAAACTTAGATACAGATTTAGATAGCTATAGATCTGTTTTTAAGTTCAACATTAGTTAAATTATTGTCTGTCTCCACTAAGCCTGTCTGTCTCACTGGCCATTCTCCCACTAATGACCCCCTTTATGGTCCTGAGCTGAATTTGAAAAATAAGAACAAGTTTAAGTAAGTCACACAAATTAAGCTACTCGTGATGCCATGTAACATGAGCACTGTTGCAGCCATATTTAACACAATAAACAAGGTCTGTTCAGATGTAGTGCTGAGCAATCCAACCACATTAGCCATTTCTGCTGACTGCTGCTGACTGGGAGCACTGGACCACAGAGTTACCCCACGGTCTGTTTGTGAGCAAGAGAAGCTGCATTCATATGCTGAGAACAGTGGATAGCTGTAGCTGGCAGGAAGACAGTCAATGGTAAGGGTCAGGAATACAAACCTCAAAATGCGCCACGTGTCTCGGAGGCTCACAGAATCATCAAAACTTTTTCATGATTAAGTGAGCCAGATCAGTCCCCTAATTGCCTGTGGTTTGTCTGTCATCATTTTTACATGTGCCATGATTGCTTTGTAAGAAGTTACCCATTTGAAAAGCTAACCCCTTTATTAGGGGGCAAGCCTACACCACATATTATAAAAGCACATGGAACAAACAGAATCAATTTTCATCCTTTCAATGAAGTCTAAATGGCCTTCCCCTCTTGAACTGTTCACATTAAACAGCAAGCACAAGGGACTGTCATTTGCTCTCTGTATGTTGCCAGGGCAATCTCCAGGAATTTCTTGCAGTATATCAAAGACCTATGTTGCATGCACTAACATGTGTCTGAATTTTTTAAAAAATGTAAAAAGGTTAATTGTCTGCAAGACTAATGCATTGTGGTTAATTTAAACACCCAGTGCCTGCTGGGTCCCCATTAGAGGATATGCCACAATCATGATAGATAATATTGACTGCAATTTCCACACCCAGGATTCTGGCTGAATCTAATTTGCTGTGTGCTTCTACAGCAATGAACTGCCAAATTGTAGTGAGAGACTTAGTGGCATATCTATCAGGTGTATCACAAGCAGTCTTGCATTCAGCTACCGGTAATGTATGTCAGTAGACTTCATATTCTCGGTCTACTGTGCCTTATTGCCATTTAAATAGGTCTTGTATGTGTAGTTATAATGCTTAACTGCCTTCATACAGCGTTTGGAGATCTACAGGAGGAAAGGCCATGTGTCTTCAGGACCGCTCTGCACAAGCAAAAGGCCCATTGCATGGTTCTATGACCCAAAGCATCCCTGGGACTTCCACACACTTCTGGAAAAATGTAATCCTTACTATTAGCTTCACCAGGGAATCTGGGGATGCTGTTACTAAAAGGTAATGCAAAGCAGTGGTGGATGGCTTAGCCACAGTCCTAGATTTTTAGGAAAAGCAGCTAATGTTGTAAAATGGTGCTTCAGAAATCAGTAATGGTTAGTCAGCTGAATTCTGAGCTCACTGATACTCCAGGTAGCTCCAGTAAATTAATGAATTTACGCTTGTCCCAGCAAATGACACCAGCACCAGGCCCCTTTAACAGCGCAGGTCCCCAGCTGGTGTTATTGTCGTAGCTCTGTAATTATCAATATCAGTTGATGTTCTGACTGTCTGTAGCTCGAGTCATAACGCTAGTGTGTTGACAACCCTTTATCATCCAAATAATTTAGCTGATCAAGACAAACTATTGATCCACTCATACTCGTCTTTATTGCTTCTTAGGGTGCAATCTTTATTTTGACTGGTGAGTGGAAATCAGTGGCATATTCCGATCAGTGACATCGCCATTGATGTCATTATTGACATCAGTGGCGATGTCACTGATAGGGATACACGTGGTATGCCACATACTCTTAGCTCAGCAAAGAACTGCTTCTTATAAACACACATCTTTACCTTGTCCCTTCTCTCAGTTGGATTTTCAAGTTGTAATGATGGAGCTTCACGCAATCAGGAATATTTACTCTGGTCTGTCATCCCTGCAAGCTTACAGGCAAGGTGTTCTGCTTAAAAAAAAAAAAAAAAAAAAATTATTTTGGTTACTTGGATTACTGCCTGGACAGGAAAGGATGAAACTGATGTCAGGGAACCGGATGAGTAATAGAATAATTTTGAACAGTGATCTGAGCTGCTAAGAGGATGACACTTGAGAGGTCAGAGGCACAAAACATTTTCCACTTTCTTTCCTTCTGAACTCAGAGCTTCAAGCATAAGCTGCGTCTGATTCAGTCTTGTCGAGCTGGCATGGTCAGCGCAGCTATTGTTTAGATCTATTCAGCCATTATGAAGGTCTTCAGCACTGCCATTTCAGGGGAGAAAAAAAAAAATTAAAGATCAAAAAAGCAAACGCAGAGAGATGTATTACAGCTAGAGAAACTCTTTCATATACCATGGTGCTGTTACAGACACAGATTTACCAGAGAGGCTAAGAAACCATTAGCTCCCCAGCCTGCCCGCAGCAGCACAGCCTGCACCGCACAGCTCCCCCCTCCCTTGCACGCAGCGAAGAGCTGCAGTCAGGGCTGTCCCAGCGCGACGTGGATGTTGAATCATTATTTATGCTACGGTGATAATGACAGCCCTTCTCGGTGCGTACGGGGAACCGTCCCCCCGCCCCCGTGTTAGTCCCTGGCCAAATGATGGCGAGACGCTTCCTGTCCACAAAGTCTACAGCCAAAGCTGGTAGGACAGAAAAAAGGTTTGTGGGGGACCCTGTTGTTTTCTCTCCTCCAAACCAGGAAAGTGGGGCAGGCAGCCCTGAAAGAGGTGGCCTGAATTCACAAGGGAAGTCTATGACAGGAGGGAGAGCCAGTGGCCTCTCAGTCCCCAGGCACTTTGATCACAAACCCATCTTCAAACAGAAGTTTGTAAAATTGACGACTCTCTACCCAAGTAGAGCTGGCCGAGGTAATAACTCTATGCAGGATAATGAGGGCATATACAGACCCCTCCAGCCTCGACAATGCTGAGCAGCCAAAATCCAAAGAGCACTAGAGGGTACAGCACAGCTGAAAGGGGACCCCAAATGTACAGAAAACGAGTGTCCCCCCAGAGGGTTTGTCACAGCAGGCATGCCATAACACGGGACCAGGGGCAAGCGGGAGCTGCAGTCAGAGGAATTCTCTAACAGTATTACCAAGGTATGAAAACGCAAATAGCAAAAGTGCTCAGTTACTCTGCTTCTATTACGGCACATTGCAAGTTAACTGTAGACAACAATTAGTAGACTTTCTGCGATGCTGTATCTCACATTGAAAGCTCTTTACTCCAGAAAGCAAGCCCAGCATACGTCTTCATTTGCTTAGCTCAAAGTGTGTCTAATGTAGAAAACCTAGACAACGTCAGGATTAAGCCACAACACAGGCAAACAGGACTGAAACTTTCTATTGAAGTAAGATGCTGCCACCTTCGGACCAAACTGAAGATTAGCAGAACCCCCATGGAAGTAAAATGCACTCTGGAAAACTGCAAATCAGAAGAAAAAGCAAGAAACAATGAACGTGTCGATGCGATATCAATAATACCCTGAGGTTTTTCTCATAAAACATATACCTTTGAATTGTAAGAAAGAGATCAAAATAAATGATGACCATGCTTACTCGAGAGCTTAACGCACATATTAGTTTTTACTATTTTGTACAATGCTCTTTTCTTATAAATAAAGGCTTATAAAATGCTTTAGAATAAGCATGTGTAGGTTCTGCGCGTTGCTACTTGGCATTGAGAGGTCTTTCTCCTGCAGTGAAAGACAATAGAAATGAGACAGGGAATTACAGAAAACTAGAAATTAGCTGTTCAGATCAGACTTGGGCTAACACATGGTGCTCAGTGTGTTTTATTGCTCATTACAAATACAGCACGGATTTCTTAACAGCTGTAACTTACATGAGCAAGATAAAGGAGAAGAAAAATTTAAAATAATTCTTTCCTCAAATCAACCATGGGAAAAGGTTGGTTTTTCTTTTCACCCTCACCTCTGAGAAACTCCCTGGTATTTGTACAAATTTTAGGGATCTGGCAGAAACTTGGAACCATCCATGAGAAAGAAAGCCTTTTCCCTCAGCTTTGAGATTTTAGTGCCCTTCTCTGCCAGCTTCTTGGCAGTGTGACTGCACTGGAGTCAGGATCTCAGCAGCTCACCAGCCAAAACCTTACAGAGCCATCTGTAAGATGAGCTTCTGAAAAGTGGAGAGGGCATACAGCAAACTTAAGGAAGCCTCCGGATATATTTACTTTGTTAAGTATTTGCACAGAGGTGGGATGTCTGTGTGCACTCTCTACGTGATAGCCCAGAGAACTCCTGCAGTTCAGGACAGCAGAAAGATGATCGTGCCACAGGTAAGGCTGTCACCCTGTGCAAATCAAGCAAAAAATAAGTTATCAACATGGTGGTGGTGGTGTAGATCGACAGAGCCCAGCTGAATGCTACGGGTGGTCAGGACCTCAGAGTCCACAAGATGGTACTCACAGCACTGTCCAAAAAGGACCTGCTGCATAAATCCCAAGCGCTGCTGCTTCCCAACAGGAGTTGGGGCATGGTTCTTAGCTGTAAGATCAAAGCACGCTGTTCTGCGGCTCAGCACACAGAGCAGTCTGCGCCTTCCGAAGAAACACAGCCAAGTTCCAATACAGGATTTCTTTCTGAAAATCAGAAAAATATCTGCAGCTTCACAGGCAAGGCTTTGCAAAAAAAAAAAAAAAAAAAAAAAAAAAAAGCTTTTATTATAAATACATTTTTAAAATACAGTATTTCTTGTTAGCAGGATTTCTTAATGATGACTCTAACTTGTTCTCAGACTTCAGTTATGCTGAAAAAAAAGTTAGCATAGCAAAGATCAGGCTGCATGAAAGTCTGCACCAGTCTTTTTATGTGCAGAAACACATCAAAGGGCTTCAAGGGGTTTAATAATGGAACTATGACAGCCTGAAGAGTAAACAGAATTTGAGTGGACAGATGCACAGGACTTAGAGCTTAATCTAGGAGTCTGCAACTTGCTGAAAAGAGTCAATGTTAAAGTAATTATGCATTTAAAACAATTACTATTTATTCTTCAAAGAGTCATACTCAAGTGAAGTAACCCATTTGAAATTATTTCTGGTAATCGCACTGCATCCCCAAATTATATGTCTGCATACTCTTTGAACTAGGCTTTCCAAAAAAAAACCCACCCCTGTATTTTTGCTTAAAGATTACCCCCCATCTTGAATACTTCCCCTCTAGCTTATCATTTCCTACAAGTGTAATATAGAGTGTTAAGCCTGAGTAAATACCACCGATTTTAGTTTCTGTGTCTAGGACAGAAGCCAGTTTAACAATGAACAATTGCAAATGCCCAGATTGTTCACTTACCATTGACTTTTGATAATCTGGGAAATTCTATAAAAGCGTCAAGGCATTTCTACTAAAATTGCGGTAGCTCACCAACACATAACTGCACATAGCAAAATGACTGAACACAAACTTAGGAGGGATCATTGTTCTGCTTCAGACAGCATACAATAGCTTTCCATTCGGGAACCTCCACATACAAAATCTGATTTAAAATAACCCCCAGAGCATCCACCGTTTCTACTGAGATGCAATCACATTACTCTTGTGTAGCAGAACCTAGGGAGCAAACTCCATCATTTATACCTTCTACTCACTAGCTGGGACAGTAGTGAAAATTTTACTTCCAAGTGTAATTGACACAGTTAATGATCAGTTTGTGGGGAAATTTCCAGTGCTACACTTAAATATATACCCTCCTCACATATCTATACAGAGGCTAATTTTAAACTAGCAAGCTGTAATATTGCTGGCAGTGTAACTGCGGCAGAGCAGGCTCAGTACAGACTCTCCTCCATGGAACTAGGGTCATTTTGGGCAGCTGATTTATGCCAGGATCCAGCTTAATTGCCACCTATGCTGCTCGCAGTACCCACTGCTAGCTAGTTGGCAGCTGGCTCAAATGAGGCTACATGAGCTGCAGTCCCGCTAGGAGTTTCATATTCGCAGTGAACGCAGCGCTGATTCTAGATTAAATGGTTTGGTTTGCTGCAGACAGGACACTGCTCCTCCAGGTCTGCCTTGCGTCCACCAGACCTACTCATTCTACCCACAGAGTAACTCCTCTCCCTCTCCACGCCTGGTCACACTGCCCGTCCTCTTTTGTTCCACCTTGAGACTATGTCTAAGGCTAGATTTATCTCACACGGGCATGTGCTAGCTAAACTAGTTGTCTCTTCTACCTATGTCTTCTACCATATCAAAAGAGAAAGATCCACATCTCCAGAGAGGGAATGTAACATCCACCTCAGACCCTACCTCAGGGGAGGAAGACCTCCCCATTGAAGAGTAGCTTCCACAACACAGAAAGGCTTTGAAGCAAGATTAAAGAGACTTACTTTTGTATCATTTTTATTATTGTTTCCTGAAGTAAGGACAGAATTCCCTTGGCTATAGAGAGACCACAGATGAGTTGCTTAGACTAGTTCTCTGGAGCTGAACTCAGTTGCCGAAATATCGGCATCTAGTGAGATTTAAGTTGCTGCAGGGTATCTAACACACCCTATGGCTTTGGCAGATATGACAGAAGACATGCAAGAAGCCTGCTCCATTCTGGTTTGGTAGCCAGCAGCCAGACTGGATACCATCACAAATTGCACAGAAGCCTACACTTATGCAACTGAAGTGAGTCTCTGCTGTTTAGGCATCTAGAGTTAGTTATGACTACTCCCATGCTTATTTTCGAAGAACACGTCTTCACTATTGAAAGAGTGTGTGATTTCCATTTTCTGGGTAACTAAAGCCTGTGAACTATCTATCCTACAGCAAAACCACAGTCAGAAATGTGCACTTCCATTTTAGTGTGGGTAAGCCTGCTGATGACAATTATGTGTCGTGGACCTCACAGTGACACCAGAATTACTGGGTTTTTGCTTGTTGCAACCTCTGAATAGATAGATAACATACTTTATTTACCTTGGGCAAAAAACATGGAAATGAGCTTTAAGTATTTACTGGACATCTTATGAGCTACTTGTATGTTAGTTCATGGTCTGTTACAGAATTTAATTAATATGGGCATAAAGCTTAAATATCTGAAGCCCTGATAGCACGTAGACCTCTTTAGGAGCTGTTAAACCCTTATTAGAAGTGATTTCCTTAAGTAATTTCCTAATTCGAAATACTTCAAGGTCAACCTATTTCCTAAGTTCCTTCAAATTTCCTCATAAATGTTGTGGGTGACATCTCAAGCCATTTGCAGCTTTTTAAGTGAGGGAAGTTTAAGCAGTCCATTACTACATTCCGTAACACTATCAGCCATGCAATATTTAGGGGCCTTTTCTGTGAATAAGGAAATACTATATTAGTACATTTTCCCATCAGTCTACTACTTTAATTCACTCCTCCTCTTGAAAGCACCTAGAAATATCTCAGCATCACCCCTGTCTTTATCCTGCAGTAAAAATATACGATACATACTGCCTGAGGAATTATGCATGGGATAGACAGCTATTCTAATTCATCTTGCACAGCCGGCTCCTTTTCTTGGCCACTCGATTTTCTCTCAAGAAGAAGTCATCCATCTTCCAGGTCTTCCCTGGGTCAAAAAGCTCGGTCTGACCGAGCTGCTCCTGCAGTCACCCCAAGCGTGGTCAGTCACCAACACCCCAGTCCAGGACAAAGGGATCTCCCCAGCACCTGGACGTCTTGGTGTCCCATTCCAGCTTCAGGTGTCCAGCCAGCTCGGTGGGTCATACTAGCAAACGTGTCCTCCTGCCTGAGGCCACCTCTGACCCTGGAACAACATGGCTTTGCCAGCACTTCAGGCAAGCGGGCTGTGGCTTTTCTAGTTTTTTATAACTGAAATTCCTCTCTCTCAACAACTCCTTGAGATGATCCTTCCTGTGCTGTTTATAATTCATTTTTTTCCATTCTGTCTTTTCCTTCTGCCTTCTGGAAAAGGATGCAAGAAAACCGGCATTTTTCTCTCGCTTTTTCTTTCAGCAATACTGTTTTTTATTAGTATGATTTTTTTTTCTGTTAGTCAGCCAGTACCCATTAACATAGCCTAAACTCTCTGCTTCCACTTCCTAGTTTCATGCAGAGTCCAGAGCTAACCCACTCTGTGGAAAAGGTGTGAAGGGTCTGTCCAGGTCCTGAGGACACCCCCAGGTCTGCCTGTCCCTGCTCAGCCCCCCCAGGGCTCCCCCACACTGCCCACAGCCCAGAACCCCATTTTAGCCCCCAGGCCATCCACTTTTGCCCCAGTGATGCTGCAGCAGGGCTGGTCTCCAGCTCTCCACTGCCCTGGCCGGTGGTGAGCCCACCGGCAGGCCACCCCATCCTTCTTCCTCAGGGTGATGGTGAGAGTTGAGCATCTCGGAGGTAGGGGCTGGCCCAGGACACCCTGCAGGTGAAGGTGCCAGCAAACACCTTCCAGGCGAGCAGTGCAAACACAACTGTTTCTTCTCCTTTGGTACCATGTCACACTGGGGTTTTTTTCCATACTTTCCAGCTTTTGACTGACGGACCAGGAATTGAGCGGAATTTCCTTTTCTGTAGTTAACTACTATCATTACCATTCTCCGGACAATCAAGGTCCATCATGTAGACTGCTATTTAAGGGGATGTTTGGAACACACGCAGTCAGTTGTATCTCAAATAAAGGTGGCTATATTGGTCTACCTAGACACAGCCTAGCTCAGTGTAGCTCCGTGTCCCACCTCTAACTGATCAGTGGTGATAGCTAGGAAAGAGCTACAAGGAAGAAGTATTCAGAGATACTTATCTTGCAGCTTGTGAAAACAGGTACCTTAGGACATCATAAGCCAGAAGTTGTACGCACATCTTTGCCCCTAATACCTCTAGGGGAATTTTTTTACATTAATTTATCCTGTTGGTTTCTGAATCCATTTGTATTTTTGGCCTCCAAAACATTCTGAGTTCCAAGATACAACTGTACATTGCAAGAAGCACTTCTGCCTGCCTTTAAGCTAGGTCAAATGGTTCAGTGTTGTACTAGGAACTCATAGCTAGGATGAAAACTGCCTCCAGTTCTTCTCAGCTTGGTCTACATCAAGGACCGATGCCATTTATGCTGTGTTTGAGACTCAGCACCTAATATAGCATCCCACTTCAGAGGAACTCTGTTCTTGCTAAAGCAAAAAATACTGAATTTTCAGATTGAAACATCAATTTTACGTTATACTGTCCTCCTGTCAGAGGAATGAGTTCATATCTACTGCCATGGATACACGTAGAAACTGGGACATGATAAGCAACAAACATGACTTCTGTCCTCAAAAATTAGTCTCTCCCGTAACATCTCATGTAATAACACATTGTACGTACATTGGAGAAGGGAGTAAACGAAGAGCCCTAAAATCACATACATGTAGAAAACCCCTTATTCAAACACATAAGCAGATGCAGACCAAAATGAATTCATAAATACAGACTGAAAACCTGCAGACAAGGAAGGCTATAAGGGTGAGTAATATGCAAAAGACGCTCTGTGAAAATATTACTAAAACTGCTATCTCTACTGCAAATAAATGAAGTCCTTATTGTCCCAAGAAATAAGTAACATGCTAATCCGATGGTTTCCAAAAAATGAAGCCATGTAATGTTAGGATTGCAGTTTAAGAACAGTTGCTCCTGTTGCATCTATGATTTTGGACATGAAAGGACTTTTTTCTCCTAGTATGAAAATGTGCAATGATGTGGTACTCTAGAGCACCTGTTTATAATTCAGCTTCTCTCCAAAGGTGCTCACTTAGCAAGGATATTGTGCTCTTATTACCACTATTTCAGCCCTGTTATTTAGTCATTGATTAAGCATCTTTTGGGCTCATTTCCATAATTGTATAACAAGAAGAAATCAGTGTAAGTATCAATACCATGTCAAGTGAAGCTAAAAGTTTTTGCAGAGCATACCAATATCCTTTGCACAAAACCAAGAAATCTGCACTTGACTGTCAGCTGAAGCAAACAGTATGGCTTCTGCAGACTTGTGTCCTCTCGCTGCCTAAAGAAAAGCAGTCTTGAGTTGCTCAGTTCAGCATTTCTGCTAGTATCTTGTTTTGTCTCAACAAAAAAGTGTGCATGAGGCTTCAGCCAAGCTTATTTCATACGGCAAATGAGGTTCAGTACAATCCATGTACAAAAAAACCTTTGCTCCAAGCCCAGTAAGTGGTGCAGTTCAGTTCCTGTCATTATATCTAAAATATTTTAAAGAAGGATGACAAATATTCTTGCTCTGTGAGACAGATAACAAAATCTTCATCTGTCTGACATCCACAAGACATATACCACACCCTTTGAAGTGGTGAGAAGGACAAACTCCTGGAATAGTTCACAAATGGGACTGGGTAATGGTTCCACAGGGTACAACTGTGAGATCAGGTTGGGAGGCTGGGAATGCCATTGCATCCTCCGAGTGCTCATAGTGTTGGCTGAATAGCACTTGATGACTCATCTCCTCCCTTAGTAAAAAGAGAGATGCCTTGGAGGTGCACCTGAACTAGGTATGAAGCGTGCTGCAGTTCAAAAAAACACAAGTGCACAACCTCTATTTTAAAATAAGGGAAAGACTGGGGTTTACAGTCAACTTTTTCAGGGCTTAGAAAACTCTTTTAGAAGTTTAACTATAAACAACTTTCCTTTTTTAAAAAACAACTTTTTAAATCCAAACTATCTCAATTCCCATTTAATAAAATTATTTTTCTGCAGAATTCTTCTGGAAAAAAATATTTTAATGGACATATATTAAGAGACAAAAACATGCATTTTAGTCACTTTACAGTCAGATTTTAGACAAGGCAATTTCCATGTTTTTACAAGCACAGACTTTTGAAACAAATGCATTGTGATGACTCTAAGAATGGAATATAGCTGTATCAGTTATACAATATGCATTGTGAAAGGTGCTTTAACCAGAAGGTTAGAGGTTCCTGTTGCCCATACCGAGTGATCTTCTTTTGCCTGGATTTATAAGGCAGATGAATGAGAATGATTTATGAACAGAACCTTTTCTTTTTTTCTACTCCTATCTGCTTGTATGCTTGTGCTTGTGTCACACCCAGCTTGACATGCTGGGTCACCCCAGGCCAAAATTAGCTTTTCAGGGTTTCTTAGCAAAAATTGAACCCCATCATCTGAAGCTGAGTTGCTTGGAATAGTACCTTCAGCCTTGGCAGGTGAGAGGTGAAACAGGTTTGTCAGGGAACTCTAAGAAACTGGGCTTGTGATCCTGCTGTTACCGGTTGGAGAATAATAAATGTTTCCCCCAAGCAGCTGCCTTCTCACACATTCTGACACCGTTGGCTGACATGAGCAAGTTTGATTCTCCCTGTCTCTCACACAGACAAGCTCAGTTAGGGATCCACAGCCGTCTTGTCAAGACCCTGCTGTCGTAGGTGACTGACTGCTTTGCCTCCATCCAGAGCTGGCCCTGCCTCTTGCTCACACAGGAGGTAGCCAGAGAGCTACCACTCCCTGAACGCCAAGCTGTGCCCTCTGTCCCTTATCCATTCTTATAGTAAAAGCAAAACAAAACAAAATCATTGCCTGTCTCTTTACAAGAAGGTTTTTTACTGTAAACAATAATAAAAAACCATAAGTTTGTAGATACTGTGCTTGTTAGCATATACTCTGCCACATTTTACTGCCATACTGCCATACTATACTTTGGTGCCATACACCAAACCTATTTATTGGCTATTCCTTTTTGGGGGGATCAAAGCAGTTTCAGAGTAAGAAAAAGGCTCCAGGCCATTAATTTGAACATGGGAACATTTATTTATTCTTACTGTTCCATCACAGTGCAGACATTCAAAATAGTATACACCATATCAGACATGCCAGAAGTATCTTCACTCAACTTCTTTACGGAAGACAGAGAAATCAGCTGCCCTGATGGTTTAAAACTCAGCAGAAGGAAGATACACTTGAGGGACCTGGAGAACAGGTGGGCCTCCCTGTGATTTCAGCTTGAGCAAGTTGGTATGAAGTGCACAACATCTGCCCGACTGACCTTGAATGAAATACTTGGATAAACTGCCAAAAGCTTGGAGATACCATTTTCTACTTTGTCTGTAAAAATATTCCAAATGCCAAGAGAGAAGCTGTCAATAATACCACCTTTCTCTGAGCCACTGCTTATGAAGTCAGTGAAAAACACAAAGCGGTTTTTATGCACAGTAGCTGTGGTGCAAGCATATTCCAGTCTCCTGTCAATAACAGCACCTGCACAGCCACCACGAGCAGAGGTGACGTTGAGAATTTGGGTAGATTATAGATGTATAATTAAATGCAATGTGAATAAAACAGTCCTTCGGCTGCATGGCCAGCTGTATCCATTCACATACTCAAGCATACTGAAATCACAACTCACAGGAGTTTTCCAAAGTCACAAACACGTTGCTTTGGAAGGAGAAGATTGTAACTGGGTTCTGCTGCACATGCAATGAAAGAACCAAATGACAGAAATAACCAAACTGTTAAGTAAAAAAAATAACTAAAGTTCTTCAACACTATGTCATTGTTCCATAAAACTTTTAAACTATATTATGAACTAAAGAACATAATTTAGGAAACAAATTTTTCCTTGCAGTTTGCTTTCTGAGAACATGAGCTTTACAAAATTACTCAAGGGATTTCAGAGAGAAGAATGAATATCAACATTATATCAGGAACAGTATTGATTTTTTTCTCTATAGTCAAATAGTAAGCACAAGTGATTATATTAATTATAAACCCATATTATGCTGTTATCTCAGCTGAACAGATCAGAGTTCAGCCCATGAGCATATAGCTACCAACCTGGTAGATATACAGTTACTGAAAGCACATTCTAGATCAATGACTTTGATCAACGATCCAAAACCTGAGTAATTAAATCATTATCTACTTGAAGCTGCAGTCATACAGCAGTCTGAGAGAGCAATCTCATCTCTGTGAGAAGCATCAGCAAGGAAACAGCTACAGGTGATACCTCTGGATCCCCTTCTACACCTGGATCAAAACACTCCACTCAGAGGCACTGCTTTCACTTGAATTAATCTCACACACTCAGAACTGGAGTTGCACACACAATAATTAGAATTAGAGTCCTTCAGAGGATGCATGCATTTGATGACTGCTTTAACATTATTTTTTTTAGAGCAATTAAATGTCTGACTTTTAAAGTGGATTCTCAGTTTTATTTCCATTTCCTACAACAAATGAATCAAATCACTGACAAGTTAACAACTCTCTTTACTTCTCATTGTGCTTTGTTTGACTTACTGTGTTTTAATTGCTCTGACTAAGCAAAAGGACCTTTTGATTTTGTTTCAGCCCAGCAAAACTAAAAATTAACCGCCATTGGTTTCTTTTGCTTACACCAGCTTTAACTCTGTAGTCAATATGTGCTTAAAAAGTGAAGTAGGTGGACCAGATGCTTTCCTCCAAACACTTTTCAGGAGTGCCACACTCTGCTGTTGTAGGAATGCCAGATGAATGCTCTTTGAAAGCTTTTGTTCTGAATCTGTAACAAGGCACAGCAATGGCTCCTTTCCAGCAACTCCCTATCGTATTCCATTCTGACAGCCATCTTCCAGCTATATCTACAGCTAGGATCTATAACTTGAATGAGAGGGAAAGAACAAAAAAGATGCTAAAAGATTAATGATCTTTGGAACTATATGACTACAATCCCAGCTTCAGTCACCATAAACAGAAACACATGAACACAATCAATATATCATGTTGGCCCAGTCACTGAATATGCTTTCTATAAACTTCAGAAGAATAGCATTCAGCTAACTTGGGCCTCTAAGCACCACCCTGAAAATCAACTACAGCATACCCAAGAATCTTCTCAGAAATGCCCCTTATGATGCAGAACTTCCTCCCCAGTTATCTGTTCCCACAAAAAGTGTAGTAAATGTTCTTCGGTTGAGCAAAGAATTATTGCAAACTCAGTTTTGCAAGTATGACTGCACTGGCTGATGTGTCTGAGGGATGCATGCTTGCCCCATTTTCCATACAGTCTGTCCTCACAGAGAAACTGTGTGCAGTACCTGATAATGCTGGATACCTGGAGCACCTCTGAGTAGCCCACAAACAACTTCCCAGATGTCTACACTGATCCCAGCGCCTGCGCTTTTGAGATGTCGAGTAAGTACCCAACCTAGAGTGCAATCTGAACCAGTAAAGACATGATGCAGGGTAACCTGAGCTGCCTTTTATGCTAAAATTTAAATCTTTTACATTCTTGGCACTTTATGCTGTAGGTGAGATATCTGTCCCACCTGGCACTTCATCTCTCCGCTATTCTAGAAGCAGTGAGTCCAGCAGGAAGGATTCAGCCAGTGTTGCCAAGATTTTTGTTCTGTCCAGACCGAAGCATGTGAGGAGCATGCGTCAGCCTGGGCTGAGGATCTGAGTAGGACCTCAACTTTCATCCAGATTAGTCAGGAGTGAACGTGCTCCCCACAGACCATGGCTTCACAGGTAGCAATGAGCCTATCTAAGGAGGCTGCAACCTTGTTCCTTTTCTGGGCTGTCTTCCTCCTCTCCTCTGCTCCCAGACATGAAGACCCACTGTCTCCTGCACAGGCTGTGGCATCCACTGGACCCTGCCATGACCTGATCTAACTCATTAAGACAAATGACCATGTTTATCTGCCATATTAGTAAGGTAAGTTGTCTCACATGAAACCCAGAGCTAGAACAAGGTAAGCAACAGGATCCTAAAACAGAAAGCTAAACAAGGAAGGGAAGTAGGAGGGGAAGGAGACCTTTCCTATTTCAGTGGTGATGAGCTAGTAAATGAGTATGGTCTGTAGCCACCGAGTCCGAGTCTAGGTCCACACCTCACGACTCTGAACTTGTAGTTAAAGCAGAGGCTCTTCTCCAAATTTCTGGTCTGTTGGGCTGAGATATGAATGGTGATGGAATTGAAACCCATTTATTAACATCTAAGACTAAAAGATTTCCCGGGTAAGCCTTCTTTGTGCTTGATAACTACCTGTGTTCATGCACCACAGATAAAAGTAAGTTTCATCATGTAACTCCAAAATAAAAACCCAGTGGAGAGAGTATAGTGTTTATATTTCAGAGGCAGTTTAAAATACAAAAATGTACTTATCATGGAATACCCAAAGACCACCCCCATCTCAGGAAAAGAAAGTGGCAAATGAAGCTTCAGAGAGGGTGTTCAACAGCCTGAATCAGTCAAAACTGCACCACAAATGCATAAGCATCAGAACTCATATTTAAAATTCAAAGCACACAAGTGCGTAGGAAGCTCTATCATCCTCCCCGGTATACACCCAGACTACAGACCTTTTGTTAGTAAAAGCAATAAAATTGCCCTGCTGACATGAAAATACTAGGAAATTCTGAAGTATGTTTTAGCAATCGGAGATATTTTTTCGCATCAAAGTTCTCCCTCCATAAAAGGCTTCTGACATGCAAGAGAAAAAGAAAACCTAATTAAATTGTATGGGAAGTCAGAACAATAGCTGGCCTGATTATTTCCAGTTAATGCCCAGGAACTCACAGGCAAGGTGAACATACACAAACAAATCCATGTTGTGGATAGCTGTTTCTACTTAAAACAGAGGCAAATAACACAATAGAATTAGGTGGCATTCTCATCCTGCTATGAAAACGAATATGTATGCTGCATGTCCTTCAAACTTACTCCTTCCCATGACTCACCTTTTCTGTTAACTTAAACACTGAAACTTAAACTTTCTCCCAATGCTTGGTGGTTCCCATACCTCTCCTGTTAAGATTTCTCCACCACTGTGCTCAGTCCTCTTTGTCCTTGGACCCCTTTTAGCTCCAAAATGGGAGTTACACAAACACAGCAGTCTGATTTCATTCAGACAAACAAAATCATGCGTCTTTTATATCAGCACGTTCTAGGCAGCTGTAACCTTACCAGATGCTCACTCTGCATTGTTCAAGATGAACCAGATTGCTAAGTCTTTTTAAATAAAGTTCCTAAAGAGATAGCCCAGTCAAGATATGCAAAATCAATAAGGCCACACATTCAGCCTTGCAACAGGTCAACTTCTGAGCTGCCTCCTCTTTTTCCACATCTTGCTGAAAATGGACTAGTGTCCACCCAGGATGGGAAGCAGTGCTCTACACTGTTCCTTATCTGTCCAGGAAACAGGCATTTCTACCAAGTAAAGGTCATGATGACAGAGAATAAAATCCACCTAAATGTGTATTGGCAACTTGCCTTATACATCTTCCCAAAAGATTATAAATTACTCTTGTAATGGCATCCCAGGCCTCAGGAAGAATTAGCAACCTAAAAGAAAGGTGAGTTTGCTATGTTGCAGCAAAGCTCACCCCAGAGGAAGTACGTCCCTTTTTGCTGTGGGGTGATACCTCAATCCTGTCTGCTGCTGCTATTAGTGCAGAAAGAACATTAAGCACTCTGTACTTTACAGTAGAACATTTTTCTCTGGTAGTTGTTACCTGTTACGTGGAAAAATCCTGTGTGATTTGAATTTGTATACAAACCAATATGCCCAAGCTGTGTGTGCTTAGGTATCTTATTTTAGTTTCATGTGCACGAGACTAGGCAAATTGGAATTAAGCTAGAGGAAATTTCCACAGAGCTTTCTATCCTGCAAGTGCTGTCACCAAGAATACCTGATGAGTACTCAGCTGGGAACTACACCTACAATTAGAAAGAGACATGAAGTAGTCATTTCTCAAAAAAATCAAATAGTATAGAAATATTTCTAGAGTTTCTGTTAATCATGTTGCATTCACTTCCACACAACTGCTCACAATACCAATATAGTAGGCAGACCACATAAAAGAAAAGATAATTTGACTTTTCTTTCTTATTGGATTTCATTCTTAAACATTTTCAATGTTTCTACTGTAATTGATCTAAAGATTAAGCATTTCCAGCAGCGAAAACTTTTAATACTTGTAAGAGCAGGTTGGATCGCATGCAGTTTAGAGATATATGTAGGGTTTATCAACACACCTGCTTGAGGAGTGATACGAGAAGCTTCGTATATTGTTCTCAGGCTTAGCTGCTCAGTGTGTTGAGTACCTTCTCCCTACCCTGGTGCATCTTGGATCACTGCCTGCTGAGCCTTTCCTAGAACATCCTCTGAACCAAGTTGTGAGAGACACATTGCTGGAGAGGAACGGCTCTGAAGAAGTTTTTTTCCCCTTGTTTATTGACTGGAAAATGAAGAGGGAGACCGGTGACCTAACATCTTCATAGGACCACTTGCCTTCATTCTATTTTAAAATAAAATTACTGTAGACTGTAATTGACACACAGAGAAAAAAATGACAACAGTTTACAAAGGAGTTACTTCAGCGATTTTTTACCATTACTGTTACTTTTTTAAATCACTGGAGTGATTTTTAATAAAAGCAAGATCCTAGGGGTATGACTCAAATTACACGCAATGGCTCTGGTTTGCTCTTCTCTAGAGAATAGAGGATTGCTTCAAAGCAAAGGAAGGAAAGTATTTGGCCAGCATGCTAAAGGAAGGTGCTATGAGAAAAGTAAGTTAGTGAAAAGAATTTTTTAAAAAATCCTGGCAGCATTACCTGTGCTAAAACTTAAGAAAAAAACCATAGATACATACTGTTTGTAGGAACTGTATAGTGCTATTTTCCTGGGATATAATCATAGTGGTTTTTCCTTTTCTTATGATGGTTTTGTCTCAGTGGTTCCCCATATCTACAAACTCTTCCAGTTTTGCAAGTGTTTATGAGACTACTACCTTCAAATCCTGTTCATTTAAGTAAAATCATGACTGGAAAAGTCAAATACACAGTTTCAAGAAGACCGTCTGAACATCAAAATGAATACATTAATGAACAAATGAATGTAATCAAACTAGCATTAGGAATATTTACTGTTTTCTTTCCATTATGAAAATTATGGCCTCAAATTCTTGTAAGTAAAAATTAGAAATTAGTAGACTTGTTCCTATAACAATTAGAGTATTTTTTCTGTATACAAAATGGTCATGACTTAAAATCTGTTAGCTTTTTCCTTTGTAGGCATGGTTTATCCCATTTGTAAAGAAACATTCATGGGTTTCTTGCATGCAGACCAACAAGGTTTCTTATGTCAGACTTCTAAGCTGTCACATTTCCAAATATTAATGAATTATTCTGAGTTATATGAAGGGAATGAGGAGGAGGGCATATTATTGCCTTCAAATTTTTATATATGGAGTCATACTAACAAAGACATAGGTGAATCAGTCTAACAAAAAGTTTACAAACTGTTTCAAATACTCCTGCAATCATGTTTTGTATCTATCTGGTATATACTCAGAAGAGGATTTTGTGGCAGAACTTAAAGAATTTATTGGGGTTTTTTAGGCTACCTGATCTAATTCAAATGTATATTTTTTATTTCTGAGTAAGATGATAATATCTCACAGAAAACTGTGACTAGTGCAATCAAAGGGTACCAACCAGGTACACTGACTTGGTCTTTTCAGCCTGTAAAGAGATGGTGGAGATAGAGATACGACAAATACCTGAATAATCCTGAAGCATGGCAGGAAGACAGTGAACAGGGAACAATTTTTCACTGTGCCTCATACGACAGGAACTAGTAAACATCAAGCTGAAGGTACAAACAAGTAAAGGGAGATCCTTTCTCTCACACAGTATAAAATTGTGAAATTCATTGTCACAGGATATTGTGGGTGGGAAGAAAAATCCATCAAGGGCTATTAAATACTAAGATACCTCCAGCACAGGAAATCTCTGAGCCATAGATCACTAGAACCTGAAAACTGGGAAGGAGGAATACAGTATAATATGACTGTATAGTTGATTATTCTTCAGTAGGCATCTGCTACAGCCACTGCCAAAAATGATAGGATAGACGGGTCCTTAATCTGAACAAGTGCAAACCCCTTTATGCCATCATATATAATGTAAATGAAAAAAATACATTAACTATATCATCACATATTTCCCCTTTCTGCATATATATACACATATATATGCACACGTATATATGTATGTATGTATATATGTATACACATTAATGCAAAAGTGATTGCCATGATTTTCTTTGGTTCCAGGTACACTTTTAGCAGCAAATAATAATATAAACTGCTGCCTTGGGAAAGCCTTAGCAGTCTATTGGTATGAGGACACTGTAAACTCATATGAACCGTGCCACTGAGACTCACGTTACAGAGATTCACATTACAGAGACTCCTGAACTAGCAGAAACTGCAACTTCAATAATGTTTTTTGACAGTTTATTTTTGTGCAATGCCCCAGATTAAAAGCAAAGAAAAACAACACACCACAAACAAAAACTGAAAAGAAAGCAGCCCAAATTCCAGCGTGCAGCTCCATAATTAGACCCACATGTGCCTTTTGCAGGGCTGGAAACTCACTCTTCCCTACAGACATCCGTCACTAACCAGCTCCTCGAGGCACAATCTGGAGCATCCTTGTCATTACTGCTTCAGTTTCCTCAGGTCTCCCGATCCCTGTCTCTTTGTCCAGGGAGTCAGCCGGCTCTAAGCCTTGCTCCGTCACCTTGTTCCAAGAAGTGTGCCTTTTCCCAGTCCCTCTCCTTTGCTAAATGTCTTCTGGTCTGGATGTCATCTTACAGACTTCAGACTTCCACTTACAGACATCTTTCCCCAAGCTCCCAAACCCAGCACCTTTTTCCAAAATATGCCTTGCCTGCAATCTTACTTGCCCTTTCTCCTCCACTCCCAGCCTGTCCCAGTCAGTCTTGCTCTCCACTTCTTGTTAATCAGGCTTTTGCCTGATGCCATCAGTTTTATCTCTTCCTTGTCTCTTCCTTGCACAAGATTTTTTTTCCCCATTTTGCATTTAAATCAGGTAATGTCCTTCTGCAGATTTCCTCAGTAGGTCTATGCAGCCAGTTTCCCTCTCTTTGCTGTATGAACCAGCTGGGAAAATCCTTTTCTCCCCCAAAGCAAACTTCTGTTTAATGAGGAAACACTTATCCAAAATAATTAAGAACATTAGTGCACAGCAGTTTTACAACCCAACAGTGAACCTCTGGGTAGGATATAGCTTTTTGTTCTTTTTGTTGACGGTTTTTGGTCTCAGACTGTCTTTGTGCTCATTTTGCATGTGTAGCCAGCCATGTGTCATCTTGGGCCACTGCTCAAGAGGCTTGTGTCTTCCACTTTTGTAAACTTCCTCAAATTCTCCTTCTGGTACTGACTGATAACAGCCACGGCTCTGGCCATGGATTTGGAGACCACATCTATCTTGGAGAGTTTGAAATCATTTTCCCCCAGGACCTTCACCACGTGGCATTGAGCCTGTTCTAGCTGCTGGTCATCCAGTTGCATCAGCGGCTCCTCTTCATCCTTCCCTTGTAGATGTCAGGCCTTGATCTTTGCCATGATGGTGGCAGCAACGTGGCTCCAAGCACAAGAGGCAGATGCCAAGCAAGAAAAGGACTCTGGGTTCATCCTCTCAAGCCCAGGCTGTTAGGTGGTAAGACCTGCTCACCGCCCCGACAGAGGAAGAGATGCAGTACAGTCATTGACCACATAAACGTAGGGGTTTTACATTGCTGCATATCTGAACAGAGGGTAAGCAAAGACTTCTGACTTCATTAAATACATTTTCCCCAACCACATTCTCAACAGTAGCTAAAATATCTTGATGGGATTTTCTACACATGCACACACAGCATCAGCCTGTCACTGAAAATTAGTCTAGCAAAATTTTCCAGGTGACAGAGTTTTATCTGATGGGCAATTAATGGCTTTAGCAGTTGCACCTATAGTAAAATTAGCTGCTAATTTTTTTTTTTGCTTAACTTTTGCAAAAGATGTGCAATCTGCCACACACAACCCAAAGTTACACTGAAATGGACACTAGTAGACAGCTAACAGCTCTGCACATCCAATTAAATATTGAAAAATCATCCGCTTAGTCAAAGGTAAAGTGATGATAGCAAAGGGAAAGGTTTTCTGCATTGTTCTGCAGGGAGTACATCCATTAGACCTTCTGTATCATGAGATATTCACATTTAATGTTGTATATATCCATATTTTCTCCACCAGCTGCACACCTAAAAGAGATGATGCTTCCCTGCTTTCTCTGCAGGTCTCCCCCATGCATGGAAAGGGATGAGGGAGGCCAAGAGGAGGAAGCAGTGATATGCAAGGCGGTCTAGGACCGCAGCCGGGACTGGATGAGTGCACATCATCCCTTTTCCTGTTCTGGGGAGCTTCCCAGAACAGAAAAGATGCTCTATGACTCCAGAATGGACTTTTCAGCTAAAAGAGCATCTAAAGTTGGCTCTGCTGAGAAGAGTGACACGTACCACAGACTGCCAAAACTCCCACAGAGGACTCCTGTCTCCACTGTAGAGACAATTTGCTGTCCAAACTTTTTTCAGCTAAGAAAAAAAGAGGGTGGATTTTTTTCCTTCTTTTCTTTGGGGGTGGGGGTGAGGGGTGTTTAATGAATTTTCTTAGTGACCAAATTTGCAGTACTAATGTCTCTCACCATGTTTTTAATCTAATGAAAACTAAATCAACTATTAATCTTTACATTATTTTACAGTTCAGATTTGCTAAAGGTCATGAACTATGCACAGCTAAAAAGCTTCACTGCAAGGGAAACTATCATCACAGATATTTCACAATAAGCTGGAGCATTTTCTTCTTCCTTATTTTCCTTTTACTCCAGGTTATTAGAAAATATGAAACTGTTAAGAGGAATGTAGTAAGAGCAGCCAGCACATTCTGTTCACTTGCCCTTTAATCTTTCTGCTGTAATGCTAGTGTGATAATTGATACCAATTATTTTCATAATTCTGTCTGCAATTCTGTATGTATTAAGCAGATTAATCTAGTCTGCAGGAGAAAATAGTGCTGTATCTGATAATCTCCAAGGTAGAGTCTTCTTTATCAGCAGTGTTTTTGCAGATTTCTGTCCTTGGCTTGGTAGGCAAGTTAAACACACTGTGAAAAAGTAGTGTCCTATCCAGAGAACATGAATTATACCTAACAAAACTGAGCAAGTAAAATGCATTTATTGAAATAATCACAGACACACCGAATTATCATTTCCAGCCTGGAACTCTGGAGTTCCAGAGTGGTATACAGATATACAATTGCAGTCTTACAAGAATGCTCTCAGTTTCAGTCCCACATCACCTTTTTCAAAGTAAGCCTTTGCTTGCAAAGACAACCTGTAAAAATTGTTTCCACAGCATTTTATAGGATTAGCAACTTGCCTAAATGAATCATCTTTAAAATATTTAACAGATTCCAGTAACTAGAGAACGTTAAGAGGACACAACAAAGGAATACAAAATATATAAAATCAGTGTTGAATGTATGTCTTTACTCTTTTTTTACTTGTGCATTTCATTCCTATCTTTAATTATAAGAGCATAGAATGATATATCTGTGTTGCATTCTCTTGCAATTAGCCACACATGGATAATCTATTTTAGCACACATATTGCTTTGTCTATGCCATGCTAGACCACAAAAGCTATTTATATGATATGTAAGTATAAATTGCATTTACACAATATGCTACAAATTAAGGATAACAATGAGAAAAGTAGTAAATATCTGCTAGCATATTAGGCCAACAAAATACTCAGCCAAGAGTTGTCTAGATGGAAAGTTATATGCTTTTATTTAAGGTTTGCATTTAATTTAGTTAAACTGATACAAAAAGCTATACAAAAGCTCATTTCAGTTTACACAAGGCTTATCTCGGTTTGGTTTCTAACATTTAGAAATCAGCTTAAAACTAAAGAGAGTTTGATCTTAAGCCAAAGAGAGTTTAGCTCTCACCTTGTTCTCTCCCTTATTTTAGAAAGTAAGCTCTGTGTAATGAGCTTTATAGCCATCCTCCTTGTTCTACAGAATAACTCTAAAGACTTTGCTATATAGTGTGCTATATGCATGAGTGAGGACAGAAAAAAAAGCGTGCATTTTACAATTACTGCCCAGTAAATACAGTGTGAGGCATGCAAAAAGGTGCACAAGAAGCACAGATGCTAAAGAATTAATTTGATTTTAAAATTGCAGCACAGTTTACAATCCAAATTAGTTTTTGTAACATGGGTACAAGTTACAATTTCTTTCATTTTTTCTTCTAAAACATGTTGACATCTAAGAGCACCAGATGACTACATACTACACACTGTATAATCCACTGTATCATTTTCAGCTACCTCAGATTTGAAAGTTAAGTGTATTGAAACAATAAATATTGAAATCAAATCTTTTAAAATGTACTCAACTAACAATAAAATAAGTGAAAGGGTTTAAGCTCATCTAAAATATGAACAGTTCATTACTATTTCCAATATTCACAGCTATTTACATTTTAAAATTAATCAACAAACACATATACATACACACCATATACACATAAAGCACGACAGAAGAATTCAAAAGGATGCTGTACGAACTTCCATCTACATACAAAAAGGGGGAGAAATGCTGTGCAAAGTTAAAATCTTCAAGTAGTTACCATTTTTTAAATGAAGATTTTAACTTAGTTAATCCTCAGCTTTATAATTTCTTTCGCCTGTTAAACAAAATACTGGCATCACATCATTTTATTTGTTAACCTTTTGAAAACCCCAGCTTCCAGGTGAGAAGAGACTTCCAGAGTGAAAGTAGAAAAAGTATAATAGGAGGCTAGTTTAGAAACTCTTGCAAATATTCTGATTTCTTCCTCTGTTAAGCATGCAAATACGCTGCCTAAAGCCTTCCCCTTCCAGCCCTGTTCCTCCTAGGAGAACATGTGAAGTCAAATATGTGCAGGCTAGCACAATCGGAAGATATAATTCCCAAGGGCCATTCTCACCTGCCAAGTACTGTGAAGCATTTTCTTAGAGACAAACTTGTCTGGAGCAAGTAAAAAGGAAAACAAACATATTCTCAGAGGAGATCTATTTGCCTATTAACACTCCCTACTGCTCAAGATATTCTCTCAGCTGTTATTCCAAGCTTTCTGCCCACCCCACCGGAGAGCTTTGCATTTCTGGGTTTGTGGCACTTGCCTCAGTAAGAATCAAAGTGAATCTGGTGGCACACAGTTGAAAATCAAAACTCTACTCAAGGTCCACGACAGCAAGTCCACTGCCAGGGAGCCCTCAGTCTCACCTGAACTCACAAGGCACACTCCTGTGAGAACAAACGGAATGGTCTGATATTTAACAGGTCTTCCCAGCTTCAGCTCTGTGTTGTCAGACTTGGCCGAGGTCGCTGAGCTCTCATTCAGACTCAGATCTGAACGCAGAAATCCCACGAGTTCAGCATTAATAGCCCTGAATGCTCAAGTTTTCCCACTGCTGATTTCTGAGTTACATATGGATATCTAAATAAGGATCTACATACAAATCTCAGGCTGTATCTACAAAACAGCCAAATAAAGGTAATTTAATTGTAATGCAGGTGCAATGAGCTCAGTTGTAAAACATGAGAAAATTATATGCAAAGAAGTTATAAAAACCTGTGGGCGTATTAGCTCAGATTTCTTTCCTGTCAGATCTCAAAACTGAAATGGGATCGTCAAAGGAAACATTAGTGAAACCATCAGCAACCCTCTTTCCTCACATACTAAATAGAGAAATTAAGAACATGCTTTTCAAGCTAGGGCTCAGTGTTGCCTAGTGGATGAGGCATAGGACTGAAACAATTTCTGTTAGTGGTCATAAAAATATCCCACTGCAAAGATGTCAACTCTAGTGCCCTGGCAAGACTCAAGTTTGGATAATTATGGTATTCTGTTTTCCTAAAACTTTGTTTCCTTCACAGTGATACCGTGGATTTCCTATCCTACAGTGCTGTATAGTGTCACTCCAAGTCCTTTAACATTTTTTTAGCAGTATGTTCACTTTAATAATGTACAGAGTACTGCCAAAAATGTTTATAGATCTTAATAATGTTATACCAGCACGGTTTTTTATGAACTCCTGTATCCAGAGGCATCTTCCCACAGCACCAAAACCTATGACAAAAAATTCCAGGCTTGGACATTTCCTCTCCTGGGAAGGGGTTGGGGCTACAGTCGTTCATCTCCTGTGAGTCCCTCCCCCAAGGCCTGGGAAATCTGTTCATGAAAATCCAGCCCAAGGTTGGTACTAGAATTTTCCAAGTATCTCGTGATCCTACTTGATGATAAACACTATATACAGGATAATCTGCACTATGGGATGTGGGGTTCAGGATAGACCAGAAGTTATAGGCTCCATTTCCTTCATTTTTACCTTTGATAGCAATGGCAGGAGTGCAGACATTTTCTGTTGCAGTGTGAACAAACTTTTGTCAGTGTTGTTTTAAAGGACACAGTCTTAAAAATATTCATGGCATGGGCAATCAGCCTGTGCTGGTGATTTCAGTGTTGCTGCCACCCACAGAGATGCTCTGGCTGTCGCATTACTCGGAGAGCAGGAATAACTAAGAAGGTTGCGCACCCAAGCTGCTTCTGCCAGATCCAAAGCCAGCCACAGACTTTGATAAGCATTCAGTCAGGATTTTAGTGTTTACATCGTATTTTCCTTTTGCGGCACTGTTGAGGGATAATTGTGTTTGTATTTATCCTAATGATGTGATTATGCGTTGCATTTGCCCTTTTCGTGTGATGTCAAAGGAGCTAATGGCATCCCCTCAGGATTAAACAAAGTAGTAAGCAAATCTCAAACCCGTATAGCTACTTCTCTGGGAATAAACATATCCAAAAGAGATGGGTAGAAAAATGCAAGAGGCCAAGCATCCTATTTCCTCTGGTGGAAATACGGAAATTTTATGCATGTAAGGTCTGGTGAAGAGGGCTTTTGAGGGTGGAGGGGTTCCAATTTTACATATAAATTTAAAAATTAGTTTATATAGATAATAAAACAGTAATGTTTTTAAAGACCAAAAATGTGTAATTTTTAAAAAATAAAACCACTATCACAGCTATATTTGCAAATTCTAAAAGTTTATCATGGATTTTCACCTGAAAAATCACTACTTAAAAATCAACAGTCTTCCTTAGCTTGGGAGTCTTAAAATCAAATCTAAATCTGCACAAAGCTGACTAAATAACATTTACCAGACTCTCCTTTTTCTTTCCCATATCAAGTGAATCAGACTTAGTATTTTTATAATACAGGATAACAGGATTGCCTATTAAAAGGATTTTCATTGCCTTGCCTTCACATCAAGGCAGCACAGCATAACCGAACAGCTTCACAATTGAGGGTTTGGGGTTTTTTTAAATTAATGGCTATTCCATTTTTTTATTTTTTCAAGTGAACGGAAATTGACCTTCATTGTCTCTTTAGTCAATCCAGCTCAGAATCAAAGAGCAAGTTAATTATAACCATTTAAAACTTAACAGTTGAAGCCTTTTGATGTAATATCGCATTCATTTCTAATTAACTGTACATATGTCTTGCCAAGTTATCCAATAACTCTTGAGGTCTGTCAGCATAAAACCTTAATAAAAGCACGAACACTTCAGGATGAAGATTAGACAATCCTTATATAAGAAGGAACAGAAGGTGACAGGGAACAAGACTGAGTATATGAAGAAATCTCTGCCTAACTGCTTTCCCTGATGTTCTTTAAAATGTGGCTGCTGCTGCTGCTGCTGCTGCTGCTGCATAGCGGCTCAGTGTCCTGGAAGTCTGGGTTGTCAATTTTAGTTTTATAACTAAAACCAAAATACAAGTAGCTGTATATTTCAGCCCTTTCAATGACCCAATGTGTAAAGTTTTAATTTGGTCACGCATAAACATTTTCTTTCTGTGGCTATTTATGGCCCCTGTCCTAGAACCTGGTCATCAAAATCAGTGAAAGCCATCCCAGCAGCTCAGTGGAGTAAGCTGAAGTCAAGGAGAAGCTGTCCCTCTCCCAGTGAAACTCTTCTCTCCAGTGACCAGATTCACTGAGTGTGGAGTCTGAGCTGGGTTGTGGGCTTTGGAATAAGGATCCAGGAGTGTGCTAGGAGGGTTTGCGATCTTAATTTTGTTCTCTGAAAATGAAGCCACGCTGTTTCTTAGTTCATTGAGTTTATCACTGTCATCGTTATTTTTAACACCTTTACTGCCCAAAATAACTCCTCTTGAAAAAAGACTTCGCAACGTGGTCCTAAATATGATTTTCATTCCATATGGCTCTTAAGATGGCAATGTTCTAAATAGTAGGGCTCAGAAAAAGATCCAAAGTCACAGTGTGCCTGCTTTCTTCTGCCTGCTTCTATCACCCAAGTGATAGATTTGTTTGGGGTTTTTTCACTTGGTGTGGGAAGGATAGGAGTGGGTCGATTCTCCACTCTGCTTCTTCAACTTTAAACCCACTACCAGGTAAGGCGGGCAGAATGAAACCAAACCAAGCACTGTCCTTGGAGCTCTGTTCACCCCGCTGGACACACCTACCCACAGCTGAGGAGTATAAAATGGAGTGTAATCTCTCTGCTCACAGTAGTGAAACTTGGGGGATAAAGGCCGTCTTTGTCAACAGTGGTAACCATAAATCAGGGTAAGAGCGATCGTCATGCAGAGGAGTACAGAAACCAGAACCAAATGGCCGGAAACCCTTTGGAAAGAGTGGATGAAGATCTGGGGAAGGACGCTGGCAACACCAAAACATCAAGATCAGGGGAGAGGCAGCTGTGCTGATTTTACTTAATTATAATTTAAATGTTATTTGGCAGTTACTCTGGGAGAAAAGTTTACATCACAGCCCTGAGGAAGGTCCAGGACAACTGAAAAAGTTGTGAATCCACATTATTCTGAGGGATGTAATTTATTATGGGTTATTGTTACCTTGGGAAGGATGAAAATTAATATGTACTGGATAACTAGAGGAGTCAGGAAAAGAAGCAAGACTGGGGCGACAGTAGGCACCACTGGAGGACATCCGTAAATTACAACATTTTCATTTATGAAAGTGTGACACATCATGAGTCATGCTACTGCACATTCTGCTCTGCTGAACTCCATTGAGATCAGTGAGGAGACAGGAGCAAAGAAATGTCAATCACACTCAAAGTATGTTTTCCATATTTTTCCCCAGAAAGAGGCTTCCCTTATTTTATTTATTGATAATCTGTTGTACTCAGTAGATAGGTGCAGTTTGGTTTTTTTTACTTCAATGGATTTTTTGCCCCACTGAAAATTTGTAACCAGTAAGCCTATTCCTGCCAAGGTCTGGGAAGAATCAGACAGAAGGACTTCTGTTGCATAATTCTGTATCCAGTTAGACTTAAAATAAAAGCATATAATTGACCACAAAAACTAGTTCTGTCCTCATAAAATCTTTCCAAAAAATACTGAAAGGAAATTATGTCACTGAGAAAATTTTGTATTCAAATGTTTTTGTTTAGCTTCGCATCACAGCCAGCTAGCTGTCATGAAAGTGCTTTTATATTTACAATGTTTCTCAGCATGAATGATCCCAAAATGTTTTGTTGTTTTGGTTTGGTTTTTTTCAATTGCGAAAATATTCACCACTGAAATGCAGCCCCTTTGGCTTGGAAGAAGGCAGGCAGCTAAACAAATGGGATATGAAAAGGCCATGCAACTATAAAATGAAGTAAATTATGGCCAGTGCTTACAAGCAAAGCTCTGCACCATAAAAGTGTGACCAAAACGATTTTAATATCCATACGCTGTTTCTATTTTGAGGGTCTCCACTGAGTGGGTTGTTCAGCCTGGAGAAGAGAAGGCTCCAGGGAGACTTAGAGCAGCCTGCCAGTACTTGAAAGGGGGCTTACAAGAAAGCTGGAGAGGGACTCTTTTATCAGGGAGTGTAGTGATAGGACAAGGGGTAATGGTTTTAAACTCAAAGAGGATAGATTTAGATTAGGTGTAAGGAAGAAGTTCTTCACTGTGAGGGTGGTGAGGCACTGGAAGAGGTTGTCCAGAGAGGTTGTGGCTGCCCCATCCCTGGCAGTGTTCAAGGCCAGGTTGGATGGGGCTTGGAGCAACCTGGTCTAGTGGAAGGTGTCCCTGCCCATGGCAGAGGGGTTGGAACCAGGTGATCTTTTAAGGTCCTGTCCAACCCAAACCTTTCTATGATTCTGTGATGATTCTATGATTCTATGAGTGAGGTCCGCACTGAAACAAAACTTAATATTCACCTGGGAAACTAGAAACTGTTGGTCTAGAGTTCTGGGATATATGAAACCTAATTTATCAGCCTTTAACCTCTCATTGTTCTTGCCCTAACCAGATGTAAGCTGAACCTGGGATAAACTAAAATGTAATTCTCCAACTTGTACTACCTGTAGTACAAGAAATTGTTATAATTCAGCAGCATGTTGGCCATTTCCTCTGTGTAACTATACTAGGTATCTGGCAAATGAATGGTATAGTTTAGCTTTCATGGGTCTGAGACACTAATGGCTGAATCTGTAGGACTTTTAGGTTCTTCCCACTCTTTCAGCTTGGACAACAGCATCCAACATACAAACGCTTCATGTATGACCTATAGCCCTTCAAAGACATATCTATGTTAGTTTTGTTCTTGCTTCTAATAGATTTAAATCTCTACCAGAAATTGTCCTCTCAACGTGAGTAGAAAAGCAGTGCCTATTATTTTCAATGTCTGGGTTTAGCCCAGTCTACCTTAAAGGACTGGCTATAGATACATCAATCACTTTTGAAATGTGATGGCCAGTTTACCAAGCAACTAAAAGCTCCTTCTAGTAAGCACTACATGAAATCCCACTTAGGGATTCACTACCGAAACCAAGCAGACGTCAGCAGCTTGCATGATCAGAAACTTTCTGCACGGAAACAAGTTCTACACAAAAATGCAACAGCTGCTCATTATGAAAACCTGAAAGATTGCGATGACAGGACTGAAAATCCGAAACAAAAGAAACTTGCATTGGAAAGGAGTTATCTAGACAGTCATTTATATTTAACGAATGTGAAAACTCCATTTTGTGCAAAAATAGCCGTAGGATGCTCCTTTAAGTCCTAGTCTTTTTAAGCCAATAAAAGACAAAGCTGAGAAAGGAAGCCTGGGGTCCAAACATCTGCTATCACACCCTGCCATATTATTCTTTTCAGAAATGCAATCTGAAGCAGTGTGGGTTTTGGTCTGTCTTACTTGTCCTAGCAGGTTATTCCAGAGCATCAGGCTCTGACGGTGGGAGGCCACCTTCTCCGTTCCAGGACAAGTCTATCTGTGCTCCTCCACAGCCTTTGGCACTCATCTTACACATTTTTTTCCCCTTCTTAATATTTACTGCTCTATTGTCTTTATAGGCAATGTAAACATTCCCTCTCACCCTTTTTCTCCCTGAGCAGTGATCCTCACTTTTTGTCTATGGAGTTACTTCTGCTCCCACTTACACCAGTGCAAGTCACAGGCGTCACCCCTGAAGAGAACCATGAAACTTCAAAACTGAGAGGAAACCCAAGTGTCTGGTCTTCCAAAAACCAATGTAGGGTTTTTTTGGAACAACCAAAAGAGGTACAATGGCATGAAATGGATGCCGTGATCTCCAAGGAGTCTGTTAACTAGAAAACAGCTCCCGTGACAGGACACCACCCCATTTGGGACAGCATTCATCTCACCGACCTGTACACACTGGCATTAGGCCCCTCAGTATCTAATACAGTGTGTACACATGGTGTACACATGGTGTACACGGCAAGGTTTTGGTAGCGGGGGGGCTGGAGGGGACTTCTGTGAGGAGAGGCCGGGGCTGCCCCGTGCCCAGCAGCCAAGATGGCGGCGCCTCAGGGAAAGCGTGTGTGAGGAGGAAGGGCAGACACTGCTGGAGCGAGAGGGAACATGAGGGAACTGGCAGATGAGGAGGAGATTGGGGGAAACAGCAGACAGAGCACTATGGTTAGGGGAGGAGGAGGCACTCCATGGCACAGCACATACTGCCAAAGGGGCTGCAGCCGGTGGGAGACCCACACCTGAGTGTAGCAGAAGAGCGAGGAGGAAGGAGCAGCAGAGGGAAACCGCCATGTCCTGACCGCAACTGTCGCCTGTGCCGCTCGCTGCCTCGCTGAAGGGACTGAGTGCGACCTGCAGCAATAACGGGAGTCTGGACCGAAGCTGAGCCTGGGAATGAGGGAGGATGGGTCTTTTAAATGTTTTTTTATGTGTGTTTCCCAATACCCAAATCAGTACTCAAATATTGAGATTAATTGGTAAATTATTGCCCTGCCTTTATTCCGACCCACAATCTTCTCACTATCTTGTTCTTCCTATTTTCTCTCCCCATCCTGCTGCCGGGACAGTGAGCACGCGGCTGTGTGGGTATTCGGCCACATGCTGAGGCCAACCCTATACACGTAAACAAGATGCGCTTCTGAGTTAAAACAAATTTCTCTGATCATCTTTCAGAAAGTCCAATTGAAGATCTAAGCATTTCATCTTTACCTACTTATTTGCATCTGCCTGTAAAGAGCCTGGAGGAGAAGAGTTTCTGCCTTCTACAAAAGTAAATGGAGAGGACTCCCAGCAACCAGGATTCATCAAAGTCTCTGTTTTGGGCACCGAACGTTACACACCTAGCAAGGGAGTCTCCTTACCCAGGTAACAGAAAGAAAGGAAAGTTCAGAAAACAGAAGAACCTAAAGGTAATATTACTTATTCAAAATTGTAAGCAGAAAATGTCAAAGTTAGCAATACTGCTCCAGAATGACTCCCAATGAAGTGTCCATCAGATCAAAGACACCACAGATCAAAAAGATCTGGTAGATAAGATGAGAAAAGGCAAAGCTAGCAATCACCAGAATAAGAAAGAGGAAGAAAAAAAGGCGGGGGGGGGAAATAGCCTTGAAATTATGTTCATGTAAGTTACATCTTTTCAAATCTGCTTGGCTTTATAGAATTGCTTCTAAGATGCCAGCAGAGCAGGCTGCTGCATCATGTCGGCAGTTATTCCTGAGAAGAAAATAAAAAATATGTCTTTTGGAAAAATCTTTATGGAAAATAAAAAATGCCTGTCTTTAAAAAGGAGATAAAAGTTCAAGTCGACATAACTTCAGTTCTGTTTCAGAAATCAAACAAAATTTGATAATAAATAAGTACCTAGAAGAAAAGGAGGACAGTGGCAGTTTGTCAAGACCACATTGTTTCAAATCATTCTAGTTTCTTTCTAGGGCAATGTAATAACTGACTTCAGCAAAGCCTCTGTTTCTTGCTTGCTCCTACCAAACATACTGTAGATGAAACGTCCATAGGATGGAAGAGCATTGGTAAATAACCATACCTAGTGTGGCACTGAGAGACTGGAAAGATGTAGCAACTAAAGTTCTGTAAGGGTCTTCCCTGGATGCAATACATTCAGTATTTAAATTAACCACCTGATTGATACAATACAGAGTACACTTAATACAAATACTGGCAACACAAACTGGAAGGGATTGCAACCATGTTAGAGGACAAAATAACACTTAAAAATGATCTTGTTCAGGAAAAGTAAAATGATCCTCAGGTATTAAAAATGCAAAAAAAAATTCTTTGAAACAGAGAATAGGGAGCTGCTTGCTAAGTCGCAGTACTGCTGAAACTGACTGGAAGGTTATAAAGAATTACAGGCTAAACAGGATCTAACAACATCATGCTGTTGCCATAATAAATAAATAAAAAAGGCAAACAACACACTAGACTTCTAATTAGGATTACAGATTCTAAGATTTATAAAGGGATCCTTCTGTTCTGTCCAACATCAATACAAGCTTTGGTATAAAGTACAGCTCTTGACCATAATTCAAGGAAGATACAGAACAACCAGACAAGTGTAGAGCAGAGCAACAAGAAGAATGAGAGCTAGAAAACACCCTTGGCTAGGGAAGATGGACAAAATTAGAAGAGAAACTGAGGGCAGACATAGTAAATCTTTCAAAAGCAAAATAAACTGAAATAAACAGAAAAGGATTCGGTTATTCTCTAAAGTCATTTTAGATGCCCTAACGTATACCACTTAGCCTCAGCTGCCTGTCCAGCATCCTGTAGGACTTGTTCCAAACAGGCCAAGCCTCCAGAGATGCCATAGGGCATCTAAAATGTCACTAGGCACCTTTGACAACAATCTTTCCTATGTGAGAGAAGATGACTGGCATATAGATTATGCTGTGGGCAACAGACCCTAAAGGCTAAGTTAATACCGGGCAGTGTGCCTTCTCCCTATGCTCCATTCACTTTGGGAATGACTCGTTTCATGCAAAAGTCTTATGTCTAAAAGAAATTAGATTACTTGCACTCTAGAAGTGTTTACTTGCCTCCATGGTCCACAAGGGGAGAGTGACTAAGGCAGGTGTAGATGCGTGTACTGCAAATATCTACAGTTACATGAGATTAATTTCCCCTCATTGTACAAGTATTAACTCCCAGGTCATTCAATATTTTCACTCCATCACAAGTAATGGTCTTGATTCAAGAAATACAGACTGAAGTTCTATGACCTGTGCTAAAAAGAAGGTCAGATCATAAATCCACTCTTTATTCTTATAACCTACTCTGTATGAGCAACCCCTACCCTTCTGTACAGTGTTCCACTAAACTTCCTGAAGTCTGACAGGAATCACCATTACATACTACAGAGGTCATAAATCATGAAAACAGCATGCTTGCTCCAAAGGTAATATAATTTCTCAAAACAAAAGAAAGGGAAATTTTAGCTGTTACTCATTCCACAGAGAAGTCAACAACTGCACTGTAATATGGTTATGCTTGGTATTTTATCTCTATATTGTGTTTTAAGCCTCGTTGTCAAACACTTTCAAGAAGATCAAATGAAGACCATATATCAGCCTCAGTAAAAGTCAAAATGTTTTCCGTCTCTGAAAATGGACAAATTTATCCACAGTGATTGGCCATCCACCTAGCAAGAAATAATCCAAAGTATTCCCAATTGGTATCTTTTGGCTTCATCTTTGTCTTGACAGAGGGAAGAGAATATAGAAAAGAAAACAAACCGTTGTTTCTCTGCAGAAATTTGTTTTCAGCTTTCCCATCTTGCTTGTTTACTCTGTGTCAGACAGTGTATAAATGAAAGAATGGTGAGACAATTGCTGTGACTTTTTTCTCATCTTCTGGCAATTCCAGAAAATAAAGCCTGGTACAACTGGCAAACACAAACTGCTACTGGCAACAACTTCTTCAACAAAGTTCTCAAAGTAGTCTGTATAAAAAAATTTTCTGTGACCCTGATTTGCTTAAATAGGACTTTGGTAATAAAATAATCGCCTTTATTTTCTGGAAACTTTCACTGTCCTTTAGCAGCACAATGCAAAGCATCTCTAGAATGGACTTAACTACAGACTTGTCCTGGGTATGTGTTTGTAAGCTATCAACTGGCTTCGTTCTTTTATTCCTTGAGGAGTCTTTGGTAGACTTATTTATGAAGGAAATAAATTGCTGTTGAGCTTCCATCCTCAGTTTCTGACATGTTAAAAGGTGAAGTTTACGATATTTTTGATGATCCTTGTAGCACAAATACAAGCAAAGGATGCAAGCAAAGAAATGAAGTGAAATTGAATGGATTATGCATGCAAACCCCTACCAAATGTGCAGTAAAGAGACTCAAGATCTTCTAGACCTTCAGAGCCTAACCTGAATTTTGCATTTCCACTCTCTACGTGATCCTATAGGCAGTCTGATATTCTGAGATAACTTGTGTCTAACTCAGGAAGCATCTGAAATGTTCACACCAGCATTTACAAAAGGTCACATCATATGATGGGAAAATTCATGTACAAATAATTGTGCATACTAGTTTCTGTTCTTCATTTATATCTCTTGGGTATCTACGGATCTGAGCACAGCCACAAACCAGGTGGAGTTTTTGCAATACTCTGGTTGCACAAAGCTCAGTGTGAAACTGTATAATAAGCAATGGTAACTGAAACAAAACTGATTTCACTCACATGGATTCTCTCACACCCACAAGATCATGTCCAAGTAGTCTGGCCAGGGTCATTTCAGTGACAAGGAGGACAAGGGACACCAGCCATTCATCACATCACCTGTTTTCTTAGACTGGCAACCATGTGCTGGTTTTCTGATGTGCCTTTTGTACCTGTTAGGGCTTGACAGGACTGGTGATATTTTGCCTTTTCCATCCTGTAACACCTCTGTAAGTCATTAGGTAACACTGCCGATTTCCTCATTATTCTTTGGACTCCATTTCCACGTGTAGCCTGTCCTTTATCTTAGCCTGTCCTTCATTTTCCTTGTTGGGATGTCTTGAGAAGGTGGAAGTAAATGTGCCCTGTTCTTTACCAGCTGCTAATCTGGATGCCATCAACAGACGCCATTCTTTTATCCCTTCTTCTTGTTTGTTTTTTTAATTAATTTTTCTGGTACTTTCATATCTAGACATTCTCGCTCATGTCAGTCTTAACATTTCTATTATGTACCTCTACATTCTTAATGTTGAAAAGCGGTAGGAAAAGGTAAAGACAAGTAATCTTATTAGCCCTTTCCCTGTTTATCCATGAAACAGCAAGCCTCACCTAATGAACAATTCAGAGACCACACTACAGCATAAAAACAAATAAACAAAAAAATTGAATTACAGGATCAAAATAAGAGCTAAAATTCAGTTCCATTTCATATACAGAAATTCTTTTGACACTAAGAAGAAAGCACAGAGGTCATAATTCTGAAATTTTCATCACAATCACTAATTGAATAGCAATTCAAAATCTAGGATAAAGGAAACCAATTTAAACAATAAAATATCATTGATCAGCATGTTTTTATAAAAGGCACTGCCACTCAATCAGCATGACTGTGACAAAACCACATTTAATATGAACCCCACCACTTGCCTGATATGCCAAAACAGCATAGGGCAAGCACACACATCCAACAAATTCAGGATACCTTGGCTAATTTTGGTACTTTTAATACTGCCACAGAAAATGTAATGAGCACAGTCTTGAAAGATGCTTTTTCTCCCTGTGGCTGGTCATTCACTGCATCTCACAATTGCCCAAGTGCATTATGATATGAGTGTCCCTACTCCTGCACATCAGAACAATAGCCATTTTCAAAGGCAACAGAAGAATGATGGACAAATGGTCTAGTATGAACTAACAAATCTTAAAAGGCTTTTGCCCTGTCCTCCATTCACCCTTCTGGAAAGGAGCTTTTGTGTTATCCCTGTGGCTTAGTTACAGTGCATGTACCACTTCGGCATCTAGAAATCTTCAAAGATATTCACAATCTGTCATTTAAGGGAAAGAACGGTGGTTTTCAAAGAAGTAAGCTATTTTTCAAGCAGTGACATATTTGAGATAATTATGCCATTTATTTCATAAGCCTAATGGTGGGGGTTTCAAAACAGCCTATATTGTCAGTGTTCTTCCCCCTTCCCACTGAAATGGTCGAACAGGACTAGAGAAAGTTCTACATATTGGAGCAGCAGAGGGAGAAAAGGTGGTAATTCTGGGAAAGTAGGGGAAAAGGTCTGCTGGGTTAGGGTGTCCTTTATCATAAAAAACCTACTGGGGAGCCTTGTTGCAAGTGTTTATATCCCAGCAGAGAGGAGAAGGGGGATTGTTTGATGGAGAGAAACCTACCTCCTCTCAGGGTGAAGGAGAAAAATGAAGGCCCAGCAAGCCCTGTACCACTGTAAGCTGCTTTCTCCACCATAGTCTGAAGTCCTAAGAAAACAAGACCTGACTGCCCAAACAGCCTCAAAGATCCCAGCACCCAGGAACGTGGTGTAGCTTCCAATGCCTGGTGCAGCTCTTTACTTTTCTTGATCATTACTATAGAAGATTCAGGTATTGTCCATCATTTTTTGCACCCGTATGTACCAAGAGTGCACTGATACAAGGCACATGGGTTATCCTTCGTAGAACATTATGAGCAAAAAATTACTAGAGAAAACACAAGCATTGAGAAACACTCCTATTTTTAAAAAAGACTTGTTGAGTCATAAAACTGTAGAATCAGAATCTATATTTCAGATGTTATCTAAAAATTAGATCTTATAAAAAAATTTATCCAAATACTAAAACTCAAATCAGGAGCAGGCACGTGGTCTTCAAAGGCACACTCTTAGTACTCTTTTATTCCTCACATGGATGGGTATCTCTGGTTACTTGAAATGACAGCTGGCATTCACGTGGAAGGAAGGAGTTTCTTTTTTCACTATTACCTCATTGTATATACAAAAACGTTGTTCTGAGATATGATTTGATTTGACATGAAGTGAAGCAATGGTAAAAAGAAGTTTTAAAGGTTTCTTTCAGCTTGGGTGATTCCTGTCAACTTACAAAACTGCCACAGAGCAAAAATGTTTTCTGAATAATTAGCAGGTTAATTACCCATAAGCAGTGAGTAATTTGTATTACCTATGTGGTTAGCTCACCACACTAAGACCCATGCTGATTGCACATGTCTGTGTTGCCTCACAAATTAAAGGATCAACCCTGCAAGGCACTGTCTGTCCTCCAGTCCTATTGTTGTTCCAACAGTGCACAACACCTAATCCAAAAGAGATTCCTAAGGGATGACAAATGTGTGGTGCATTTCAGATTGGATGCCCTAGGACGATGTACTTCAGAAAATAAAACAGTCAAGAAAAGCACAGAAAGAGACAAATCTAAGGAAGTGAGCCCCACCAAAGCAAAATTAAATATTTGTTGTTCTGGTTATAATAACTTTCCTTTACTGTTTGTTCAGTATTCATAAAATGACAGGAATTACCTCCTGTTGGAGGAGCTGGGACAAACATTACTGCAGGACCAACTGCTGCTGCTGACGGTACACACACCCACATGCCTCATCTGCACCCACCCCATCCTGGGACTCTTGGAGAAATTTCTCGTTTTGCCCAGAGACACGTTCCCAGGGTTCCCCTCAGCTCTCTTTCATACATGCCTGTGGTTTTCAGTCATGCAAAGACTTCCACGTGCAATTTGTAGGTCAGCAGAGTTGGCTACTCCTTATTAAATAGACCTTTCTGATTAAATTTGGAGAAATTTGTGGAGTTTTACTCTATTGACCACAGTGAAACCAAGCTTTCTCTTGACGTCACTGTATTCCCAAGCCCCAGGAGAATCCATGGGGTCATTTGGTGCTCACCCTGACCCAAAACAGACACAGCACAGCACTGCACGGAGACGCATGCCAGGAAGGGAGCGGGTCCACAGCCTGTCGCTGCTGCACCCAACCAGGCAGAGTACCGAGGACAAAGTGCCTCCTGGGGTGCTAGAATGTGGTGAGTTTGAGACCCATCCTTACCACCCAGCCGCCTCCTCTCTCACCAGGCTGTGCAGCCCACCCAGCATGCTTCAAATAGATTTCCTTTCAATTTAATAAAGTATTGAGGTGAGCTACAGGACAACCTGTCTCTGGACTTTGTCTCAACTGGAAATTGCAATGCTAAAAAAGAAAATTATCAGTCAGCAACAATGACTCAGAAGTGAGTTCCCACTTTTTGGTATCCAAAAGCTGTAAGTAAGCATCAGAATGCCAAGCAACCTTGGCTGCCAAGGGAACTATGTGTGAATGAGACAGGAAGAAGAGAAAGTATCCTGAACTATGTAGAAATTTTACACTACGGTCCAAAGGATACATGGCTGGATGAATAATCATCTTTTATTTAATATCAAAGAACAGATACTCTTTTACAGTAGGCATGAAATAATGCCAGCTTCTTCCATTTTCTGCAAACTGTGCACAAATCTCTTCCAGTAGAAAGTTTTGCTTTGCTGTCTCACCAAAATTCTGAAAGGCTTACAAGGGCTTGCTTTCCCAAAGGCCTTGATAACTGTTGGCAGCCAGAGCTATGACTTTAGTGCTACAGATCCTACAACATGACAATTACTATATGCTACGTACAGGTAAAATAAAAATTACAAGCTGTGATAGAGTATAAATGTAAGCTGTCATTAGATTAGTGCTTGCGTAAGATGGTGCTCCAGATAGTGAGCAAACTAATATCCAACATGCCACAATTCTTTGAGTCAACATTTGCTTAAAGATGGGGTTTTAACTCCATTTCTGAAAAGATTAGCTTCTGGGTGTTCCAACAAGACCTTTAAATGTTATTTGAACATAGATTTATGGGTGATTCATTTACCAGAAATTAAGCATGTGAATTCTTCTTAGTTGCAAATCATCAATGTGTGGTCTGTTGAATAGATGTGCCTCCCTATACTCAAAAGCTGTGGGCAGAATGTTTTCACTGGTATTTGAAATGTTTCTTAAAAACTGCGATTTTGACCACTGGAATAACGTTAGCACCACCTAGAGGCACACGTTAAAACCACGCTTATATTTTTCCCAAAAAGATTTTAATTTGAAAATGTCTGTAAATTATGCCTCTTTAGTTTAAGGAGTTTCCCTTCGGCCTATGGTTTTGAGGGCTATTTCTGATACAAAATTGTACTCCAACGTCTTCATCCAACATGAGATTTTTAATTGCAAAAAAGTATGTTTTCTTTCCTTATCTTCCGCCTTGAAAGAAAGAAACCTAGAAAGAAAATAAATTTAAATTTATTTTCACATAATTAAAATGGACAAAATCTCCTTCAGCAATGAAAGAACAGACAAAAAGCACAAACGGTTCTGGTTTATTGTCTTTAAACAAATTAACAAATTCCGTTAAAACTGCAGTCTTAGTACACCTGATTTTGAGCACAGCTGATCAGATCTGCCTTTTAAGTGAGCTCACTCCCTTGAGAATATTCCCATATATAATCAGCTTCAGCATCTCCCTAAGGCTCAGAAATACTTTGCCTGCTTGCCACTATCTTTTTCTTGGCCCATATCATGTCAGCGACTCCCAGTCATCCTGTGTTGGTCTAGTATATCTATGTCCTCCATCTCCTACCAATGAGTTCTAAATTTATAGGAGAGTTTTGCAGTTGATCCCTCAATACACGACTTTGCTTTTTTTTTTTTTTTTTTCCTCGTGCCACAAAATGACAGGAATCATCTCCTGTTGGAGGAGCTGGGACAAACATTACTGCAGGAGTGGCCACTGCTGCTGACCATACATACGCCTGCATGCCTCATCTGCACCCACCCCATCCTGGGACTCTTCGGGAAACTTCTCATTTTGCCCAGAGGCACGTTCCCAGAGTTCCCCTCTGCTCTCTTTCGTACATGCCTGTGGTTTTCAGTCATGCAAAGACTTTCTATCACTCCGTTTTTCAAAACTACCTAATTTTTCTAGTACAATTTTTTCTCATTTTCTTGTACAATATTCCAGCTCATCCTCTCAAAAGTTTCCAATTTTTTTGTCAGAAATGTCATTAACAGATGCCTTACAAGTTTTTATTCTCATCTCTGAATAGTTTCCTACATTTCTTAAAACATACCCTTTTGAAGACAAAGCCTTGAATACTTGTCTGTTTCTTACTGTACTTTAACGGAATAAATTCATAGTTACTATATCCAGCTTTCCTACAGCGTTCTAACTGCTTTTTTAAAAGCTTGTTTAATAAAATACACTATTCTTCTCAGATCAGAGACTCTTTGATGAAGAAGTCTGTTAACTTTCACTAGGAACAACTGTGTTCCACTGTTATTAATATAATTTTGCCCTCCAGCCTATACAGGGAAATGAAATCCAGCCATCATGACTAAGCACTTCATAGAATTTATCATTCTAATAATATTATGTACTCAAGACACACCTAACCAAATGAGAGGCAAAGTTTTTAGCAGATACCCAATATGATATGACAGACCCTCTTTTATTATTTTTTTTTCTGCAAGGAGAGTTTGAAGCGACTCAGTTCTTTTTCTCTTCCTTTAAAATCTGCCACCACTTCAGTATACAGTAGTATCTCACCATTACGCAGCACCTTTATTCCTGACTTCCTTGAACAGCAAAAGATTTTTGTCTCATGATGTTATTCTCTGTCACGATTTAATATTTTACTATTGCTATTCCACTGTTTTATTTCTTTGAGATCCAGGTTTATATCTTACTGTGATTATTTCTAGTCCTTTGCATTAGTATGAAAACACATCAGTTTGGGGTTTTTTCTAATCTCATCCCACATCCCAACACTGCATTATGTATACATTCTTTCATTACACATATTGTCTGACTGCTGTCGTTGGGAGCCTCTGTCTCTGCCTTCGTGTGCTAGCACTTTCCTGAATTGACTTAAGCAGGAATACACACGTTAGACAGTTAAATATTTCTTCCAGGCCCCAGGAAATAGGGATTTTATTTAAATAAAGATGTGAATGTGATAGTAGGATTCTTGATGCTGAAAAATTAATTCATAGAAGCATGGAGGTCATCCAGTCCAATCGCTCTCCTTACTTCACCGTCACCACGGACACATCCACCAGCTGTGCTCTGCAAAAACAAAACCAGGTGCGTGCATCCTCACTTCCAGATAAAGCTTAAGGACTGAAACTCCCAGTTGCCATAGATGGGTGCCGTTTTCTGCCATACGCAAGCGTTTAAATTCAGGAAAACAGTGGCACGGACAGTTTTCCCGCTGGCTGGATTGCGTCTCTTTGCTTAGCACGGAGGTTGTGACATTGTCACTCACAAACATTTACTCTTTAACCTCGACAGGCGAGCCTTAGCTCCGCTGCACGGCAGGACACTGACGGGTGACACCACCGGGTCTGCCTGTCCACTGCTCTGTGTGACACCACCGAGCTGAAAGAAGAGCTGGGCGCTTCCCCCGGCCCCCGAGCTCTCGGACAACCCGCCGGGAGCTGAGCCTTGGGGGTGAAGGTTGGAGGCCAGGCCACAGGCAGGCCTGCCCCGGGCTCCTTCTCACCTCCTCGCGGGCCTCGGGCCACCCCACGGCCACGTGCCCCCTCGCCGACCGAGCCCAGCATGGGGCCTGGCCAACAGCCTGCCTCGGGTGGCTGACCAAGAGGGAAGCCTTGTGGCAGTCATCCTCCGGGATTCTCCTGCCTTGGTTTTTTTTCTGCCGAGCGCTCGCCAGCAGCCAGGTGCCGAGATGGTACCGGCCTCTCAAGCAGCACACGCGGGCAGACAGAAAAGGGGTAAACTGACAGGAGCGCAGCGGCGGGTGAGGGGAACAAGATAAACGGCCAGCTGGGAGAGGGCACAGTAAAGGCTTCTTTCAATGGGAAACTAAGGAAACCCCAGCACCTACATGCGCCTGCGAGCAGGCGGCGAGGCGGGAACGCCCGCCCGGGCACTGAGGAGCGGTGGAGGTGCTCCCCCCGCCACGGGCTTTCCGCCATCTTGGTTAAGGGCAATGCCTGCCCTCTGCCGGGAATGAGCGAGGAGGCCGGTGTCACCGGACTTCCGCCCCGGACCAAGATGTCCGCCTCCTCCCGCTCCTTTCCGTCGAGCTGTCGGCGCCCTGCCCTGCTGCTCCGCCTGGCGGCGATGCTGCGGGAGGCCGCCGGGGCGCGGCGTGGAGGCGGCGGGCGGTAGCGGCGTAGCCCTGCCCCAGCTCCTCGGCGGGCTGTGGGCGCTGCTGGGGGATCCCCAAGCCAGCGGGCTCAGCGCCGCGGCCGCGGTGAGCGGCGCCCCCCGCCCCGCGCCGTGCCGCGGTGGTGCCGCCATCTCTTCCCGCCCCCGTGAGGTGAGGTGAGGGGGGCTCGGCCGAGGCGGCGCCTCCTGGGTGAGGGGAGAGCTGGGGCTTCGGCCTCTCTGCCCCAAGTTAAACTGCTGTTTCTGCCAGCCTGTGGGGTCTTAATAACTCTTAGCGGTGCGGGGGGAGAGGGGGGCCTCAGGCGGGTGGGCGCTCGAAGCGCTGTCAGGTAGCGGCTGCCTTCTGCTTAGCTGCGGGGCAGCGTGGCGGGAGCTCGGCGCTGGTTCTCTGGGACCCCGGTGCTGGTGAGGAAGCCTTCCTCTGCCTTGTGCCTAGACTGCTGATGGCTGACAGGAGAGCGGTCCCGGGTGGTGACGCCTGGCTGGGCTGGAACAGTCGGTGGAGTTTCACGGTGGTTTGGGTATGTACGCAGGAGGGTGGTGTTAATCCTTAACCAGCCTGCTGTGAGGATCGGCTGTAGTTTAGGATGTGTTGTCCTGAATCAAGAAAGAGCCGCTTTTGAAAGGAAGGCTGTGCAAGAATACCGCAGTATTTAATAACACCTGTCCTCAGGTAGCGCTATGGATTCTGTATGTTCCTGTGTTTCAGAATAAACGAACGCTTTAAGGCATCATGGAGAGTAGCTAAAGCATCCCTAGCAATGACCTAGTGTTTCTGACTGAGGCTCACAAAAACAGCTTGGGAAAGATGTATGCTGCCTTTTCTTGTCGGTTTTATTCCACTCTTGAAACAGCATTGAAAGAAATAAATTACTTTCATTAACATGGAAACAAGACAGCCTCTGCTGAGGCTGCTGCTTACTTTCAGGTGAAGTGTCGGTTTAAGTAATAATGCCACATTGATTATTCTTTTTAAAAAAATTAAATACTCTTTTCTAATGCCATAAATAGCCAAAGGGCTCTGTGTATTCTTGTGTGATTTCTTTAGGTAAAAAAATGGAAGTGAGGCAATTTGGTGGGGGGTGTTAGGGAGCTGGTTGGTTTCAGCTGTGTCTTGACAAAACAACTATAATCCAGACATGGAGGCTTAAGTACTAGGGAAGATATGCAGCAATTGGTACTTTTTTTAATGTAGATATTTGTGTCTTTCTCAGTCTGGTTGGGGTTTTTTTGGGGTGGGTTTTTTTTTTTTTTTTGGAACTTCCCTAGGGTCAACAGTATTAAAGGCTTCTGTGGCTGATCTGTTCTGCTGGCAGTCATGGGAACGGCTGATCTGTAAAGGTCCTATGCCTTTATGAAGTCTATACAATGTGTGTGTGTGTGTGTGTGTGTCTTCGCTCCCGTGACACCTGAAGAAGGCTAGGGTCCTCCAAATCTTATAAAATTTAGTGCCCTCAAGGAAGAGAAAGTCACAGGTTACTTGTACCACCCAAGAAAGGAATTCAGCTGCTTAACTGTTGCAAGTAGTCGGTTGGCTGGTCATCCGGAGCACACTGGTCAGGCTTCCAGTGTCTCACTGCCTTCAAGTCGGGTGCAGCACATCTTGCCTGTAACCCAGGTGGATAGATAAGGGAAACCAGGGGCTGGGGAGGAATTGTGGCAAAGTAAAGGGGACAGAGGAAGAGTAGGAACCTGCAGAGGAGCTCCTTGTAAGAAGCCTCATCAGGAAAAGCATGGATTCCTTTTGATCTGTTCAATGCGTGGGTTGGCTCACTTGCGATACGGTGAAGAGGCTTTGTATGCTTGTGAGGCAAAGTTCTTTTTGCAGCACATACGACTTGAACGGCGGTACAGAATGGAAAGCCTCAGCTGAGGGTCCTCTTGGGAAGCACTATAACCATCATGTTTTATTTACATGAAGCCTGTGACTTACGGGTTCGCATTATGCTTAGGTTGTTGAGTGATAAACTGACAGTTATGGCTGAAGACAACTTTTTAATCCATGCCTGGCAGGAATGTGACAACTGTATCAGTAAATAATCTCACTGTGGTTTATCACTGGTTTGTTAATTAAATGCATTATATTGGGTTTGTGCATTTATTATTTTAGGATAGTATTGAATTTATGGCTCACTGAGCCAGACTTCACACAGAGCACTTGCTGCTCATGCTCCAAGAAACTTGATAGCTGCTCGTGAGAGCTTTTATGGTGCTTTAGATATCAAGGTTTAAGACTTTTGATTCTTCTCTGTATATTTAAAAAAATACAATACCTGTGAAGTATGAGAGATTCCTATTTGTCTTCTGAGACAGAGTGAGTGAGTGAGGAGTTGTATTGGGTTTGCATGGCACGGTTTTGTTAGCAGGGGGGCTACAGGGGTGCCTTCTGTGAGAAGCTGCTAGAAACTTCCCCTACGTCCAACAGAGCCAATGCCAGCCGGCTCCAAGTTGGACCTGCTGCTGGCCAAGGCCGAGCCCATCAGTGACAGTGGTAGCACCTCTGGGAGAACAGATGTAAGAAGGAGGGGGAGAAACCGTGCAACAAACTGCATCCGGAGAGAGGAGTGAGAATATGTGAGAGAAACAACTCTGCAGACACCCAGGTCAGTGAAGAAGGAGGGGAGGAGGTTGTCATGGATGGAGTGACACACTTCACTCATAAGAGAGAAGTAACAATATGTTTATTGATACAAAGCAGCGATTTAGCAAAGTTTGATAGTAAATGCAACAGTGCTTTAACAAGATTTGATGGCAGGGTTCACTTGTTACTGCATAGAGGACAGGGTCAGACAAAACTGTCAGGGAGACCTTCCTGTTGAGTCATGAGGTTCAGAAAGGACCCCCTTGCATTCTAAACTCCTTCTCAGAGAGCAGTTTAGATGCGGCTGGATCCTGACTTAGTCCCAGACTTGGTCAACGGTTTATGTCTAAAAGATTATATGTGCACAATCAATCCTTTATATCACTTAGCTAAGATTTCAAAGTTCAGCATGCTACTAATCACTGAGAACCTGTTGCAGCAAGGAATCTCTCAACCTCGAGGAGTAACCTTGAGAGGCATCCCTACTCAAGGAGGCATCCTGGTGTGTGCAGCCCCCTGCCATGCAGGAGAGGTCAAGGGGCCCTGGGCTGTCCACTAATTACCGAGTAAGACAACTGATTTATATTTACATACTGACTACAGGTGTTAGTTTCTTCCAAACTCAACTTGAGTTGCACACTGACCAGCACTGTGGTTAGGTGGGCGTATTGTTCAAATTAGCCCTTGGCTATTGTATTGTTATCTGTCTCCCCCAAATCCACTTTGAGCCGGATGCAGCCAGCATGACCAGACACATCTGTTATGAGAGCTGCTGGTGGTTATTGATTGAGCAGGGTTATGGGAAATACAGATCAGGTTTGGAGGGCAGTACACTGCCACAGAGGTGCTCCAGGCACTGGAGCAGAGATTCCCCTGCAGCCTGTGGGGAAGACCATGGTGAGGCAGGCTGTCCCCCTGCAGCCCATGGAGGTCCATGGTGGAGCAGATCTCCACCTGCAGCCCGGGGAGGACCCCACGCCGGAGCAGGCTCCTGGCAGGACCTGTGGATCTGTGGAGAGAGGAGCCCACGCTGGAGCAGGTTTTCTGGCAGGACTTGTGACCCTGTGGGGGACCCACGCTGGAGCAGGCTGTGCCTGAAGGACTGCAGCCTGGGGAAGGGACACATGCTGGAGCAGTTCATGAAGAACTGCAGCTTGTGGGAAGGATCCAAGTTGGAGAAGTTCGTGGAGGACTGTCTCCTGTTGGAGGGATCCCATGCTAGAGCAGGGGAAGAGTGTGAAGAGTCCTGCTCCTGAGGAGTGAGCGAGCAGCTTCGTAGTGCTTTGTTGCTGGCTGGGCTTAAACCATGACAGGAGTGTATCTCTGTATATATGGCTAGATTGTGTGGGGTTTATTTGATTCAGTAACTTTCAGAATTGTCACTTTGAACTCAAAAGTCGGGCTGGCTGTTTCTGATTGGATGATAGTTAAAAAATAAGGGCCAATCTTCTTTGTCTTTACAGACTTCTGTGTGCTGGAGGGGAATAGTCAAAAGTATTTAGATTCTTTTTTTTTTTTTTTTTTCCCATTTTTAAGAGGCTATTTAGTTGTGCACTGCTGATGAAGGCTTCTCTGACGAACAGGTATTTCATAGAATGCTGCCAGTTACTCTGATTCCAGAAACCATACCATGTGGTGGCAGAAGTAATGTGTAGGTTTAAATAATATTAACAGTTTTCCATTAAAATAAGTGAAATAAGGAATTTCAGTTCTGAAAGAGCTGTGGAAAAGAATTTGTCATTCATTACTAAAATGCTAGAGTTGTGAAATCCTGAGTCAGTAAAAGCTTTTCAGCTTTTAAAATGTTAATTTTATGGCTTATTCTGGAAATGAAATGTATTTGGGCCCCTCAGTGCATCTTTTAAGTAAGATGCCTGGTACAAGTTAGTGGTGTTTACAAGTTCTTGTCTGATGTGGTGTTGTGGTAGTTTCAGTGCAGCATGTAAATATGCAGCTAATATGACAAGTATAGAACGTTATGATCTGTAACAGATCCGCTGGATAAATGTGAATCCTTTCTTTAAAGAGAGATGGAGAAGTTGCCTATTTGTGACGACAGGATCAGTTAAAGCTTCATCTCTTGGACCTCTCAAGAACCTGCTTGGCTCCTCTTAGTGACAGAAGTAGCCCCTGAGAGCGCTCTGACCTGCAGCCAGGTGCTGTTAATGAGCTGATAAGCAGACAGGTGAGTTGCAAGTGAAGTGACTTGATGTACATTTTCCTGACCCTGCACTGCCTTCCAGGGTCTGCCAGCTGCGCAGGGAAGCTGCTTAGGGAGCTGATCCAGGTCAGTTATCACTCTTTGACTTTTTGAGTCAAATAGTCTGCTGTGAGAATATGCTTAAAAAGACAATACAATAAAAAAGGTTAATGATGGTAGTAAGTATCTCTGTGAAGATTTGAAATGATTGAGCTGAATTACAAAATCATGGTAAATTTATACTGAAGTTCCTAAAAAAGCCTTAACTGATATGCTTACTGACTTGATTTGTTCTTGAAGTACGTGCATCATGACTCTTGGTTGCATTACTGATTAAGTTTAAAAAACAGATCTTCAGTTTTGTGCACTTCTTCCACTTTCTGTACATAACAGTTCTAGAACAGTCTGACTCCCAGGATGCCCCAGGATTTATTGTCCGCCTCCCTTGCATGGGAAGGAACGTAGCCAAAGCACTCAGTGCTTCCACACCATCATTCTCAATTGGAGCACTAAATCAAAGTAGAAGTGATCATCTAGAATTGGAGTATAGTGTCAAGAAGACTGAAAGCACAGCCTAGTAATTTAACATGCACATTGAAAAGGCGAGAATTAGTTTGCTTTTGTCTTTTAAGAAATATGACCTGCCCCAAGAGAAATGTTTCATGGGAATGACTATTGGATTGAATGGTGATTGATACTTCTTTTTTTTTTTTAAGAAACTACAATGTACAAGCCTAAACCTGTTCTTGTGACTCAAAAGACTGAAAACAGAGTATGTTTGTTAAAACAGATCTCAAATAAAGGCTTAAATTGTTGGATTAGCGGTGTGCCATTCTGGGTATTTGTAATACTAGCTCAGCAATTCCACAGGCAGGAAGAGCAACATGTTGTTTGGAAAGCTGTGCTAAGCTTTCTGACAAGGGCAGAGCAAGAATGAAAATACATAATTTAGCTCAATTTTGTAAATTGCTTAGCATTATTTAAAATTTTATATTACTTTGGTATTTCAAATAATTTCTATTAATGAAGAGTTACTAAAAATCTGTTTTCTCTACCCTGCCTTCCATATATGTTAGCCTTTACCTAGCTACCTCCTCTGCTTCTCTCTGTTCCTCTGAGTTGGTTTGGGGTTTTTTTCCCTGTGTAAAGATCAAGCTCATGCATGCTGAAATCTGGGATTTTGGAATTTGTAAAAGTCTGTCCCCATAGCCCTAAAAATACATTGGGTTGCCTTAGTTGCATTTCTATCAGATTTGCTGTAGTTGTATTATATCTGCTTGACTGTCTTGTCCGATATAGTATCTCAGACCACAGCCGCGGGGGGGTGGTTAGAAGCAAAGGCAGGATTAATCTTTTTAGCTTCAAAGCCCAGTACTTAAAGCATACATACCCTTGGTTTGAGAAGTACTTGCTTTGGTCTTAAGGTTTGAGTTGTGAACCTGTCAGTCAGATGATTGTTCCTCTTATTTTTCTGCAGGAAAATGTAGTGTTTCCTAACTTATGGTACACCATGTCTACTGTCTAATTTATTAACGCATTATAGGTCACTGTGCATCTGATGAGATCTGTCTTATCAATTCTCTGAATTTATTTTTATCCTGGTGTTCCCCTTTTGAAAGATTGTAACTTCATCATTTTATGATCATTCATCAGAGTTCCCTTCCACTTTAGTCTTCCTAGCTAGTTTTTCTTTGTTGGTTAGAGTGGAATTTAGAAGCATCTCATAAATATGTAAGCTGTAAGTCAACTCAGCAAAACTGTTTCACTAACTTTTTAATAGATAAGTTCCAAGAACCTGCTGTCGTTCTGTTTTCTTTTTGCACAAATTGTCTGAGTAATCAGTCTGTCACATCCTAGTGAAAAAACCTGTTCCAAATATTATGACAAGTTTCATAAATATTTTTAGTTATCCTAAGACAGCAACAAAGTTTTAGTCTTTAGCTGTGTGTTTTTGCACTCAGCTACTCCTGTCCTTAATTCTTACATTCATCTTAGCTTAACAGGAAGAAAAAAAATCATCGTTATGCTTGGTACTTCAGTGGCAGCCATCAGAAACAGCTATAAAAACTTTAAGATAAACTGAAAAAAATTTTGTACTTACTGAAAAATAAGATTTTGGGGGAGGAAGAAGAACGTGTGTGTATGTTTACGTTACCCAATATAAGCTCTTCTGATTTTTGCAGAATACAGTTGTCATCGATTCCTCTTTTAATTTCTTTAACTTTCTCCTCTTACTGTTTTCTGTCCCCAGATAATATTCTGTTAAGTTTTTTTTGCCATGAACTGCTGTCCTTTTCAGTTCCTCAGTTGCAAGTTTGTTGTTTGTTTTTTCTTGGCTGGAGGAAGGGTGTGTAGGGGAGTTGTTCTTTTCTAAGAATTGAGTTATTTAGTCTTACACTGAAGAACTTTTATGTATTAGAGACTTTGTGTTTATAGTAGTTTCTCAGGGAGTATCTGCGTATGCATAGTGCAGTTTACTTGAACTGAGCATCTGGGCAGTATCTACTTAGGGAAGCTGAGAATATAGCCCAAAGGTTTTACAGAGGCGTGTTTTTGTTAGTTGGGAGGTGGATGGGAGGTGTTTGGGTTTTTCACGCTGGGGCTTTGTCCAAACTTGGAAACCTTAATTATCATTTAAACTTTAGAGTATTTGTAAAGGACCTTCAAATTATGAAGGCAGAAGATTTCTTTCTCTCCTTCCCCCTCTATCCCTACCTCCCAGTCCCATTTTGGGGAAAAACTTGAGTCTGTCTGTTTTTTTCACAGAAGGTCATAAGAACTTTGGTCACATCCATGTCCAGTTCTGGCAGCTGAACATACTGTTGTCCTTGCTAATGCAAGTCTTAACTGTTTTGTTTTGCCTTCTTATTTGGACACAGAGATGTCACTTAACTCAAACTTCGTCTTTGTTTTTCATTTTTAAATGACTTTCATAAAGCTACACAATATGAGTTGGGCTTTGCGAAGCAAGAACAATATGGTTCTGGCAAGCACCAACATCCCTTTTTCAAAAAAGGACAGGAAAAGTTGCTGTGGAAGATAAAAAAGAAAGTAAGTAACTTTATGTTTCTAGGTAAAAATATCCTAAGTTTGTTCATCAGTTTTAAATATTCTACTTAGTCAGGATATCTCACAGATCACTGATAAGGATGTGTTCTAGTCTTGGACTCTTCGTTAGTCATGTTTACCCCGTAAGGTATGAGAGGTTTTTACCAAAGGTTGGAGAGCATCAGTTAGTATTGCCACTGTTAAGTTATTCTGGTTGCAGACAGTATGACTACAGCTTTGGCAGTCCTCAGTATTTGCACTGTGGTACAAGACAACTTTCCATGGTGAGCAAGCTAATACGTTATCTTCGGTTAAAAATGTCAAAAGACTCAAAGGCACAAACTGTACTGTCTCAGAAGGCACAATTGGGCATGATCCTGAAAAGCTGGCACTTCTTACAAATCTCACATCTGTGTCTAAAGAGCTGTATAAGCAGCACTCTCATTTTGGAATTTAAATATCCCATTTCAGTTAATGTGAATGTTAGCAGTGCACAAGCTTCCTTGTTCTGGTTCTTCAATCTCATTTTCCTTCTCCTATTCTGTCACCCGATGCGAAGGGGACAGAGAGGTTCTTTTAGGGATCCTGGCCAGAATGATGATGGCACTAACCTGTAGTCACAATTAAAACTCTGTTTTCTCAACGGGATATTATGATTAGTATAGCACAGAATTTATGATTAGAACGGCACAGGACTTCTGCAGGCAGAATCAATGTAGTACAACTTACAAGTAGTGTCATACAGAATTCATAATACGACTTAACTTACAGTTTCTGATCCCCTCGACCCTCTTCAGGTTGGGTCCAATCTTAATACATGATTTGCCGTATCAACACAACAATCATAATCCAGGCTTGAAAACCGTACAAAAGAATTCAAGCCACTCCCTCAATCCCGGGAGGAAGCAGACAACAGCGGAGGTGTCCCTGGTCCCCGGGGGGTCACAGGTCTCGCGGTCGAGCAGCAGTTGGGGTCCAAGTTCCCCACTTGGGACTTGTAACCACTTGATTTTACAGACAGTGCTCTGTGCACAGTTACGCTTGCCTCAGGGTCATCAACAGCACTTGGCTGGCCGCGTGCCTGGGACCTTCAAGGCCGGCAAGGCAGGGAGTAATCGGCCTGGGGCCCAGGAGCCTTGAGGCCGGTCGGGAGGGGAAGAAGAAATCTGTTTGGTTAGTCTGTTTGGTTCACGGGACCTTCAGGGCCTGATAATGAGGAGAAAGGGAAGGGATATGTGACCCGCTCGGTCACAGAGAATGGCTGCTTGCCATGCTTGCCATTAGTTATGCTGACCACATTACCAGGGGTCAGGAGCAGGGGGTACTGGTCACATATATGTGCTTCTTTCCTTTTCATGAAGCTTTTGAGAATGTGAGGGAGATGCTAAATAAAAGAACTTCTTAAGCAGTCGTTTTGTCTCTTTCTCACTGCTTTTATTCAGTGTTCTATTTTGGTTGTTTTAGGGACCTTTACCTTGTATAGAAATTGGTAAGTATAATCCAGAGATCGGCAAGGTGTTAGCAATTGTTCATCAGGTTCAAGGAAAACAGGATGTCATGGATTCCACGCTTAAAACAGTATGTCGAATCCTTCTAAAGCTAGTATGTATCAAGACCCTGAGCATGTGGGTTCTTTCCTGGTTTGTGGGTGGGAGGTTTTTGTTTTCTTTTCTGTACCACCATCCTCAACAGTCAGAATCCTTCTTTGTTTGGGTACTGTTGGGAAACAGTCATTCCAGTTTTCCTCTTGATTGTGGAGAACTATTCCATTATGCAATTGTGTATCTGTCAGTTGCTACAGGGGCCTGCTTAATGGGATTGGACTGATCTGATGATGAAATGTGGTAGCCAACAGTCCGCTATGTGCTGCAGTTCATAGGCTGGGCCACTGCACCTGTGTGATGTAAAGCATTGTCATTTTTTAACGGTGTTGAACCACATTCCCAAATAATGTCCTTGGGATCCCAGTACTCACCAAATTAATAAAAATTTTCTTTGTGTTCATGCATCTAGCAGGGTAGACAATTGAAGAAATAAGCTATCTGCTAAACTGAGGAACTCAGGTTTGAAAATTAAATCTCAAGTCACCTTCTAGCATGGGATAAATTACCTTTTGGTTGTGCGTGGCTTCCTGAATCTGGAATAATTAGCTTAGACATCATATTTTTAGATGCCTGAAGGTGGCTGAAATGTAGTATGCCTGGAGCGCTTTATGCTTGTTGCAGAGTTACTCAGTTAACGTCTGATGTGCAGTTGTGTTACGAGAACACATTTAAATCCTGTATTGTAAAAGAAAGTTGGGAAACTTAAATTGCCTAACATGTTCTTGTGCAACTTGAGGCTTTTCTAATAGAACTCCTGGTGGTGAAAGCCAAGGAGCCAGCTGAAGACTGGTACCTCACTGAGACCTTTTCAGGGCTTTTGACTACTTTCTTGAAGAGTTGACCTTTAAAGCTAATTCAGGAGGCTGTCAAGGCAAGTAGCTTGGACGCACGTAATCTTTGCTTCTCCAGGTGAAGTACCGTCTCTTTTCATCTGTTCAGGATGGATTTTTAGCTAACTTTCTTTCTCCGGTTGCTTGGTTTTTTCTAAGAGAAACAGCTCCTGTAATACAGGACCTCCTTTTAATAAATACCACTGTGATAACTAAGTTCTGCCCTGTTCCCAGGGATTGAATTTCCTCTTGCTGCCTTTTTCCATAGCATTGCATTACAGACTTAAAATAAGCAAGTAGGGTGCTGCTCCCTCAGTCTAGGGAGTTCCCTGAATGTACTGTCTTCCTGTACATGAGGGCTTTTTGCTTGTTTGGTATAGCTTCTTTGCTGCTTATGACATTTTAATGAAGTGCTGTAACAGTCTTGAGAGATTATGTATTATGATGGTACATGACTCTTGCTAAACCGGTATCCTGATTTTTCACTATCATCTCTTTGCAGAGACTGCATGTGATATAATAATATATATCAGATGAGGCTTGTGGAGGAAGGTAATTATCTTTTATTAGACTCGCTTATAATGGGACAGGGTGCCACACAAGCTTTTGGTCACACAGTGACCTCAAAAGTCTTATGTGCCCAGATGCATGTCGGGTCTTTTTTTGAGCTATATGAGTTAGTCTAATAAAAGGTATTACCTCTCCAAAGAAACATTGCCTGACTTGCAGCCTTCGCGATCTAAGGATGCAACAACACAGCAACCATTACCGAGGCTGACCAGCATGCTCTTCTGTCTACTGTTTCCAGTTCCCCCCTCTCTTGTTTGCCATATGCACTTTGCTTTTCAGGTCTAGGGTTTTTATATTCAAGATGTGATGAAGTCCTCTTTAATCAATGTGGTCTTTTCTTTAAGTAAATTGTGAAACAAAATTTAATTTGTCTGAACTGAAATGGAAAAGTTCACTTTGCAGTTCCTCTGGTATCTTTCAACATCACTTTAGAGCATGTTTTTAATAAATGAGACCCAGGTTTATAACTCTGGGCACCTAAAGATCATCCATGCTTCAGGTATAAGCATGTGTAATTTATCACTATGTCATATTCTTTTGCTTTAAAACTTATTTGTGTTCATGAGCAACTCAGTGGTTCATGGGATGACATTTATTGTTGCCTTTCAGTTACTAAGTGAAGGATACTAGAAACTTGTTTCTGATGCCTACTTTATGCAGGATGTATTTCCTGCTTGATATAATAACTGAACTTAAAAGCAATTTAACTAATAAGGTGTTAGGATGTGTCACTAATGATCTGTTCACTTGCCCTGTTTTATCTCCATAGATCTCTGTTTTCATGTAAATAGGTTTTACTTCATGATGAAGGAAGCATTTGATGATTGTTTTGAGGAGTTTAGTGTTACTTACAAAATCCCAGTTTCCCCTCACCCTTTTTCTGTCAATGTTGGGCTTTTTTAAGATCTATTGAAATATTTCCCTTGAATTTTCGGGGGGGGCGGGGGGACCCTTTGGAAGGAAGTTATTGATCTTAAACAGAAGCAAATGAGGCATCAACAGCCACTGAGTGATGCTAAAACATAAAATTTTAGATAGTTTAAAATTGTGTGATTATGTCCAGCTTATGTACCTCTGACACTGAGGAGTGTACTGGTGTCCACCTGTAATTGCCAGCTGTATGGACTTCTAAGACCTATTTTGGTTTAAATAAATAAGAATATCTAGCAGTGGTTTATATCACTACTCTTCAGAATTCCTTACTTATACCTGGTTACTCTGAGGTATTTCAGATGGAATATTAAATGTCTTTCCTCCTCTCAAATGAGTGTGTGTGTGTGTATATATAAATAGTATCAATATGACATATCTGTCTACGCAGCTAAGTGATCAAGAGGATGGAGCCAGCAAGGCTCCTTTGCCGGGGTGTTTGCCATGATGGTTTTTATACTGCTAACAATCCCTGCATTACATCTGTTCCATTAGCAATAAAAAGTTTTGTGCTGGCAATGTAATGGCTAATGGCTTTCCAGAATGTACATTGATTTTTTTTTTTTTTTTGAGTGTGGTCCAATTAGTTACTGAGAAAATTGCTTCTTTTTTTAAGAGCACAAAACATAGCCATAGTGCCCCAACATGTATAAATTTTCATAAACTGTGTGCATTTACTTTTCTAGCAAAATGTACAAACACTCCCCAAGTCTTCTAATCATTATCTGAAGAAGCTGGATTTCAGCGTGCTTTCAATGTTATTGAAATTACGAAACTTTAGCAATTAATAGAATAATGGGGAATTATTTGCTATCCTTCTAGCTGTAGCCTTCTCCAAATACTATAGGTTTTTATTATAGCTTATTAATATCATATGATACATTAAATGAATTTTGGTCAGTTACCTGTAGATTATCCTTACCTTCACTGGGTATCAGTACTCTGACTCTTCCTTCACTTCACAACCTCTTAAAGTTTTTTTTTTTTATCCTTAATCTTAGGAAAGAGGAATTTAATAGAATTATTGCCACATTGTAGTTCTGAGGTTTTTGTCTTACAGTTATAAACAATAACTCTGATGTGTTGCTTGTCTTGATTATAAATGAACATCTAGAGTTAGGCTGATGTCAGAAGGATTATTTTTTATTAACTGTTGAGTCCAAGTGATCTGTTCTCCAGTTTGTGCTCTCCCCCCTCCCCAAATGTTGCATTACAGTCTTTACAGTCAAACTCGAGGCCTGCCACAAAAGCAGTAAGTGAAACAGATGGTAAAACTTAACTTTCTGAGACCAACTGACCAGGTGTTTTCCTGCATTGATCTGTGTCATTAAAATGTTATCTCCTATAGGTTTCTCTCAGAATTTTAGTTTCTTTTTGTCAGATCCAGTCCAAGAAACGCTTTCTCTCTTGATATTGAAGTAATCTGAATGTGAGAGTAGTGGGGTTTTCTTCCCTTTGCAAAATACGCACATAACATAAGCGATTACTTGAAGAAAAGGCCTTTTGATTACAAATCATGAATTTGCTCCATAGCTATTTGAATGATTTAAATTTTATACTTCCATACAAATGCTTGTAAATGAGGGAAACCTTTTTCGGAACTTTTTTAACATAATAAACTTTGTAGTTTTTGAAATCTATATCTGAATCTGTTTCTAGCCTCTTTCTGAATGGAACTCCTGGAAAATTCGTGATGGATGAGAATATACACATAGCACATTTGCAAAATTAGCAGATTTAGGTTTGTTTTTACCAGCTATCTTTTGCAGGTCTCTTAAAAGTAATTAATGATCCACACACTTGAGACAGTGGTTGAAAAGAGCCAGTCTCAAATTCCCATAAAATTTCTAATTTCCGCCTCCCCCGCCCGCCGTGTTCTTAGCCAATAACTGTTCTACCACGAACGCTAAGAACTTACAGCTCTTCTCTAGAGTAACTGGCGGTGTTCAGCACATATTTGCTCTGTCATGGATGGAGCTACGTTCAGTCTACACTTGAATTCATAGCTTATGGATAAATGTTACAATGAGCATAGTAGTTAATTAGTATAGAGTCAGTACTACTCAGCACTTTCTAAGGGTGTAGAGAAAGAATTCCCTTACAGATTTTTCATTTTCCCCTGAGCTCTAACTCTCGCTAGTTTTTTAGCTTGGTAATAATCATCATTACTTCATGTGGTCTTAAAACAATACTAATGCAGATAATGGAGTTTTTACAGTCTGTTTGTTTTTCTTATTACCAATGTGAAATGTAAATAATTTTATATGAATGAAGTAATATATACAGCTGAAAAGTATGGAGTAACTTTTGGGACCTCACTGTAAGAGTGCTCTTGCCCCATTCTGCATAGTACCAGTGAAGTTTTTGGGTAGTCTTAATGTTTTGGGGGGGTTTAAATTTAAAAAAAAAAAAAAAAAAAAAAGTTTTAACTGGATCAGTTCTGGTGTAGTCTGATGTGTATTTTTCAGGGTCAAATATCTGATTTAAAAAAGCATATTCTTCATGGCATTCTGAAATTATGCCTTAGGTGACAGTAATTCTTACTACTTACACATGGTCATTCTAAATTGCTGTTCTTGAGAATATGTTTATTTTTAAGCATTCAAGTTAATATCATGCAGCATTTCAATGACATTTGTTCACTCTTGAGACAAAGAACCTCAAAGTGGTAGAAAAATATTTTAGTACTCGCACTATACTGTTAGCACAGCAATCTCAATATGTGAAAATTGAGGAGTTAGCTTTTTTTATTAGACTTATTTGGAAAATACTCACTTCCCAAAAGATATACTACACTAAGTATTGCTATGCTACTTAATGCTTTATGTGAAACATTGAGAAAGAATGTTGTGTAACTTGAGTTTAATTTTTTATATACTAGTTGTATAGGGCTGTAATTTAGCAAGCAAGGACAGAATGTACTTAAATGAAAACATCTTTTTTTTTATATTCTTGGGATTGTTACCTGGGATTATTCAGTTCCCTAATGCATTTTAAAGTGCAAAATTTGTTTTCTGGATTAGTTTGAAAAGCTTTATTTACTCAAAACTCATGGTACAATTAAAGTATTGATTGAAATGGAGTTTGGAGCCTTCAGAGGTGAGAGGGTTTTGAGGGACTGTATAAAAATAGTGTGCCTTGCTGAAAGAGTAGAAAAATTAACTTGGTGGCCTCACAGCTCTAGTCATCAGAGGACCGTGTTCCTTTCCATGACAGATATTAAGCTGTTGCTGCTCAAGCTGTTTGGATAATGAGGTTGACAGTTTGCCTACAAAGGTTCCCATAAAAACACTAAACAACTAAGAGGACAAAAATGATTGAGTTAAATGTAGTAATTATGATCAAAATGTCATGGAAAATTAACTTTTCTCTTGAAAAGGAAATTTGATAAATTCAATGTATCAGATTTCTGAATTTGAAAATACAGTGTTAGGAAGCCTATTCTTGATCCTTGTTGATGGTGATCAACTAACCCATGTTATCAATGGCTGAAGTTCAAAGCCTTCATATACTGTGTAATATCTACACTTAGAGTGAGCAAACTACTGGAGATCCATCTATTCTGTTGTCCCCTTAGCAATGCTGAAGCAAAGGCATCTTAGAGGTTATTCATTACAGTCACTAGGTATCCTCATTTCCCTGTTTGTACCTCTAGCAGTCTTCTCCTCACATTCTTTGAATAACCTAAACTTAACTTGGATAAGTTCTTGTGTAATAAAACTATATGGTCCTATTTAATTTATTTTTATTTTGTTTTACAGTGAATAAGGATTTAATTATTTCAAAGAAAATGGCAGCTTGGTATAGGGCAAAGGTTTTTTTGCCTACAAGCAACCACTGAGTTGCCTTTTTTTTTTTTCTTTCAGAGTTTGGAAAAATCAGAGCGATGGGACAGGAAGCAGAAACAAAGTTGAAGCTGGAGATGGTGGCCTCAATCAATGAAGAGTTGGAGCAGATGCACCTCGGACATAGAAAAGTATGGTTGAAGAGTAAGAGCAGAGCATTTAATTTTAAGGGGAAAACAGTATCAGAATTCATAAATTTATCTAAGCAAAGAAAAAGACTGATCTTAGAGTTGAGCATTGTTGGTCTCTGTGTAATGAGGGGACAGCTTTGCTGTAAGCAAGTCAAACTACTATCTTTCCTTGTTTCCTGTTTGCTTTCAGCTGTGTCTGAAGTTGTTCTGGTTCATGGCAGTTGGTTCAGCATGTTCTAGCTTGCGATCATAGCTGGTTTGTGTTAGCTGTTTTTGAACTAAAAAATGGGTCAAGTAGTAGGAGAATGAAAGAGTATTATGTGGGGCAGGAGGGTATGTTGGGAAGGGTTAGTAGGCATTCCATATATTTGCATGTGGGAAAAGAGGAATGAGATTGCTTGGAAAAAGTGTGCCACCCCGTTTCCCTGTCTGGCCTACTCTACTCATGAGTTAAGAAGAACAAATGGAGTTTCTAAAAGCTCTATTCACATACAAGGGGGTTGGGAGCAGTCCCTTATGTTGACAGGAACAAGGGTGAGAAAAGGGACCCTTTTTCTGTCTCTGTGGAGACTTCTTCCTTACAGGCCTGCTGATTCCTTTTCACTTGGCAGGTTATGAGTTGAAAAGTGAGTCTTTGGGTTTTCTGTTTGTTTGGGTTTTCTGTTTGTGTTGGAAGTGGAGTTAAAGCAGAAGCAGGCAGTAGTGAGGGGAAAGTGTTCAGTGAATGTAAGCTATTGTCGTCCAACAGTTGCTCCAAATGAGTTGAGACGTGTATTTTAGTTCTTGCTGTTGACTGTGAACAGAGGTCTGCCATGCACAAAAGCAAAGGCTTCAGAATGCCAGCTTGGGTTCAGCGTTGGTCTGAGGTGGGAACATTTTTGTTTCAGCTCCCTTTCTGATAAGAGGGCAAATGCAAATTCTTAGTGCAACTCCTCTGTTGCATTAAGAACAAATGTTCTAGTTATGTTTTTAAAAGGGAATTGAAGTATTCAGCATCTGGGTATACAAGAATGAACACACATTGTGGACTCTGAAACTTCCATCTGGGATGCTAATGAAATATTTCTTCTGGAACAAAACAAAGACATGTGAAGTCATTGTTTGCTGCTTTGAATCAACTGTAGTTCTTTCAGACAGTTCAGTAATACTTGAGACCTGTCAGGTAAAATCTAACAAACTTGAACCATGCATCTTTTGGTTTAAATATGACTTTCTAGAATATGCTTAAGAGTGTTTTAATCCTTGACATATGTTTTTGCTGATGTCAGGTTACCTCACAGACTCAACTGCAGAATGGCAATTTACTGAAGGTTTTTAATATGGATTAAGTCTATTGCATTTCCCTCCATGTTTTCTGATGGGCTGGAGTTAGAGCTGTTGAGCAAAGGTGGTCCTGTTTTGATTCCATGCTTTAACTACTTTGCTACAAAGCAAAAGACCAAATAAGTCAGTAGGAAGACCTCGGTTGTGTTTTGACACCAAGAGAACAGAAAATCAAGAAAATGTAGTGATTGCCATCTGCATACTCCTGTAATTGTTAGGGTAATCAGGTCCAGTATGAGTTACCGCTTCAACAAGGCTGAGATTGAGAAGCTTGTCTGCCAGTGCTGAAGAATTGAGAGTGTAACTAACTGATTTCACATCTCTGCTGCAGGGTATGTGAAGCTACCACCATTTTATAAACAAAGTTAAAATTAGATTAAGATTTGCACAAGGCTGTGGTGTCATTAAATTATGAGGTTTTCACCCAGTACCATGCTACAGTCAGTAGACCTTGTCTATTGTGTGGCAGTTTGAAGTGTTTATATTCCTTAAAAGACTTAGCTCTCCTAAGTCGTCTTAGGCGTCTCCCCAGTTCCAAGATCAATGACTCATTCTAAGAAATAATCTATTCCTGGTTGCTATCTTCAGTTTAAAGTTACGGAAAAAATTGCTTGTTTGTTGACTATTCACTATGCGCACACACAGAGGCACCCATGTTCTTGTACCCATGTTGCCTGTGGCTTCCAAAAATGCTGAAAATGAACATTACGTGACTTGAAATTACATGGGTTTGTGATAACAAAGAATTTTACTTACAAGAAAATACTTTGCTTTAGTAAAGACCTTCTCCCTTTTTTTACTGCTCTGCTCATACAGCTTGAGAGAGAATGTGCATCTGCATAGTAGTACTAATACAGAGATTAAAACAGAACTTAGTCTGTAGAAAGAGACTACAACTGAGGTGCAAGACAAGTCAGTCATTTAGGAAAAAATAGTCATGGGCTATACACAAACCAAAATTTGCTTCACCACTTGCATTTCAACTCCTGTCTGCCATGGTTAGTAACTTTAACAAGGAAAACTTTAACTGGGTATATGTTATCCTAAGGTTTGTGTAAAATGAAAGAAACTACATTGCATAAAATACGAGTTTTATCTAACAGTGAAGCATGTGGCTGACTGAAGTCACCTTCAGGGTTTTTTTAGTAGGTCTGAACTTTTGCCATCGTTAGCTTTTATTGGAACGCTTCTAAATAACACTATTTGCTGTTGCACAGCATATGGTGCGTTAATGCTTTCTTTTTATTTTTAGTATGCCAGAACTATGTGTTCCTCCCTACAGCATGAGCTGGCTTTCCTTGTTCACATTCCTTGCAGTCCATCTGCCTATAAATGTTTTTAGAGTACATTGAATGATGATGCTAAGATACTGATGTGTTAAGTCATTAACAATAAAAATCAAACATAAAATTTTGTGGTGTATTTGGCCCGAACACATTCCACTACCACCCCAAAATCAAGTAGCCTCTGGTTTTTAACTAAAATCTTATTTGGAAGCTTTTAATCTGAAATCAGCATTTGTCACATTTGTTGAGAGCATCTTTGGGAGCAAATCTGAAATTTTCTCATGTAGAATGCCTAGTGTTTTGTGGAGAGGAAAGATCAAAAGATTACTTGTGATTAGGACAGGCAGTGTAAAACAAGTTATCTCAGACATGGGGTGAATCTGAGTGTTTTTTCTAAGTCATTGTGAAATGAAGGAGCCTAAAAGAGGATACATACCTGTTAGACACAATTCAACTAGTAAATTATGTTTTCCGAGAGGTGGGTGATTTTTCATTGGATAATCCTCATCCAAAACAAAACTATTGTTTTGGGATGTTGTGGTATAAAACACTGCGTATTTGCAAAGCAGCAGAGGTTGCCACCTCTTCTTGCTTTACTTTAGTGGTTATTGATCTAAAAATACTAACAAACTTACAGTTGCCTGTAGTTCACAAGTTGTATTTTTCGCAGTGGGCTCCTCAGGATTGTTGAGTGTACTTTAGAAGTAATGCTTCCTCTGGCAGAGCCTTGAATTTAAACTGCTGTTAAGCAAGACTCCCAGATCTTGTGATCCCACAGTGGAAAAAGGGAAAACAGGTGGTAGGGCTAGATATAATGGTTCTTTCCATTTTCACCTGTGCTCTGACAGCTTGCCCTAGGAAGCTTTCTCTTTAGAAAAGAGATAAAATCGTAAATAGAACTGGCCAGGCATACACAGTGCCTGTCAGCCTCTGACTTCTGCCATCTGCAGAATAAATCCTTGGGTTTAAGAGTTGGTCCTTCCCTCATTTACGCATCAACAAACAATTTTATTCTTTGCTTAAAAAAAAAAAAAAATCTTATCAGTATGTGGCATGCTTCATTCAGTAATGCTGTAGTTAAATGTGTTGTCTGTCAACGCCTATGTATAACTTTAAAAGAAAATCTTGAGTAAACAGTTGATTCATAGCAATACCTCTGTATTCTTCACCAGTTCCAGATCAGTATCTAAATAGTAGAGCAGCATACACCCACAGTCTTGTATGTAGTAATACTTTTGTATTTAATATCAGCATTTTCTAACACAGTTCATTTTTTCCCCAGGGTACAAAAGGGTTTAAGGTGAGTTGGTATAGACAGCTTTGTACAAGTAAATGGCCATATTGTTCTCATTAACAGCTGCTCAGGGATGAGCAGAAACCACCATATTACTGGCACAAACCTAGATTACATCAAGAAAGAAGGAACATGCAGAACTGATGCTGCTTCATCTGGATTAGCAAGGCAGATACGAAGTCAGAACCCGTCAACACTCAAATGAGCATTGTATCCAGGTTTGGATCTTCTTTGGCAATATGCTTGGGAAAGTAAGTCTTAAATACCTGCACAAAACATGCCACTTCTGGCATGTCAGTATCCCAGATTTGGTGGGTTAACCAAACTCTTTTGTAAAAGCATGTCTGCCTACCCCCCTATATATTAATTTCCTCTGTGATACAGGCTTTTCTTCAAACCCTCGTGCTAGTGAATAAGTATAGTAGCGTCTAGCTTATATGACTTATCTCAAATGGGTATTTAAAGGGTTAGGCTCTGATTAAAATCCCACAGATTCTATACTTTAGGTAGTAGGGTGACTCAAAATGCCTTTGTCAGATGTCTTTAACCTCTCCAGCTGTCCTGTCAGTGAGGATGAGTCAGAAGCTGGAGTCCTACAACTAACACTCACTAAATCTGGAAGGCTCAACTGTTAGCATAAATTATTTGGCAGCTTGGGGCACGATGTGGATTGGTGCATTACTGAGGTGACAGCAGCCTTTCTGGAGTGCTGCCGCATCTTTCAGAGAGGAGAGGAAAGTCTCTTGGTCCTTTGTTTTATTCTACACTGACAGTGAAAACAGTATTTTCCAGGACAACTGGGCTGATTGTGGGCTGATATTAGAAATAGTATTCATGGGAACTTCTCAAGCTGGTTGTATGGTGAACACTTTGTTCACTTTCTCTGCAGAAACACTAAGTCTGGTATTTGGGTGAAGGTGCTGAACTTGCAGTGCATGCGTGATACAGGAGGTGACTGGTCTGCAGTCCCCCTGCGCCTGAAAGAAAGTAGGTGGCTGGCCCAGTCAGAAAGGTCTCCATTAAGACTTGGGCATCCCTCCTGTTTAGTAGATATATATATGGTGTACATGCAAACTGAGTTCATGTGTTCAGTCCTGATGGATCCACACCTCTGTCACCCGACACGAAGGGGACAGAGAGGTTCTTTTAGGGATCCTGGCCAGAATGATGATGGCACTAACCTGTAGTCACAATTAAAACTCTGTTTTCTCAACGGGATATTATGATTAGTATAGCACAGAATTTATGATTAGAACGGCACAGGACTTCTGCAGGCAGAATCAATGTAGTACAACTTACAAGTAGTGTCATACAGAATTCATAATACGACTTAACTTACAGTTTCTGATCCCCTCGACCCTCTTCAGGTTGGGTCCAATCTTAATACATGATTTGCCGTATCAACACAACAATCATAATCCAGGCTTGAAAACCGTACAAAAGAATTCAAGCCACTCCCTCAATCCCGGGAGGAAGCAGACAACAGCGGAGGTGTCCCTGGTCCCCGGGGGGTCACAGGTCTCGCGGTCGAGCAGCAGTTGGGGTCCAAGTTCCCCACTTGGGACTTGTAACCACTTGATTTTACAGACAGTGCTCTGTGCACAGTTACGCTTGCCTCAGGGTCATCAACAGCACTTGGCTGGCCGCGTGCCTGGGACCTTCAAGGCCGGCAAGGCAGGGAGTAATCGGCCTGGGGCCCAGGAGCCTTGAGGCCGGTCGGGAGGGGAAGAAGAAATCTGTTTGGTTAGTCTGTTTGGTTCACGGGACCTTCAGGGCCTGATAATGAGGAGAAAGGGAAGGGATATGTGACCCGCTCGGTCACAGAGAATGGCTGCTTGCCATGCTTGCCATTAGTTATGCTGACCACATTACCAGGGGTCAGGAGCAGGGGGTTCCAGCCATACACCTGATGCTGGTTTCGGTTGCACTGTCCTACGGATGTTAAGTAGAAACACCCCTCCTCACAATGACAATAAAAAAAGACTTCACAGAAAGTCATCCTGTGCAAACCATGGTTAGAGCCTGTATGTCAGATTTGTGGCCTTCCCTG